>NC_058521.1:190079470-190398508 GCF_904849725.1 Hordeum vulgare subsp. vulgare
CGATCCATTGTCCGTGACGATGCTGTGCAGAACTCCAAATCTGAAAGTGATTTATCTCATGAACTTGATTGCAGTACGTGCATCTAGATTTTTGATTGGCGTGGCCTCTATCCACTTGGTGAATTTGTGGACTACAACCAGCAAATGAGTGAATCCACCCTGCCCTGTTCGAAAGGGTCCGACCATGTCCAAGCCCCAGATAGCAAATGGCCATATGAGTTGGATTGTCTTGAAAGCAGACGATGGCTTGTGCGATTGGTTGGAGTAAAACTGGCAGGCTTCGCAGTGGTCCACAATTTCTTTGGCCATTTAAATCGCTCATGGCCAGAAGAATCCAGCTCTGAATGCTTTGGCAACGATGGCCCTGGAGGACGCATGATGACCACAAGTTCCCGATTGGATTTGCTCCAAAATCAGTCGGCCTTCCTCACGGGAAATGCACCGCTGAGCTACGCCAGTCACACTTTCCTTATAAAGCTGATCTCCCATGACCGTGAAGGCCTTCGACCTGCGGACAATCTGTCCAGCTTTGTCTTCATCTTCCGGTAGCTCTTGCCTCAGGATATATGCGATAGATGGTACCGTCCACTCGGGCGTTACCACTCGAATCTCCATGATTAGATCGACAACTGCTGGGATTTCAACTTCAGTCGGATCAGAAGTACTTGCAGGCGGAGGAGGTTCTTCAGTGAATGGATCTTCCTGGACCGAAGGAGTGCGTATGTGTTCTAAACAAACATCACTGGGCACAATTTTTCGTGTGGATCCAATTTTTGCCAACTCATCAGCAGCTTGATTCTTCAATCGAGGAACATGATGAAGTTCTAAACCTTCAAATATTTCTCAAGCTTTCTTACTGCGTTGCACTACCCAGTCATGGCAGGGTTTCTCACATCCCACTCTTTCATCGCTTGATTAACCACTAGATCCGAGTCACCGTATACCATCAAGCGTCGAACGCCGAGTGAGATGGCCATACGCAACCCGTAGAGGAGAGCTTCATACTCCGCCTTGTTGTTAGAAGAATCAAAGTGAATCTGCAATACGTAACTGAGCTTGTCGCCCTTCGGGGATATAAGAACTACGCCTGCACCAGAACCATTCAGCATCTTTGAGCCATCAAAGAACATAGTCCAGTGTGCCGAGTGGGTCGGAGTTGGTTGTTGTTGTTCTATCCATTCGACCATGAAATCCGCAAGAGCTTGAGATTTGATGGCTTTCTTGGCTTCGAACTTTATGTCGCAATATAGTAGCTCCATTGCCCATTTCACCACTTGGCCCGATGCATCCCGATTGTGAAGGATTTCTGTCACTCGGGCATCGCTGACAGCATACATCGAATGATCTTGAAAATAATGAGCCACCTTCTTTGCAGTCATGTAAATCCCATAGAGAAGCTTCTGATAGTGGGGATATCTCTGCTTGGAAGGAGTCAATACCTTAGAAACATAATACACTGGGCGCTGAATCTTATAAGCCTTGCCTTCCTCCTCTCGCTCGACTTAGGACTGTGCTGACGACTTGATTTGTAGCCGCGATGTATAAGAGGAGTGGCTCTTTGTTGTACGGAGCAGCAAGAACCCACTGGGTGGATAGCAGAGTCTTTAACTCGACGAATGCAACTTCTTCTTCGGGAGTCCACTCGAATGTATCTAACTTCTTCATGAGTCGGTATAGTGGTAGGGCTTTATCTCTGAGTCGAGATATGAATCTGCTTAATGCTGCCAAACACCCTGTAAGCTTCTGAACGTCGTGCACTCGCACGGGGCTTTTCATTCGGAAGATTGCCCCGATCTTTTTGGGGTTAACATCGATTTCTCATTCTGAAACGAGAAAACCGAGTAACTTGCCGCTCGGGACTCCGAATGTACACTTGGCTTGGTTGAGCTTAATGTCGTACCGTCAAAGGTTGGCAAATGTTTCTGCCAGGTCAGTTAGCAGGTCGGAACCTTTGCATGACCTGACTATGATATCGTCCATGTATGCCTCCACATTCCGGCTGATCTGATCCAGGAGGCATTTCTGAATCATGCACATAAAAGTAGCTCCTGCATTTTTGAGACCGAATGGCATAGTGATGTAGCAGAAGCACCCAAACGGGGTGATGAAGGCCATTTTGATTTCATCTGGGCCATACAGACGGATCTGGTGGTACCTAGAGTAAGCATCTAAAAAGACAATCGCTCGCATCCCGCAGTTGAGTCGACAATCTGATCTATGCGGGGGAGTGGGAAGTGATCTTTCGGGCAGACCCGATTGATATGCTTGAAGTCGATGCACATTCAGAGTGACTTATCCTTCTTAGGCACCATGATGACATTCGCGAGCCATTCGGAGTGGTAAACCTCGCGAATGAACTAGGCCTCTAGGAGCTTAGCCACTTCTTTGCCCATTGCTTTTTCTCTTCTACGTGGCAGACCGACACAAATGTTCCTTGACAGGCCGAGCTTTGGGGTCCACTCTCAGTCGGTGCTCAGCCAGTTCCCTGGGAACACCAAGGATGTCAGCGGGCTTCCATGCGAAGATGTCCCAGTTCTCACGGAGGAACTGGATGAGCTCGACTTCCTATTTAGGATCAAGAGTTGTTGAGGTGTTGGTCGGGGCAGTGGTGGGATCCGTCGGGTGGATGTTGACTTTCTTGATTTCCCCTACCGACTGGAATGCAGACTCAGAAGCTGGCTTCTTCGAGCGCATCAGTTCAACGGGGTCTGCTGCCTTCTGGTACTCATCAAGCTCCACCATTGCCAGATGATGGTCGGCGATCCTGGAGCCCTGCTGCAAACACTCTTCTGCCCTCTGCCGATTGCCGGTGATGGTCATGACTCCCTTTGGCCCTGGCAATTTCATCTTCAGATAGACGTAACATGGTCGGGCCATGAAACGTACATAAGCTGGACGACCAAGTATGGCGTGGTAGGCACTCTGGAAGTCTACCACCTCGAACGTGAGTTTCTCTTTGCGGAAGTTCTTGACAAAGCCGAACACGACGTCTAACGCGATCTAGCCGAGTGACTTGGCCTTCTTCCCTGGGATCACTCCGTGGAACTTCATATTGCTCACGCTGAGTTTGGACATCGGAATGCCCATCCCTTTGAGAGTGTCGACGTACATGATGTTCAAGCCACTCCCTCCGTCCATCAGCACCTTGCGGAGCTGAGCGCCTTCAACCACTAGATCGACAACGAGAGCCTGACGTCCCGACGTGGGTACGTGGGTTGGGTGATCCGACTGGTTGAAGGTGATGGCAGTGTGTGACCACTTGAGATATGTTGGGGCGGAAGGAGCTGCCATGTTGACTTCTCGGTTGACCACCTTGAGTCGACTCTTTCTTTCGACGTCAGCAAAGATCATAAGAGTGGCATGGACTTTTGGGAAAGGGTCTTCTTGCTTGTCGTCCTCCTTCTCTGGGTCTTTCTCACTCGACTGATCCTCTCCGAATTTCTGGATCAACAGCCGGCACTGTCGAGTGGTATGCTTAGGCACTATAGTGTTGGCTTCTTCATCTATTTTCGTGTGGATTGCACACGGCTGATCAAGGACATCTGGTCTCGACTGCTTTTTGAATTTCTTGGGATGAAATTGACCCTTGGCCTTTCCCTTGAACTTTCCTGACGCCAGAGCGACTACTTGTGCCGGCGGTGTGCGCTCCACCTTCTGCTTCTGCTTTCAGTTGGAATTGGCATCTCCGTCGACTGCTTTGCCTTTGCTGCTGCGCAGGCGGTCTTCGTCTTCTCCGTTGGCATAGCGGGTTGCTATCTCCATCATATTGCTCATGGACATGTCTCCTGTCCGACCGAACTTCAAGTACAACTCTCGGTGCCTGATGCCTGCTTTGAAAGCACAGATTGCTTGATGCTTGGTGACGTTCTCCACCGTGTGGTGGAGAGTGGTCCACCGCTAGATAAAATCACGCAAAGACTCACTCGACTTCTGGATACAATGTTGTAGCTCGGTGAGATCAGCAGGGCGCTTGCATGTGCCCTCGAAGGTCTTGATGAACACTCGGGCCAAGTCTGCCTAGTAGTATATGCTTGAAGGAGCTAGTTGATTCAGCCAAGCATGGGCTGAACCATCTAGCATCAGGGGCAAGTGCTTCATTGCGACGTTGTCGTTGCCCCCGCCGATCTGAACTGCCACTCGGTAATCATCTAGCCATGTTTCTGGCTTGGATTCTCCAGTGAATTTGCTTATTCCGGCCGCCAACCTGAAGTTGGGGGAATATTAGCGGAGCGGATTGCTTGGCTGAAACACTCGGGGCCAGAGATGACAGAGCCACTTCCACTCGGACGATCTCCATCGTAACCATCACGGTGGGCTCGGCCTCTATCAACTCTCTTCTGAGTGAGATAGTCCCTTACATCACGCCTTTGGTCGCGTTCATCGCTCACCGATCACCTTTCGTCGTATTGCCGGTGCACGTACGAGCCACTCCGCGGAGGAGAGCGTGAACGATGGCGATCGTCCCGATTGAACCGGGGGGGGGGGGGAAGCGGATTCCGCCCTCGTCTCTGTATTTATATTCTCGGAGATCTCCTCCAATGCGATGTTGGGGAGAACCCGGGCTGTAAACCGACCGAACTGTGTCTGCTCGGACGGAATTGCTGTGCAGTCTGTTGTGAGACTGATAAACATCGGAATTCTGCTGCTGCCCTGCCTGCAATAGCGCGCGGATCTGCTCCAAACCTCTTCCCGCTTCTGAATTCGTTGGCTGTATGGAGTGTGCAATCCTTGTGTCTGCAGCCAAGTTGAGGACGGGCGTGTGGAATACCTCAATGTTGTTCTGATGAGAATGCCGACCGAATGTTGGAGGGCACTGATGATGACGCATGCCCGAAGTCTCTCCGGCTTCCCGCTTGCCCCGATTGGTCCTTGGCGGGCTCTCGTGTGAGTCGGCCATGAAGATCTCCGCCACAGGTCTACAGCTCACGCACTCGGAAGAAGAGCCAGACGGATCTGACACCGAGTGCGAGGCAGCACACGGAGGTGTAGCAGGCTTGATGCCTGACGCGCGAGTGCATGGCGCGCCCAGCGCTGGAACCGCGAGCGACCGGATCGCTTGTTGCGACGCGCTATGGGGAGCGCAGTCAATGCAAGAGTCGACGGCTTGCGGAGAAGAACCCTACAGGAACTAGCACGGAAGAATGTCACTCTACAAACTGGAACTGCCTCGACATCGAGAGGCGCCTCCCGAAGTCATGTCGGATCATCGGTGACGAAAATGAGTGTGCCGAAGACGATCTCATGGCCCAAGCACGAATCGCCGCCGGAAGACATGCTGAAGGAGAAAAAAAAATGCAAACTTGCCGGAAGTCACCTAGAGTCGTGCCCCATGGTGGGCTCCAACTGTCATGGGAATAAGCCTAACAATAGATGAGTAGGGTACGAAAGTAGAGGGCAGAGTCCTAGCTACGACAAGGTTGTATGAGTTCAGGCCCCTCTACGGTGGAGGTAATAGTCCTACGTCTCAGTGCTCTGGAGCTTTTGTGTTGAATGGAATATAGGTGTTACAGAATGCGAACCCTTGTGCCAGAGGGGAGGGGTGGATTATATAGAGTTCACTTCCCCTCATAAGTGTCCAGCCTTCAAGGGTGCAATAAGTGAGAATAAACGCATACGTTGCAGGTAACGTATGCCATAAATGACAATAACTACAGTAGTCTAATGTATGCCCGTTGGCCTCCCTGAGGTGGCTTATGGCCTTCTATGTGGACTGGGTTCTGGTCTTCACCGAGTGGAATACAGTCGTCGAGTATAAGATAATCCTTAGAGTGGTTTCCTACCGAGTGGACAAGAGGTTGTCTTAATCCAGTTGGTAGGTATCTTGTGACCTTCAAGCTAATAATGAGGTGCCCTTGGGTAGGACTTATATGTCAGGCCTATGACCCTACCCTAGGGCTATAACCCCATCACACGGCGCCACGAGGCTGGCCAGTAGGAGCAGCCACAAGCGGTGGGGAAGGAAGGCATAGAGGAGGTGCGCACGGGCATGCGGAGGCGATCCGCGGTCAGCGCGGCCGCGACGGCAGGGCCAGACCGTGGGTGGGCACGCCAAGCGCAGCTGGGCGATGGGGCAAGTGATATGTCCATTTTGCATCATGCTTTTATGTTGATATTTATTTCTTTATGGGCTGTTATTACACTTCACGATAAAATACTTATGCCTTTTCTCTCTTATTTTATAAGGTTTACATGAAGAGGGAGAATGCCGGCAGCTGGAATTCTGGTATGAAAAAGGAGCTAGTTTGAGATACCTATTCTACGCAAATCCAAAAGCCGGGAAAATCAACGAGGAATTATTTTGGATTTTATAAAAAATACTGGGCAAAAGAAGTACCAGAGGGGAGCCACCAGGAGGCCACAAGCCTGCCACGCGCGACCTACCCCCCTGGCCGCACCTAGGTGGCTTGTGGGCCCCCCGTTGCCCCTCCGGCTCCCATCTTTTGCTATTAGGAGGGTTTCGTTCCAGAAAAATCAGGAGGAGGCTTTCGGGAGGAATCGCCGCCGCCACGAGGCGGAACTTGAGCAGAACCAATCTAGAGCTCCGGCAGGGCCATCCTGCCGGGGAAACTTCCCTCCCGGAGGGGGAAATCGTCGCCATCTTCATCACCAACACTCCTCTCATCGGAGGGGACACATTACCATCAACATCTTCATCAGCACCATCTCATCTCCAAACCCTAGTTCATCTCTTGTAACCAATCTCCGTCTCGCGACTCCGATTGGTACTTGTAAGGTTGCTAGTAGTGTTAATTACTCTTTGTAGTTGATGCTAGTTGGATTACTCGGTGGAAGATCATATGTTCAGATCTATAATGCTATTCAGTACCTCTCTGGTCATGAACATAATTATGCTTTCTGAGTAGTCACTTTTGTTCCTGAGGACATGGGATAAGTCTTCCTATAAGTAGTCATGTGAATTTGGTGTTCGTTCGATATTTTGATGCGTTGTATGTTGTCTTTCCTCTAGTGGTGTTATGTGAACATAAACTACATAACACTTCACCATTATTTGGGCCTAGAGGAAGGCATTGGGAAGTAATAAGTAGATGATGGGTTGCTAGAGTGACAGAAGCTTAAACCCTAGTTTATGCGTTGCTTCGTAAGGGGCCGATTAGGATCCACTAGTTTAATGCTATGGTTAGACTTTGTCTTAATTCTTCTTTCGTAGTTGCGGATGCTTGCGAGAGGGGTTAATCATAAGTGGGATGTTTGTCCAATTAAGGGCACCACCCAAGCACCGGTCCACCCACATATCAAACTATCAAAGTAGCGAACGCGAATCGTATGAACATGATGAAAACTAGCTTGACGGAAATTCCCATGTGTCCTCGGGAGCGCTTTACGTCCTATAAGAGTTTGTCCAGGCTTGTCCCCTTCTACAAAAGGGATTGGGCCACTTTGCTGCACCTTTGTTACTATTGTTACTTGCTACTCGCTACGAACTATCTTATCACACAACTATGTGTTACCGATAATTTCAGTGCGTGCAGAGAATACCTTGCTGAAAACCACTTGTCAGTTCCTTCTGCTCCTCGTTGGGTTCGACGCTCTTACTTATCGAAAGGACTACGATAGATCCCCTACACTTGTGGTTCATCAAGACTCTTTTTTGGCGCCATTGCCGGGGAGTGAAGCGCCTTTAGTAAGTGGAATTTGGTAAGGAAACATTTATATAGTGGACTGAAATTTATTGTCACTTGTCACTATGGAAACTAATCCTTTGAGGAGCTTGTTCGAGGTATCTTCACCTCGAACGGAAGCACAAGGAGTTGCTCCTCAACCTGCTGCACGTACTGAAAATATTTGTTATGAAATTCCTTCGGGTATGCTAGAGAAACTGTTGGCTAATCCTTTTACAGGAGATGGAACATCACATCCCGACTTGCATCTAATCTATGTAGATGAAGTTTGTGGATTATTTAAGCTTGCAGGTTTGCCCGAGGATGAGGTCAAGAAGAAGGTCTTTCCCTTATCTTTGAGGGATAAACCATTGACATGGTATAGGCTATGTGATGATACCGGATCATGGAACTACAACCGATTGAAATTGGAATTTCATCAAAAGTTTTATCCTATGCATTTGGTACATCGTGATCGGAATTATATCTATAACTTTTGGCCTCGTGATAGAGAAAGTATTGCTCAAGCATGGGGGAGGCTTAAGTTAATGTTATATTCATGCCCCAACCATGAGCTCCCGAGAGAAATTATTATTCAGAACTTTTATGCTCGGCTTTCTCATGATAGTCGCACTATGCTTGACACTTCTTGTACTGGTTCTTCTTTGATGAGAGATATTGACTTCAAATGGAATTTATTGGAAATAATTAAATGCAACTCTGAAGATTGGGAGTTTGATGAAGGTAAGGAGTCATGTATGAATCTTAAGTTCGATTGCATGAAATCCTTTGTTGAAACAAATACTTTTTGTGATTTTAGCGCTAAACATGGACTTGACTCTGAGATAGTAGCTTCATTATGTGAATCATTTGCTTCTCATATTAATCTCCCTAAAGAGAAGTGGTTTAAATATCATCCTCCCTTAGAAGTCAATGTAGTTAAACCCAATCCAGTTGAAGAGAAAGTCATTGCTTATAATGATCCTATTGTTCCTAGTGCTTACATTGAGAAACCACCTTTCCCTGTTAGAATAAAGGATCATTCTAAAGATTCAACTATGATACGTAGGGGATAAATTAGAACACCTACACCTTGTGAGCAAATTAGAGTTGAACCTAGCATTGCTATTATCAAAGATCTCCTGTCCGACAATGTTGATGGCCATGATATTCACTTCTGTGAAGATGCTGGTAGAATTGCTAAACCTCATGCTAGAGACAAACATAGGCCTGTTGTTGGCACACCTGTTGTTTCTATTAAGATAGGAGATCATTGTTATTATGGTTTATGTGACGTGGGTGCTAGTGTTAGTGCAATACCTCAGTCTTTATATGATGAAATTAAAGACGAGATTGCACCTGTCGAGATGGAACCTATTGATGTCACTATTCAGCTTGCCAATAGAGATACTATCTGCCCTTTGGGAATTGTTAGAGATGTTGAAGTCTTGTGTGGTAAAACTAAGTATCGTGCTGATTTTCTCGTTCTTGCTACCACACAAGATAGCTTTTGTCCCATCATATTTGGCAGGCCCTTCCTCAATACTGTCAATGCTCATATTGACTGTGAGAAGCAAACTGTCACTGTTGACTTTTAAGGTGTGTCACATGAGTTCAATTTCTCCAAGTTTGGTAGACAACCTCATGAAAAAGAATTGTCTAGTAAGGATGAAATTATTGCCCTAGCTTCTATTGTTGTACCTCCCACTGATCCTTTAGAGCAATCCTTGCTTGAGCATGAAAATGATATGCATATGGATGAAAGGAATGACATAGATAGAGTTATCTTTGAACAACATCCTATCCTTAAGAATAATTTGCCTGTTGAATTGCTTGGAGATCCACCCCCACCAAAGGGTGATCCTGTGTTCGAGCTTAAACAATTACCTGATACTCTTAAGTATGCTTATCTCGATGAAAAAGAGATATATCTTGTTATTATTAGTGCTAGCCTTTCAGAGCATGAAGAAAAGAAATTATTCAAAACTCTGAGGAAGCACCGTGCTACTATTGGATATACTCTTGATGATATTAAGGGCATTAGTCCCACTCTATGCTATCACAAAATTAAAACAGATCTTGATTCCAAACCAGTTGCTGATCATCAACGAAGATTAAATCCTAAGATGAAAGAGGTAGTAAGAAAAGAAGTACTAAAGCTCCTAGAAGCAGGTATTATCTATCCTGTTGATCATAGTGATTGGGTAAGTCCGGTTCATTGCGTCCCTAAGAAGGGAGGTATTACCGTTGTCCCTAATGATAAAGATGAATTGATCCCACAGAGGTGTATTACTGGCTATAGGATGGTGATTGATTTTAGGAAGTTGAATAAAGCCACTAGAAAAGATCATTACCCTTTGCCTTTTATTGACCAAATGCTAGAAAGATTGTCTAAACACACACACTTCTGCTTTCTAGATGGTTATTCTGGTTTCTTCCAAATACCTGTTGCACAATCTGATCAGGAGAAAACCACTTTTACCTACCCTTTCGGTACCTTTGCTTACATGCGTATGCCTTTTGGCTTATGTAATGCACCCGCTACCTTTCAAAGATGTATGATGGCTATATTTCGTGAGTTTTGTGAAAAGATTGTTGAGGTTTTCATGGATGACTTCTCCGTTTACGGGTCTTATTTTGATGATTGCCTCAGCAACCTTGATCGAGTTTTGCAGAGATGTAAAGATACCAACCTTGTCTTGAATTGGGAGAAGTGCCACTTTATGGTTAATGAAGGCATTGTCTTAGGACATAAAATTTCAGAAAGAGGTATTGAAGTCGATAAGGCTAAGGTTGATGCGATCGAGAAAATGCCATGTCCTACAGAAAGTAAAGGTATAAGAAGTTTCCTTGGTCATGCTGTTTTCTATAGAAGGTTCTTTAAGGACTTTTCTAAGATTTCTAGGCCTCTTACCAATCTCTTTCAAAAGGATATACCTTTTGTTTTTGACGATGATTGTGAGGAAGCCTTCGAAATACTTAGGAAGGCTTTGATAACTGCACCTATTGTTCAACCACCTGATTGGAACTTACCTTTTGAAATTATGTGTGATGCTAGTGACTATGGTGTTGGTGCTCTTCTAGGACAAAGAGTTGATAAGAAGTTGAATGTTATTCACTATGCTAGTAAAACTCTAGACAGTGCCCAAAGAAACTATGCTACTACTGAAAATGAATTTTTAGCAGTCGTGTTTGCATGTGAAAACTTCAGATCTTACATTGTTGATTCCAAGGTTACTATTCATACTGATCATGCTGCTATTAAGTATCTCATGGAAAAGAAAGATGCTAAACCTAGACTTATCAGATGGGTTCTCTTGCTACGAAAATTTGATTTGCATGTTGTTGATAGGAAGGGTGCTGAGAACCCTGTAGCAGATAACTTGTCTAGGTTGGACAATGTTCTTGAGGACCCACAACCTATTGATGATAGCTTTCCTAATGAGCAACTGAGTGTCATCAATGCTTCACATAGTACACCGTGGTATGCTGATTATGCAAACTATATTGTTGCCAAATATATACCACCTAGTTTCACATACCAACAAAAGAAGAAATTCTTCTTTGATTTGAGACATTACTTTTGGGATGATCCTCACCTTTATAAGGAAGGACTAGATGGTGTTAGTAGACGTTGTGTACCTGAGCATGAACAGGGACAAATCCTACAGAAGTGTTACTCCGAGGCTTACGGAGGACACCATGCGGGAGATAGAACTACACACAAGGTATTGCAATACGGTTTCTATTGGCCTACTCTCTTCAAGGATGCCCGTAAGTTTGTCTTGTCTTGTGATGAATGTCAAAGAATAGGTAATATTAGTAAACGTCAAGAAATGCCTATCAATTATTCACTTGCTATTGAACCATCTGATGTTTGGGGTTTTGATTATATGGGACCTTTTCCAAAATCCAACGGGTATACTCATATCCTAGTTGCTGTTGATTACGTTACTAAGTGGGTAGAAGCTATCCCAACTAGTAGTAATGATCATAACACTTCTATCAGGATGCTTAAAGAAGTTATTTTCCCTAGATTTGGAGTCCCTAGAAATTTAATGGCTGATGGTGGTTCACATTTTATTCATGGTGCTTTCCATAAAACGCTTGCTAAGTATGATGTCAACCGTAGAATGGCCTCTCCCTATCATCCTCAGTCCAGTGGTCAAGTAGAGCTAAGTAATAGAGAGATTAAACTAATTATGCAAAAGACTGTTAATAGGTCTAGAAAGAATTGGTCTAAGAAGCTTGATGATGCACTGTGGGCTTATAGAACTGCTTATAAGAATCCCATGGGCATGTCTCCGTACAAAATGGTTTACGGTAAAGCATGTCATTTACCTCTTGAGCTAGAGCATAAGGCTTATTGGGCAATCAAAGAGCTCAACTTTGATTTCAAACTTGCTGGTGAGAAGAGGTTATTTGATATTAGCTCACTTGATGAATGGAGAGCTCATGCATATGAAAATGCCAAGTTGTTCAAAGAAAAGATTAAGAGATGGCATGATAAAGGATACAAAAACGTGAGTTCAATGTAGGTGATTATGTCTTGCTATACAATTCTCATTTAAGATTTTTTGCAGGCAAGCTTCTCTCTAAATGGGAAGGTCCTTATATTGTTGAGGAAGTATATCGTTCCGGTGCCATAAAGATCAACAACACGGAAGGTAATTTTCCTAGAGTGGTAAATGGGCAAAGAATCAAGCATTATATCTCAAGTACTCCCATAAATGTTGAAAGCAATACTATTGAGACCATAACTCCGGAGGAGTACATAAGGGATATTTATCAGCCTGTTTCAGACTCCAAAAGCGAAGAGGTATGTGACTCGGTAAGTAAACCGACTCCAAAACTTTTCCAGTAGCAATTTTTCTCCGTTTTGGAATTTTTAGAAAATTAGAAAATTTTAAAGTAGTCCGGAAAGCGCACGAGGAGGCGACAAGCCTACCAGGCGCGGCCTACCCCCCTGGCCGCGCCTGGGTGGCTTGTGGGCACCTCGTGTGCCTCCCGGACTCCGCTTTCTTGCGGAGTACTCCTTTTGGTCGGGAAAAATTCATTATATATTCTCCTGAAAGGTACGACCCTCGTATCGCGCAAATATCCTCTGTTTTCGTTTCGAGCTACTGTTCAGACAGATCTAAATCGCTATGGCGTCCCCAAAAGTTTCAAAGGACAAGTTCTTCGAGAAGGTCATCAATCCCTACCTCGTGGGCGTGCTGCAACACCCTCAATCTATCGAGATGCATGAGGGGGTGCTGCACATCCGTGATGTTGAGTGGCCCAAGAAGACCTGGAGCATGGAGGCGAGGCTCGAAGCAATGGAGCAGCAAGTCTTCAAGTGCCAAGGGATGGTGGAACGCGAACTCAACACCAACCACATGATGATCATGGAGTTCACCAACAAGCACAAGATCGATGCCAATGACATCGGGAAGAACCTCTCTAGGATCTATGATAGAATTGATCACCTCCAAGCCTAGATCTACAACCTGCAGAACCAAAACTGTGAGTATGAGTATAGATTTAAATCAATACGGTTGGCTGCAGACATGAGGATTCCGGAGACTTGATCATCTTTCCATGATGGAGCACATATACCTTGGAAGACGGAGGATCAAACCCAGGTTGCAACAACTCCACCACCATCACCTTTGAAAGAGGACAATTAAGCACGGGTATGGGCACTCCTATTGGTTTGTGCCAAGCTTGGGGGAGTTGCCCCGGTATCGTATCGCCATCACATCTTTTTTCCTTTACCTTTTTCTTAGTTCAATCCTTTTTGGTTTTATCTTTCTCTAGTAGAATAAAGTTCTTAGTATGGTCTAGGCTTGAGTTTTGCTTTGTGTCACCCCCAATGTATTCGAGCTCGTGAGTCATATAATAAAGAGTGTTTTAGTTAAGGGCCTTGCCTCATGCCATGATCTAAAGAAAAGAATGATAAAAGAACAAAAGCATGAAAGATCATGTAATGATCTTATGGGAAGTGATGACTTCACATATAAAAAGAATGATGATTGAAACTTGTTGTGGGTGGACAAACGTAGACCTTGGTCATTGTTGCAATTAATAGGAAGTAATAAAGAAAGAGAGGTTCACATATAAATATATCGTCTTTGACACCGTCTATGATTGTGAACACTCATTAAACTATTACATGCGTAGAAGTAGATGTTGGACAAGGAAGACAACATAATGAATTATGTTTGCTTGGTTTCGAGCAATGTTATACGACTAGAGACCCCTTAGCATGTGACGCTTGCTTCCACGTCATACCAGCCAAAACTTCCACACTAAGTAGAGATACTACTTGTGCATCCATAAACCTTCAACCCAGTTTTGTTATGAGAGTCCACCATACCTACCTATGGATTGAAGAAGATCGTTCAAGTAAGTTTTCATCGGTGCAAGCAATAAAAATTGCTCCCTAAGTATGTATGATATATTAGTGTATGGAAAATAAGCTTTGTATGAACCTGTGATGAGGAAGACATAAAAGCGACAGACTGCATAATAAATTTCCTTATCACAGGAGGCAATATAAAGTGACGTTCCTCCACACTAAGAGGTCACACATCTGAACCTCAAAAGCGCATGACAATCTCTGCTTCCCTCTGCGAAGGGCCTATCTTGTACCTTTACTTTTTGTCCTTAAAAGAGTCATGGGGATCGACAACAATTACTTATTTCGCCTTTATCTTGGCTAACGTCATGTGCTAGGGAAAGATCTATATTCATATGTCAACTTGGAAGTAAGTATCCATGAATTATTATTGTTGACATTACCCTTGAGGTAAGTAGTTGGGAGGCGAAACTATAAGCCCCTATCTTTCTCTGTGTCCAACTGAAACTTTGATCTCATGAGTACCACGTGAGTTTTAGCAATTGTAGAAGACGAAAGGATGATTGAGTATGTGGATTTGCTTTACAAGCTCTTATTTGACTCTTTCCGATGTTATGATAAATTGCAATTGCTTAAATGACTAAAGGCTATTGGTTGTTAATTCTCAATAAGGTTCTTGACCCATACTTTACTTTGTCAAGGAATTTTCAGTTTAGCATAAGAGTTTATACGACGCTATTGCTGTTCTAATTATAATCATGATGCCTGCATGACCGTATTTTGTTTTACCGACACCTCTATCTCTAAACATGTGGGCATATTTATTGATCTCGGCTTCCGCTTGAGGACAAGCGAGGTCTAAGCTTGGGGGAGTAGATACGTCCATTTTGCATCATCCTTTTATGTTGATATTTATCGCTTTATGGGCTGTTATTACATTGCACGGTACAATACTTATGCCTTTTCTCTCTTATTTTATAAGGTTTACATGAAGAGGGAGAATGCGGGCAACTGGAATTCTGGTCTGAAAAAGGAG
The DNA here is from genome assembly GCF_904849725.1 of Hordeum vulgare subsp. vulgare. NCBI lineage: Eukaryota > Viridiplantae > Streptophyta > Magnoliopsida > Poales > Poaceae > Hordeum > Hordeum vulgare. Next base: position 190,094,466 of record NC_058521.1, read on the forward strand.
CAAGTTTGAGATACCTATTCTGCGCAACTCCAAAAGCCATGAAAATCAATGAGGAATTATTTTGGATTTTATAAAAAATACTGGGCGGAAGAAGTACCAAAGGGGAGACACTAGGAGGCCACAAGCTTGCGAGGCGCGACCTAACCCCCTAGCCGCGCCTAGGTGGCTTGTGGCCCCTAGTTGCCCCTCCGGCTCCCATATTTTGCTATAAGGAGGGTTTCGTTCCAGAAAAAATCAGGAGGAGGCTTTCAGGAGGAATCGCCTCCGCCATGAGGCGGAACTTGAGCAGAACCAATCTAGAGCTCCGGCATGGCCATCCTGTCGGGGAAACTTCCCTCCCGGAGGGGAAAATCATCGCCATCGTCATCACCAACACTCCTCTCATCGGAGGGGACTCATCACCATCAACATCTTCATCAACACCATCTCATCTCCTGTCACATCCCTGATCCCTATTAGGTTTAGTAAGATGTGCTCATGTTTTCTTTCAATGCATCCAACGAAATGAAATGAAAACCCAAAAGCAAAGCAAAACCCTAGCAACCCCTCATTCAAAAGCATTTCAAAACTGATGTCAAATCAATGAACCCGAAATGGCCTTATGAAAATTTCACCTTTTATGATAAACGTTGAAAACAAAATATCAGAGATAAAACTTATTTTCAAACTATCTTTGGCATTTTTAAATTTAAATTAACAGCTACTGAAATCAATTATATATTTGATTTCAAATAATTCAAAGTTTCCAAAAATGTTGAAAACTTTATGAGTGGTTGGAAATATTCCAACTAACACTCTAGTATTTTTCAAACTATTTTTAGGAATAGTTTGGAGCCAAAAATAAATGAAACAATATCAGAAGGAATGAAACAGAAACAGAAAAGAAAAGAAATGCAAAAAGCTTACCTGACGCTCACCTGAAGCCCAGCCCACCTTAGCTCTGTCGTCTTCCTCCTGCCAGTCGGAGCAGGAGGTGGCCGCAGCGTTCCCCGGCGCGCCCACGTAGCTGCGTGCCTCCCTGGACACCATGTCGCGCTGGCGCGAACGGGGATAAGCTCCCCGAGGCCTCCCCGAGCTCATCCCCTCCCCATTCGCCCTGCTCACTTCTCCCCCTCTCGGCCGCCATGACCGCAAGCTCAAGCTTGAGCTCGCCGTCGCTCCTGCCGCTCTCCCTCTCTCCCGAGCCGCGCAACAGCTTTGCTGTGATCCCCTGAAGCCTTCCAGCTAGTTGCGCGATGCCGAGAAGCTCTGAAACGCCGTGAAGTCATCGTCCTCTTCCTCGGGTCACCGAGTGTGACGCCCTCGATTTAATCATACGCTAACCAAACACGCAAATGCGTACGATCAAACCCAAGGACTCACGGGAAGATATCACAACACAACTCTAGACACAAATAAAATAACATCAGCTTCATATTACAAGCCAGGGGCCTCGAGGGCTAGAATAAGAAAGCTCGATAAACACACGAGTCAGCGGAAGCAACAAATATCTGAGTACAGACATAAAACATGGGGTGCCTTAGAGAAGGCTAGCACAAAAGATACAACGATCGAACGAGGCGAGGCCTCCTGCCTGGGAACCTCCTAACTACTACTGATCATCAGCGGCCTTCACGTAGTAGTAGGCACCGTCGGGGTAGCAGTCGTCGGCGGCGGGGACCTCCATCTCCTGGGCTCCATCATCTGGTCGCAGCAAACGGATCAAGGGAACAAGGGGGGAGCAAAGCAGCGGTGAGTACTCATCCAAAGTACTCGCAAGTCTTACATCAGAACTATTCTAATTATGCAACAGTATCAAAGAAGGGGGGGTATATGTGGACTGACTGCAGCAATGCGAGAATAGAGGGAGAAGGCCTAGTCCTATCGAAGACTAGCATCTTCAGGGTCTTGCATCAATAGACGAGAGTAGAACAGGGGGGGGGGGTAACACATTAATAGTCATATTGTTGCAGCAATATTAAAGTGAGGTCACGCCTAAAGATCCTCCCTCGACTCCGTGCGAGGAAGCAATCCCGAGGCAAACTAATTCCAGTTAAGTAACAATTGTAGTTGTAAAAGATCGGGGCACAACTCCAAGTCGTCCTGTAACCGTGGACACGGCTATCCGAATAGTTAATTTTCATCCCTGCAGGGGTGCACCACATGTCCCGTCACGCTCGATAACACTCTGGCCGGACATACTTTTCTGGGTCCTGCCCGGCCTCGGAATATCGACACGTCATAGCCCCACCTAAGACTAATCAGAGAGGCCAGCCCGCCGGTCTAACTCCTAAGCACAAAGGGTTCGTGGGCCCAGTTCCCCTTCACGCTCCTGCACGTGGCGTGGGCGGCCGATGTCAGTCCTAGCATCCCTTAATCACAAGCGTGATGCATCTCGGGACCACTCGGGCGCGCGCCGCTACATTGCTGGCATCTGAAAAGCTTCGGCTGATACAGCGACGCCGAGTACCCATAATTCTTCCCGCGTAGCCGGTTAGTGCGAAAAGGTCTCCGACCAACCCAGATCAAATACCCAAATCCATTAGCATTTTAATTAGGCCAACAACACAGTCTCACGGGAATCCACCCGTCTTACAACTAATCACCAATGATCCTAGTAACATGGTCGAGTAACTGTGTGGCCGTAACATCGGGGGGAATCCGAGGTATCACCCTCATTGGATTCCGAACGATGTACCCGTCAAGGTGGGCTTAGAGGAATCACCCTCGGGGGTCCCACACTTGAGGGGTTGCACGACAGGGGCGTCATCGGGAATGGTGAAAGAGGAATCACCCTCGATAACCACGACCGACTAGCTATACTACACAGATATCATCAGGAGTACTTAGTGAGGTGTCACCCTCGGTACCCGATAGTATCTTTGTAGCGTCGTACAATGAAGGGGGTGAATGTGCTGTGTCGGGTCTGGCTCGTCGATCAGAGATCGAGATTGAAAAACAAGCGGGGCAACTGAACTACGGGGTCAGAGGGGATGACTGCTCCACCTATACTAAGCATATTTAAAGTACATGACTGAAAGTAGCAGTTCATCAAAAATAGGCTATGCATCAGATGTAGGAGCTAACTACAACAGTAGCAAAATACTAATGCAAGCAGTAGGAAGAAAGACATAGGCGATATAGGAATGATCAAGGGGAGTTTGCTTGCCTTGCTGCTCTGCGGCAAAGGACTGATCGGCAGGTTCGTAGATGTACCCGGCAGCAGCGTCAGTCTCGAGGTCTACCGGTAAGAAGAGGGGGAAGAAACAATAAATAATAGCACCGATGCAACACAAAGCATGACATGGCAAGATGCAGGCTAGCCATGAGCTAACGCAGCAACATCCGTCATAGACGGGTCGGAAGAATATCTGACGATATTTTCCGGGTCTCGGGCTACTACCGGTAATACTGGAAACGATGGAAACGTTCCATGTTTGCTATGTTAGGGACGCGTGACAGACGAATGGACCGTGTATCCGGGTTCGTCTCGTTTTGCTATTCAACTTTCATGTTGAATATAATTTGATCTGACTTACGGATTATTTAATATTAATTTTTAAAGTTTTATTTAATAATTAGGAATTAAAAACAGATTTAATTTTTTAATAAAATCCTATTATAACATCATCGCGATGTCATGCTGACAACAGCAGTTGACTGGTCAACTGACCTGCGGGTCCCGAACGTCATAGGCACAAGTTTTATTTAAGATTAAATATTAATTAATCAGATTAATTTAGTGGGGGACCCACGTGTCATACTCTCATTCTGCTAATTAATTAATTTAACTAATATATCTATTTATTTATTTAATAAAAAACATTAACATTATTTTTATTATTATTATCTTTAGGGACATGGGCCCCGCATGTCATCGGGACAACGAGCACACAAACACTACACGCACACACATACACAACACACAAACTCACACATCCAGTAATATCTATTATACGTATATACATGCATAAATTCATACATACATAATTTTTATATACATACATATGCATTTTATTATTAACTTTCTCTCCTCTGCATCTCTGTGTACAACTCTCCCTGCTCCTCTCTCAAGAGAGAGGAGGAAGGTGACAACCTGATCTGCACCTGCACGACCCTAACGGCGTCGGAATGCGGCGACGTTCGTCGGAATGGATCCGGAGGGCAGAGAGGAGAAGAGGGGTTGTTCTCACCGATACCGTAGAGGTGCAAAGCGGGCTCGAGGGAGGGCGATGGCCGACGTGGTGTTGCAGCCCGGCGAGGCCGATCCGGCGGTGGGGTGGTGTAGTGGAGGTGGGGTGGCCTGTCAAGGAGGAGGCACCGGAGGGAGATCGGTCGGCGGTGCAGGGGCCGGCCGGCGCAGTCTTCGGCCCGGGGCGAGCGGAGGGAGGCCGAGGCGGGGCCGCCATGGCCGGCGAGGCGGAGGGCCGAGGTGGTCGGGGCTCCTGCCGGCGGGGTGGAGGCCGAGGGGGGGGGCTCGCCGGCGGGAGGAGGAGGCCGTGAGGGGGGGCCGCCGGCGGAAGGGATGCAGGGGAGGCTGACGGGAGGAGAGGAGGGTCGTGGGGGGAGAGGGGCTCTGGTGCAGATGGTCTCGTGAGAGAGAGGGAGACCAGGGCGAGCGGGGGGGGGGGGGGGTAGGTGGCGATCTGGGGGAGGGAACGAGAGGGAGAGAATGAGGGACGTGGGGGGGGGGGAACCGGGACGGTTGGTGGGAGTGGGGGGTTGGCGGCGGCCAGGGGGGGCTGACGAGGGAGGGAGGGGTCTCGTGAGGGGGTGGGGAGCGAGGGTCTCGCCAGGGGGAGTGCTAGGGTTCCCAGCGGGACTGATGGGTGGCCTGGCCGGCTGGGCCACTAGGCCCAGTTGGGCCAGGTGGGGGGGTTCGGTTGTTTGCCTTTTTTTTATCAGTTGTTTTTCTTTCTTTTACTTTCTTACATTCTATCATTATTATTTTCTTATATATTTATATCTTTCTGTTCTAACTATATAGGACTTTTAATACAATTAAAAATGTCCGATTCGTTTTTATAACATATTAGGGAATTTCAACAACTCTCCCGACATTTTTACTTAACATCACGAAACGTTTCTCGTTCGACTTTATTCGTAAATTTCGAACTCGACTGGTTTTTCGACTAACACGAGATCCACGATAGAATTTATGATGACGTGGCTTCACTAGCATGGGATTACTGTCGCTTGACTACAGGAGTTACTGTAGCACCAATCCGAGGATGTCACAACTCTCCCCACTAACAAGAATTCTCGTCCCGAGAATTAAGGGGTAGAAGGCAAGAGTTCGGGATATTCATCACGAAGATGATTCTCGCGTTCCCAAGTGGCTTCAGCTCTAGAATGATTTGACCACTGCACCTTAAGGAACTTGGTGACTTTGCGACGAGTCTTACGTTCGGCTTGGTCGAGAATGCGGACCGGATGCTTCTTATAAGAGATGTCTTGTTGAAGCTCAAGCATACCATGATCCACTGCTCGAATAGGATCCTTGAAGCAGCAACGGAGCTGAGGAACACGGAAGACATCGTGAACCTGAGAAAGGTTCGCCAGCAGTTCCAATTGATAAGCCACTCTTCCACGCGTTTCGAGAACAGTGAAAGGACCAATATAGCGAGGAGCTAACTTGCCCTTGATTACAAAACGGTGTGCGCCTCTCATTGGGGCGACACGAAGATGTGTTTCCGCCAGGTTGATAGACCATATCCTGAGGATGACGGTCATACTGACTTTTCTGACGAGACTGAGCAGCCTTCAGATTCGCATGAATAATACGGACTTGATCTTTAGTATGTTGAATAATATCCGGACCGAAGAGTGATCGGTCCATTGAACGGTGGCTCGAGAATTTCGTACTAAACCAAGTGTAAAGGATAACTAGAAGTCAAAGATGTACAGGAGAGCCAGGTTTCAATCCTGTGGAACTTTGGGTTATGGGTCCACCAGGTGGGCCGAGAGTATGCAGAGGGGTGACATACTATACGGTCTTGGTAGCAAGACATGTCAGAGGGTAACCTGTCAGTAATGTTGGTAACAACGTCAGTACCAAGGGCGGGGAACGAATAGAACCATTTTCCTGCTCGTTGAAACGAGGCGGACCAATAGGCAAGGGTCTCGTCCACCGGTGGCTACCGGAATGTTATCCATAATAGTAGCAGGGTCTTACCGACAGAGTCGTAAACCAAGAATTTACCTAAGCAGGGAATTAACACTGCTTAGATAAGTTATGCCACAATAAAAATCAAACAGACCAATGGGAGGGAAAATGTGTTCACACACACACAAGTATTAGAGTATACCATTCCCGAGGAAATCATAGAGTATGGTATACATGATAGGTCATCCAGCACATAACCATCTTGGTAAAGAGACAAGAAGAATCAACATGTTTATCCATACCATGCGGTTTGGATAATTGATCAGGAACAATTTAGCATCGCGCTTCCAATGTTCCTGTTGAAATTTAAATTACCACATCCGTGCTTTGGGGTAGTATCGACATGGTCATCACATAAAGGTTGGACTTATGGGTATACAAGAGGAACCAGGAGGGACAACTTACAAAGCTAAGTCATACAATTTCCTCATGGTAGAATGACGAACCTTACATATGGAAGGATTTATAACGATAGGTCCTGCGACCCAGTGTGCTAGACAAGACATCACTGTACCGGTTTTGCTAAAGACCAAAGTTATAATTATTGGGAAATGTTCCAACCATCATATCTGCCAGAGAATTAGATCTGATTGGTGCCGGGACACCTCACACTCAAGATGACTGAGAAGAAAAATGAAGACGCAAGATTCTCATGATATGAACTACACAAGCAATTCTTGAATCAAGAGTTTGATTTAATACATATGAACACAATGTCAAGACATTCGTGCCCACATAGAATTTGTACGTCAAAATGCAACTGGGTTCTCATTTGGACACCATCATCGAGGATAACAAGGCTCCATGTGTAAGTATGGATTAGCTCTTATGAAAGAACTGCTTTTCCTTGATCAAATCAGTCAGTAGCTTGACGTGCTAAGAGAAATTATATGGAGTGAGGATAGCAAATCTTCAAAACATATAACACTTCGCACATGCGTGAATGATTTGGTATTTCACGAGAGGAAGCGAAACAAAACTTTCCATATTCACGGCGGAAAGAGTGCACGTGAACTTTGGGAAATACACTCCTACTATCCACATATTCTTCATGAGCTAGGCACAAGGATAATGATTTCAAGAGCTTCATCGTGGTACATAGAGAAGTTGAGGGTGTGGCTGATAGGCTCAACAACAATCCCTCAAGGTTTTACCAGTGTTGAACTTCCAAAATTTATAATATTAAGGAGATAGCATTTGTCAAATCAAATGGTATAATGTCGTATGCTCGAGGGAACAACAACAATTAAACATTGGTCGAAGGGTGCACTCGGAAATACGGGTTGAGTAGCACAACCAATACTAAAATGATGAGTCAACACCCAACACACCAAGAAGGAAACAATCAGTTGTTAACCTCAAGGGGATAGGGTTGACAGAAGTATGGGAATCACACATCAGAGTTCATTTGTCGGTATACCGGTTAGAAACAACACGGGACCAAGAAATGAATGGTGATTGCAAGAAGTATTACTATATCAAGAATTCTTCCGCTGCTGGAACAGGCGGTTGTCATTTTAAAGTAAACGCCCCGCCCCCTTTCTTTGCCCGCCGGCCGCCTAGCTCGTTATTCTTTGAGATCTGGATAGAGTCTCGCTTCGGGGCGATACCCGTGCAATTTTCACGACATTCTTGACATACCAGATAGTAATACTCCAAGGTAGAAGATAACATAAGCTGGATAGTGAGTAACACAAAGGACAACACAAAACATGAACACGTTTGTGTTGGAGGGAAAGCAACACGGGTGTCGATGATAATACAAATCATCGAGGGAAAGGGATGGTATTTGTCAACATGCATTCAATTGATACCCTCCAAGAGCTCCGAATGCTGATGGTGATCACGACACATTTGTCGAGAAATTTCATGAAGATGTAATCGTTTAGCGACAACATCAAGCAAGGGAATGATGAAGCAAGAGGTTGTCGGAAACACAGATAAGACTGCTCGCTTAGAATTGAGATTGCCTTTCAAGACAACCAACATGAGGTGGAAAGCTCGATGCAAGCTTAACGCACAGTTGGTATTGTGTTCCAGGGATGAAGGGTATAGATAGCAAGGTCGAGCTACAACATGACGATGATGATGTAGCTTAACAGCTTGGAATGACATGATCGAGTACAAACTCGTAAACAAGGAAGATTACTAAAAATTGTTGAATCGTAATGCGTACTCGATTCAGTTATCGATGTACTCACGTGTCCAACAACTCAAACACGAGGCAACTGAAATTAAGAAAGATATCATAGTTGATGAGGAGCTCACAAGAAGTTCCATAGCTCCGCGATATCCTCGAGCTACAAGGAATAATACTCGGAGGTAGATCAACTTTAAGGTTTGGACCGGCGTGTTGATCTGAAGAAGACAAGTACTTTAATACGTCTGAGAATGAAGTCAAGGTAGGAAAACATGGTCGGAACCATGATTGTAAAGGACAAGATCACAAATACCAGATTTAAATTATATAATGAATGATTATTGATACGAGAAGTTTCTATGATACGATCAACGTTGTTTCCATGGGCATGAACACAGAGTTGAAGGTCGACTCCCACTTCAACAATGCATCACCTGCCATTTATTCCTCGCCTTTGATCAGGTTGTAGCTTTGAAAGAATAACCGGCATAACACCAGAAGAGTAAGACTCGAGAAAACTCTTCGGGTCATATTGATTTAGGAAGGCATAGGTTCAACCCATCGGGGTATCTTAGGAACATATACCATACACTCCAAGAGCAATTAACACATGCTTGAAGGGCATGGCTGACAAATCTTATGGTACAACTTATCAAAGGGAGAAGACACAATTTACCAATGGCATCATGTGTCAGGGGAAGCAATCACAAGAATTTTCTAAAGCAAAGGATGTCGTCGGATAATAACTCGGAATGAGTGTGACAATCCACAGATGATCTGATGTGAGTAACGGTACTCAATCAGAGGGATATAGGATGCAATGCATCGTGTTAATAGAACATCTGAAAAATATCGATACTTATTTACCAAAGGAATTATGATTTCCATGTTGGCGTATCATAATCAGATGCTCCAATTAAATACAAGTAGGTTGAATGGACTTAGATGGTCAACCCACCAAAAATTGATTTGTCGAGAACCAACTCGATCTGGAAGGACGTCTGAGCCAGTAGATAATTTATGAGTCACAACAGATGATCGTGTGCATTCACAAAAAGGTAGAATCAATAAAATCACACGAAAATCACAAAGGATTTTAATGAATGCTGCTAGACATATGGATTTAACCATAATGCAAGCAGGTGAGAAAGGTCATGAACATGTGGCTACGGAGGATTTTGGAAGACCGAATAGTAATTCAGAGAGCTACCGGAACCCATGACAACTGATGACGGACAAATCCCCGATAAGGTAATTCGTTGCATCTCGTAATAACAAGAACAATTGGAGAAGAAAGTATGAACGACATATGTATGTAGTCATCCATAGTGGTAGTCGGAGGAAAGGAAATCGCAAGAGCGATAGGCACTAGTTCTCGAGATAACATCAGAGAGTAACTTCGGAGTCTTCTGATAGATCAAGCCATCGTCTGAAATACGAGACTCCCTGGGAGGAAATATTTACGCGAACCTAATGTTAGAGTCAGTAAAATCTTTGACCCGAAAGAAAAGAGAAAGTAGAGCCCAGAGTATAGGAAAGGAGTAAAAGATACTAATACCACCCAATTGAGATGTGGGCCCGTAAGCCACAACATCAGTGTTAGTAAAGTTTTTCAAACACTAGACTCAACTTCGGCCAAGGAGTTGGAAAGGGGGCTACCTACAGGAAGTTGGCTCTGATACCAACTTGTGACGCCCTCGATTTAATCGTACGCTAACCAAACACGCAAATGCGTACGATCAAACCCAAGGACTCACGGGAAGATATCACAACACAACTCTGGACACAAATAAAATAACATCAGCTTCATATTACAAGCCAGGGGCCTCGAGGGCTAGAATACGAAAGCTCGATAAACACACAAGTCAGCGGAAGCAACAAATATCTGAGTACAGACATAAAACATGGGGTGCCTTAGAGAAGGCTAGCACAAAAGATACAACGATCGAACGAGGCGAGGCCTCCTGCCTGGGAACCTCCTAACTACTCCTGATCATCAGCGGCCTCCACGTAGTAGTAGGCACCGTCGGGGTAGCAGTCGTCGGCGGGGGGGACCTCCATCTCCTGGGCTCCATCATCTGGTCGCAGCAAACGGATCAAGGGAACAAGGGGGGAGCAAAGCAGCGGTGAGTACTCATCCAAAGTACTCGCAAGTCTTACATCAGAACTATTCTAATTATGCAACAGTATCAAAGAAGGGGGGGGTATATGTGGACTGACTGCAGCAATGCGAGAATAGAGGGAGAAGGCCTAGTCCTATCGAAGACTAGCCTCTTCAGGGTCTTGCATCAATAGACGAGAGTACAACAGGGGGGGGGGGGGTAACACATTAATAGTCATATTGTTGCAGCAATATTAAAGTGAGGTCACGCCTAAAGATCCTCCCTCGACTCCCTGCAAGGAAGCAATCCTGAGGCAAACTAATTCTAGTTAAGTAACAATTGTAGTTGTAAAAGGTCGGGGCACAACTCCAAGTCGTCCTGTAACCGTGGACACGGCTATCCGAATAGTTAATTTTCATCCCTGCAGGGGTGCACCACATGTCCCGTCACGCTCGATAACACTCTGGCCGGACATACTTTTCTGGGTCCTGCCCGGCCTCGGAATATCGACACGTCATAGCCCCACCTAAGACTAATCAGAGAGGCCAGCCCGCCGGTCTAACTCCTAAGCACAAAGGGTTCGTGGGCCCAGTTCCCCTTCACGCTCCTGCACGTGGCGTGGGCGGCCGACGTCAGTCCTAGCATCCCTTAATCACAAGCGCGATGCATCTCGGGACCACTCGGGCGCGCGCCGCTACATTGCTGGCATCTGAAAATCTTCGGCTGATACCGCGACGCCGAGTACCCATAATTCTTCCCGCGTAGCTGGTTAGTGCGAAAAGGTCTCCGACCAACCCAGATCAAATACCCAAATCCATTAGCATTTTAATTAGGCCAACAACACAGTCTCACGGGAATCCACCCGTCTTACAACTAATCACCAATGATCCCAGTAACATGGTCGAGTAACTGTGTGGTCGTAACATCGGGGGGAATCCGAGGTATCACCCTCGTTAGATTCCGAACGATGTACCCGTCAAGGTGGGCTTAGAGGAATAACCCTCGGGGGTCCCACACTTGAGGGGTTGCACGACAGGGGCGTCATCGGGAATGGTGAAAGAGGAATCACCCTCGATAACCACGACCGACTAGCTATACTACAGAGATATCATCAGGAGTACTTAGTGAGGTGTCACCCTCGGTACCCGATAGTATCTCTGTAGCGTCGTACAACGAAGGGGGTGAATGTGCTGTGTCGGGTCTGGCTCGTCGATCAGAGATCGAGATTGAAAAACAAGCGGGGCAACTGAACTACGGGGTCAGAGGGGATGACTGCTCCACCTATACTAAGCATATTTAAAGTACATGACTGAAAGTAGCAGTTCATCAAAAATAGGCTATGCATCAGATGTAGGAGCAAACTACAACAGTAGCAAAATACTAATGCAAGCAGTAGGAAGAAAGACATAGGCGATATAGGAATGATCAAGGGGAGTTTGCTTGCCTTGCTGCTCTGCGGCAAAGGACTGATCAGCAGGGTCGTAGATTTACCCGGCAGCAGCGTCAGTCTCGAGGTCTACCGGTAAGAAGAGGGGGAAGAAACAATAAATAATAGAACCGATGCAACACAAAGCATGACATGGCAAGATGCAGGCTAGATATGAGCTAACGCAGCAACATCCGTCATAGACGGGTCGGAAGAATATCCGACGATATTTTCCGGGTCTCGGGCTACTACCGGTAATACTGGAAACGATGGAAACGTTCCATGTTTCTATGTTAGGGACGCGTGACAGACGAATGGACCGTGTATCCGGGTTCGTCTCGTTTTTCTGTTCAACTTTCATGTTGAAAATAATTTGATCTGACTTACGGACTATTTAATATTAATTTTTAAAGTTTTATTTAATAATTAGGAATTAAAAACAGATTTAATTTTTTTAATAAAATCCTATTATAACATCATCGCGATGTCATGCTGACATCAGCAGTTGACTGGCCAACTGACCTACGGGTCCCGAATGTCATAGCCACAAGTTTTATTTAAGATTAAATATTAATTAATCAAATTAATTTAGTGGGGGACCCACGTGTCATACTCTCATTCTTCTAATTAATTAATTTAAGTAATATATCTATTTATTTATTTAATAAAAAACATTAACATTATTTTTATTATTATTATCTTTAGGGACATGGGCCCCGCATGTCATCGGACAACGAGCACACAAACACTACACGCACACACATACACAACACACAAACTCACACATCCAGTAATATCTATTATACGTATATACATGCATAAATTCATACATACATAATTTTTTATATACATACATATGCTTTTTATTATTAACTTTCTCTCCACTGCATCTCTCTGTACAACTCTCCTTGCTCCTCTCTCAACAGAGAGGAGGAAGGTGACAACCTCATCTCCACCTACACGACCCTAACAGCGTCGGAATGCGGCGACGTTCGTCAGAATGGATCCGGAGGGCAGAGAGGAGAAGAGGGGTTGTTCTCACCGAGCCCGTAGAGGTGCAAAGCGGGCTCGAGGGAGGGCGATGGCCGATGTGGTGTTGCAGCCCGGCGAGGCCGATCCGGCGGTGGGGCGGTGTAGTGGAGGCGGGGCGGCCTGGCAAGGAGGAGGCACCGGAGGAGCTCGGTCGGCGGTGCAGGGGCCGGCCGGCGAAGTCTTCGGCCCGGGGCGAGCGGAGGGAGGCCGAGGCGGGGCCGCCATGGCGGCGAGGCGGAGGGCCGAGGTGGTCGGGGCTCCTGCCGGCGGGGTGGAGGCCGAGGGGGGGGCTCGCCGGCGGGAGGAGGAGGCCGTGAGGGGGGGCCGCCGGGGGAGGAGGAGGCCGTGAGGGGGGGCCGCCGTCAGAAGAGATGCAGGGGAGGCCGACGGGAGGAGAGGAGGGTCGTGGGGGGAGAGGGGCTCTGGTGCAGATGGTCTCGTGAGAGAGAGGGAGACCAGGGCGAGCGGGGGGGGGGGGGGGGGGGGGTAGGTGGCGATTTGGGGGAGGGAACGAGAGGTAAAGAACGAGGGACGTGGGGGGGGGGAACCGGGACGGTTGGTGGGAGTAGGGGGTTGGCGGCGGCCAGGGGGGGCTGACGAGGGAGGGAGGGGTCTCGCGAGGGGGTGGGGAGCGAGGGTCTCGCCAGGGGGAGTGCTAGGGTTCCCAGCGGGACTGATGGGTGGCCTGGCCGGCTGGGCCACTAGGCCTAGTTGGGCCAGGTGGGGGGGTTCGGTTGTTTGCCTTTTTTTATCATTTGTTTTGCTTTCTTTTACTTTCTGACATTCTATCATTATTATTTTCTTATATATTTATATCTTTGTGTTCTAACTATATAGGACTTTTAATACAATTAAAAATGTCCGATTCGTTTTTATAACATATTAGGGAATTTCAACAACTCTCCCGACATTTTTACTTAACATCACGAAACTTTTCTCGTTCGACTTTATTCGTAAATTTCGAACTCGACTGGTTTTTCGACTAACACGAGATCCACGATAGAATTTATGATGACGTGGCTTCACTAGCGTGGGATTACTGTCGCTTGACTACATGAGTTACTGTAGCACCAATCCGAGGATGTCACACCGAGCTTCGCCGCCGTCATTCTCCCTCCTCAGGCCATCCCCGCGGCCACTCTCGATGCCTCTGCACTCCCCGTGAGCTCAGGGTCCTTTCCCCTAAGTTTCCCCCGTCGATCCCTTCCTCTAGACCCCGATTCCACCGGAGCCCGACGAGATCCACCGTGGGACGTCGTCGCCGGTAGCTCTCCGGTGAACGGCTGGTCCATCTGAGGCCACCAATGGCTTCAGTGCGACGCGTAGGTGCTCTAGGAGCTAAGCCCCGCTTGTTTTGCCTTCAGTTTCGTCGATTCCGACATAACCCGAGCTTCGGCCGCCGCCAAACTCGTCGTCGGCGTCATCTCCGGCCATTTCATCCCCTGCTGCGTGCAAAAATGGAGCCACGGGTGAAGTGTCGTTCGTCTGGTGCCCTCTGCGTGAAGTTTGGTCACCTGAGATGTATTTCCGAGCCCCTCCGCCATTCTGGTGGTCGCCGGAGGCTCACCGCCGGCGAGATCGACCTCGCCGCCGGTGGATTTGACCCCCCAGAGCCTATGACAGGTGGGGCCAGCCCCTAGCTAAGTAAGTTTAGTAAAAACTAAAAATAACTTATTTAATTAAATTAATCATTCACTGACAGGTGGGTCCTTCTCTATTAATTAAATAATTAAGTTAAATCTAAATTAAAACTGGCCATAGAAAATGACTAGTGGATCCCACTGGTCAGGTTTGACTTTCAACGGCTAGTTGAACCTGCCGATGTCATGTTGATGCAATATATACTTTTCTGTTCAAAAATAATTCTAGAATAAGTTCAAAACTTTGGAAATTCATGAAAATTTAATATAACTCCAAATTTGACAAATAATATATGTAAGTGGATCAGAAAAATCCAAGGAATCCATGCTATTTTCATGCATGAAAAATAAAGTTATGAAACAACATCAGGTCAAATCAATTAAAATAACTTCATAAATTATAATTCAAATGACATTTGAATTATGATTTCAAATCAAGATCACCCAAAAGGTTCTGTTAGTCATTTCAAACCATGATACATTGCATTTCATGCATCATTTTGTTGCATATGTTTGATATTGATTGATTGTCGTTATTCCGGTAGGCTCCACCCCTCCGGATACGTCTGATTATCCGACTCACGGATATCACCCCTCTGCTGAGCAACAAGGCAAGCAACCATTTTGATCATCCCGATAAATCCCATGTTCTCGCTCCTACTCTTACTTATTGCATTAGGTTAAAATGCTTTCACTGCTTTTATCATGTTAGTTGAACCCACTTCCTTTGCATGACCTGTCTTTTTCATAGTAAATAGCTGAACCTTGCAACCTAGCATACCTGGTAGATGCTTGAGCCATGATGTGCCTTATCCTGCTATGCATGCTATGCTTAGAGTTGTGTATGGTCTGTCATCTAGGTGATAAACATACTTATGAGAATGTGTTCAGTAAGTAAAGGTGGTGTGTTAAATCTGATTTGGTAAAGGTACCGGTGAAAGGCTATGTAGGAGTACATGGCGGGTTGTTTCATTGGAACCGTCCTTAGGAACTGAGTTCCGTGTATGTAATCGAAGACAAGATACTACCACATGCTGGGCCCTGAAATATGACCCGCTCGACTTATTAACCGCTTAGTACTCGGTCCAGGAGTGGCAAGTAGTTTCTCGTGTTTATAGTCATGCTGGAGGTCGTGCGTAGCGCTGACCTTAGAGGTGGGCTATGATGCGGTAGGCAGTGGCACGGTGTACCAAGTGGCACCCGAATGGTGGGCTTGGGAACCCTGCGCACATCGTTGGGGCCGTGGCGGAAACCTCGGCCGGACTTTCGTGCGGGTTACCCTCAGATAGGCGATAGACCTGGACTAAGTATTAACGTGGTTAACGGTCGTGGCCGACTCCCTCGCTGGGCTTCTGCTTGAAGGTTGCCGAGATGCATGACGTGCACATGGCGATAAGTGGCGAGAGCGTGTGTGAAGAAGTACACCCCTGCAGGGTTATGATCTATTCGAATAGCCGCGTCCGCGGATATGGACTACTTGGAAACATATGTTGTTCATAGATAACTATAATGGCTACTCATAAAATTGTCAAGATAAGCGTGAGTGTCGTGGACAGCATTTCCGTAGGGAGACGGAATGATTCCACGATGGAGTATTGTTGTGGTGTTAGTGGACTCGTGTGCGAGAAATCAAAGTTGTCAAAACTATTTAAAAATGCAAGTTGTCTAGCCAAGAGTCAAATGCCGGCTTTCCGCATGAAACCCCACAACTCCTTGTTGATACATTGCATGAGTAGATAGATTTCCTAAAGTCTTGTTATGTACTTTCGTACTCACGTTTGCGTAATACATAGTTGCAGAGGTGGTTAGTGACCCTAATGGAGGGTTCTACCTAGACGTCGACGACGACGAGTAGCTGGTATCCCAGCTACGATCTGGCCCTAGGTTGGGTCAGTAGATAGTCAGGCCATGTGCCTTTGTCTTTCCATCTGTGTGTACTCAGATAGTTTTACTCTTTTGCTGGCTTGTAAGACTTGTGTGTATGAATTATGATGATGGGTCGTGAGGCCCCTATCTGTGTAATATTATGTGTGAGGCTCTTCCGAGCCTTCTAAATAAAGTTTGTATGTTTATGGTTATGTTGTGATGCCATCGATGTATCTATACATATCAGTATGCCATGCGTACGTGTGATGTACTTGATATGTATGGGGTCCGAATACCTAGTCGTATGCCTTAGTAGCACTCCTTACGGGGAAATGCCCCTTTCTGATTCCATCGAGCCATGGTAGTTCGCTACTGCTCCGGACACATTGGTTGACTGGCATGTGTCCTTCTTAGTTGCTGTGTCTGTCCCTTTGGGAAATGTCACGCGTATGTAATGGAGTCCTTGTAGCTTGCTACGACTCGTCTACATTCGTTGATGACCCACACCTGCTTTGCTGGGTCATGTATGTTGTCCCTGTACGGAACTGCCGCTTTAGTTTATGACTAGACATGTTGATCCGGGTTCTTTGACATTGGATTGCTAGCGACACAATTGCATACGTGAGTCAAAAGGCGCAAACGGTCCCGGCTAAGGTAAGGCTGCAGCCGTGGGGATAACCGTGCGTGAGACCACAAAGAGATGCGATGTGTTACAGGCTGGATTCCTATGGCTTAGGATCGGGGTCCCGACATCTCCAAACCCTAGTTCATCTCTTGTAACCAATCTCCGTCTCGCGACTCCGATTGGTACTTGTAAGGTTGCTAGTAGTGTTAATTACTCTTTGTAGTTGATGCTAGTTGGATTACTCGATGGAAGATCATATGTTCAGATCTCTAATGCTATACAATACCTCTCTTGTCATGAACATAATTACGCTTTGTGAGTAGTCACTTTTGTTCCTGAGGACATGGATAAGTCTTGCTATAAGTAGTCATGTGAATTTGGTATTCGTTCGATATTTTGATGCGTTGTATGTTGTCTTTCCTCTAGTGGTGTTATGTGAATGTCGACTACATAACACTTCACCATTATTTGGGCCTAGAGGAAGGCATTGGGAAGTAATAAGTAGATGATGGGTTGCTAGAGTGACAGAAGCTTAAACCCTAGTTTATGCGTTGCTTCGTAAGGGGCTGATTTGGATCCACTAGTTTAATGCTATGGTTAGACTTTGTCTTAATTCTTATTTCGTTGTTGCGGATGCTTGCGAGAGGGGTTAATCATAAGTGGGATGTTTGTCCAAGTAAGGGCAGCAACCAAGCACCGGTCCACCCACATATCAAACTATCAAAGTAGTGAACGCGAATCATATGAACATGATGAAAACTAGCTTGACAGAAATTCACATGTGTCCTCAGGAGCGCATTACCTCCTATAAGAGTTTGTCCAGGCTTGTCCTTTGCTACAAAAGGGATTGGGCCACTTTTCTGCACCTTTGTTACTATTGTTACTTGCTACTCGCTACGAACTATCTTATCACACAACTATCTGTTATCGATAATTTCAGTGCCTGCAGAGAATACCTTGCTGAAAACCACTTGTCAGTTCCTTCTGCTCCTCGTTGGGTTCGACACTCTTACTTATGGAAAGGACTATGATAGATCCCCAACACTTGTGGGTCATCAGCGAGGCGTGGAGGATTGCGAGACCGGGGGGTCTCACTGGAGTAGCGGTCGGGGGGAGCTCACCGAAGTAGGGAAGGGAGGAGAGAGATGGTCACTCGACTTGGGGGGAGAAGAGGGATGACCTAACAATCGTTGGAGGGGAGAGGTAGCGGGCTCGGGGGCGAGGAGGATCCTATGGAGGGTGGGAGGGGGCGACGGTGGCGACGGCGGGTGCCGGCGGGTGCCAGAGAGATCGCCTGAGTGGTGCGGGGAGGCTTGGCACTGGCCTGCGCTGCGTCAGGGTGGCAGGAATCTACCTGGTGTACGGAGGAGTGAGAGAGCCGCCAAGAGACGGTGTGGGCTCGGGTGAGGGAGAGAGAACGGGGAGGCAGGGAGATTAGGGTTCGGCTGGGAGTTATATACCTCGAGGTGGGGGGGGCTAGTCTGGTGGGGTGTTGAGGTTAAGTAGGTCGAGGCCCATAGGGGGACACGGGTTTTTTGGGCATTTCCCTTTTGTTTTATTTTTATATACTATTGTGCTTTTTCCCTTATACTTTTTGTTTATTTACTTTTAGCACCAAATACTTTTAGTAAAAAATTATGGCACAAGGTCCATTAGTCTCAATGCAATTTACGACGCTGCCACGAAAAGGCCGAGGACCTTTTTAAAACAATTGAAATCTGCAAAAATTCCAAGGGGCGTTTGATTAAAAGATTTCGCCTATGTTATATTCATTTGAGGCATCTAGTAACATGATAAAATGTTGGTTATAATTTTGAAAAAGCATGTGGATTATTTGCAGCCCATCCAGGAATTTTCCTTTACACTTTGAAGAAATCAATTATTTGACTTTATTTTTAAATTCGAAATAGGGCTTTGATTTTTAACAAGTAGCAACTTGGCTTAGTTAAGATTACCAAGCATATCTTTTCAAGGAATAATGTTAATATATTTTCTCCAAGTCTTTCCACAAGGTATGAGAACACTCAAAGTTTTGCAATTGATTAAGCACATTTCTTGGTAGTCCTCTAATGATTAGATTAACAGTGTTAAGGTTACCAAGCATCAATTTCATCATCATGAGAAGGATGTATGGGATCAACGGGAGGCGCATAGGGATATTCAACATACTTGCACAAATGGAACTCATCAAATATATCAAGCATTTCATCTTTACATTGTCTAAAATATTCCCCATCAAGAATAGGCACTCTACAACTAAAAATCTCGGAACTAGTCACATTCATCTTCCTCCAACGGTGATTAAACCAAGGTTTTGGAGACCTTGCTCTGATACCAATTGTAGGATCAAAAGAAGGTGTGTCTAGAGGGGGGTGAATATACTACTTGTCAAGATTAAAATTCTAGCCTTACCCAAATTTATGGAAGTCAAAATTTTAGCAACTCTAACAAGTCTAGTACACCCTACACATGCTAGTCAACATATATGACAGCGGAAAAGTAAAGACTTCGCACATGTAAAGGAGTATAGTTTAGGAGATCAAATGTAAAGAGGTTGACACTATGATTTTTGACATGGTTCCGATAGGTGGCGCTATCGTACACCCATGTTAGTGGAGACTTCAACCCATGGAGGGTAACGGTTGCGAGAGTCCACAGCGAGCTCCACCCACAAGGGGTCAACGAAGAAGCGACCTTGTCTATTCCACCACGGCTTCTGCCCACGAAGGACTAGCCTTACTCACGGTAGATCTTCACGAAGTAGGCGATCTCTTTGCCCTTACAAACATCTTGGTTCAACTCCGCAACATGAAGTAGGAGGGTCCCAAGAGACACCTAACCAATCTAGGAGGCACCATCCTCCAAAAGGTAATAGATGTGGTAGAACAATGAACTACTTGCTGTTCTTGCTTTGAAAGATAGTCTCCTCAACACAAAATAACTCTCTCACATAATAGGCATGGGTAGGAGAGATTGATTTGGTGGAAAGCAACTTGGGGAGGCTAGAGATCAAGTTTCAAATGATTGGATTGGAATATCTTGGTCTCAACACATGAGTAGGTGGCTCTGTCTTAGGAAAATGGATCTGGCAATGAAGTGTGTTCTGATTGCTTCCTCTACGAATGAGAGGTAGGTGGAGGGGTATATATAGGCTGCCCCCAAAATCGAACCGTTACACCTCAAGTGGCAAACTTGGTGACACCGAAGTCATCAACTCGGTGGTACCGACTTGCACTAAAGGTAGCAACTTTTGAATCTCGGTGGAACCGATATACACAACTCGGTGGCACCGAAAGGTGGCTAACGGTTATATGACACAACTCGGTGACACCGATACTCAAACTGGGAAATTCCGATATTGTGTACCGAGGCAACATAAAGTTGGTCACCTTAACTCGGTAGCACTGATATGGTTTCAGTTGCACGAATTTGGTGGGAATGGTTAGGGTTCTGTCTGAGATCAAACTCGGTGTGCCAATATGGGAAAGTTGGCTGCACCGATTTTGAGTGTGTGGTATTGGATAGAATGGTTATGTGGGAAAAATGACTGAGTATTTTGGTGGCTAACTTTGAGCACTTGAGCAACCAGTTCATTTTAATACATCAAACCGTTTTCATTGTATTGGCTTTCCTATGGACTCAAAAGTGATTTCTCACACATATAAAATGCAGAGTCTTCTAGCTTGAATCTTGGGCCAATCTTATTCCTTTCTTGCGTCAAGGGGCTTCTCCACATAATCCTTTAGCCAATGCTCTCTATGGACTATTCCTGAAATATCTAGGTAAAAGTGTTAATCCAAGAGACAATGTATATTGTCATGAATTATCGAAACCACCAAGGGAGCATATGTGCTTTTAATCTCCCCCTTTTCGGTAATTGATGACAACATACAATCAAAGCTTCAAATAAGGATAGACATTAGAATATGGAAACTTTGAAAGAAACATGACTAGTACAAGCTCCCCCTAAATGTGTGTAATCCTCTTTTAAAGGATAGTTTCTTTGGAATGCATGGGTACACACGGTACATCTTGGCTATATGCATCAAACAAAAGTGAATGAAGAGCTTACATGTTCAATACTCCCTCTTGCAAATAATATGTGCAACAAACAAGAGATCATCATGAACAAGGATATGATGCATATACTTACCTTGAGGATCTTGAGCATCTTAGTAGTAGGAGTACACTTGAGAAAACAAATGTTAGATAACACAAGAGCATTCTATTATAAAGAGGCAAATATATTAAAAATTACCAAGATATTGAAGACATATTGAAAATAATATTTGATGATAGGTATGTCTCCAAAAGAAATAAGAACTTTCTCCCCTAAGGATGAATATGTAAGAATTTCCTCTCCCCCTGAATCATAGCATGTAGATATTGGGAGTAGGTCGGGTAAGACAAGTTCAATTCAAAAACATTGACAACTGAAACAATTTTATCTCTCTCCCCTTAATATGTAAGGTTTGATACATCTCCCCTTAGGTAAGCTAAACCTTCCTGTATGAACAAATATGCCCCCTATAGATATTTCTCCCTCTTTATGTAAGCTTATTGGTGATATTTCTCCCTTATAAATAGGTTCATTGGAAGCTTTGATATTTCTCCCCCTTTGGCATTAATTGCCAAAAAGGTCAGAGGGTAAGGGCTCATTGAGAGAAAGGAATCCTGGAAGATTCTCCCTCTTATAGTGTGGGATCATTGAGAGTTTCTCCCCCTTAGAGAAGTTTTCTCCCCCTAGAAAATAATGCTAAAACTGATTTTGTTTTCTAAAATGTTCAATAAATCTTAGAAGGCAATGAAACATGGGATCATTGATAATATTTCTCCCCCAAGGCAAAAGTGCAGAAAAATATCAAAAGATCAAAGGAAGTGATAATATTGGAGTCACCGAGGCAATTTGGTTCGGTAGAACCGAGAAAGATAACCAGGCCTTTGGGAGAAATCAGTTGGACCGAGTTTCCCAGATCGGTGAGACCGAGTTGCAATGAAAATCAACTCCTTAACTCAAAATATTGTTTTAAGACACCAATAGTGAAAGAAGACATAAACAACTCCAAATAATATGTTTTTTTAAATATATATACATATAGATTAGAGTTGAATGGTTCCAAGAAAGTATGCAATGAAATTTGTGGAGTATACAAGAATCTCCATCTAGATGTGGGCGTTGATTAGGTCACCTATATTAGAGTATTTGACTTGAGGAGTCAAGCAAGGATGCTTGATCATAGGTCATATTCATCGTTCAGCACAAAAATGGGGTTAGCATTTTCCGACTAAGCATTTCAATGTCTTCATATCACTAGAGTTGCTTTACCTCATTAATTGGTGTAAGGCTTTATTAAGGATATTAGTACATACTTTCGAATGACGTTGATGATGTGGCATGTAGGTGAACTTGTTGTGGATGCTCAAAGTTGATGAAGATCATCTTGAGTTGGGAGCTATCCATGTCGTTTTGGTTCACTTTTAACCTACAATGGTTAGTCATGCAAGGAATACCATAATATATCCAAACGAAAAGAGTGAATAACTTCATCAAGTGATAGTCAAGGATATGATTTTGTTGTCTTCTTCCTCCATCTCCAAAGAAGGGGTTGTTGATACTTGGCCATGTCAAGATCGCTTTTGATGTGAGTTCATGGCAATTTGTGAAGTGTATTTCTTCCAACTAGCTACAAAAGGTTAGATGCAATACAAGGGAGCATAGTTTCCAAGATATAAGATAGTAATATCATTGGCATCATGGAATGGGCAATCAAGCACGTGCCCTTGCATGCATCCGAGTGAGTCTAGCTCAAGTTTGAAGCATCAATGATGTTCAACTCACTCCTCAAATGACAGAACACTTTCTCATCAAGTGGTTTGGTAAAGATATCAACTAATTGTTTGTCAGTACGAACATGCTTGAGATCTATATCTCCTTTACCAACATGATCACGAATGAAACGATGTCGCACTTGGATATGTTTTGTTCGCGAATGTTGCACATGATTATAGGCAATTTTAATAGAAATTTCATTGTCACATAACAATGGAACTTTTCTAACATGAATGCCATAATCCTTAAGAGTTTGAGTCATCCAAAGTAATTGTGCACAACATGATCCAACGGCAATGTATTCAACTTTGGCAGTAGATAAGGATACCGAGTTTTATTTCTTGGATGACCCAGACACAAGAGAGCTCCCAATAAATTTACATGTATCCGAGGTGGATTTTTTGTCAACCTTGTCTCTGGCATAGTCCGAGTCGGATTAGACAACAAGATTAAAATAAGATCCCTTAGGATACTATATGCCAAAGTTTGGTGTATGTATGAGGTATCTCACTATCCTTTTCACAGCCAATACATGACACTCTTTAGGTGCCGCTTGATACCGGGCACACATGCAAACACTCAACGTGATGTCAGGACGGGAGAAACATAAATATAGAAATGAACCAATCATTGATCGATAAACCTTTTGATCAACTGGTTTGTCCTCCTTAGTGAGGTCAAGATATCCACTAGTAAGCATGGGGGTTCTCATACCTTTGCATTCTTGCATATTGAACTTCATGATTAAGTCCTTGGTGTACTTGGTTTGAGAGATAACCGTACCTTCTCTCGGTTATTTGATTTGCAATCCATTTTGTGAAAGGCAATGCATTTGTGGACAATGATATCAATATTTTTCAAGGAATAATTTGGATATCTTTTCTCTAAGTCTTTCCACAAGGTATGAGCACACTCAAAGTTTTACAATGGATTAAGCACATTTCTTGGTAGTTCTCTAATGATTATATTAAAAGTGTTAAGGTTACAAAGCATATCATTTTCATCATCATGAGAAGGATGTATGGGATCAGTGGGAGGCGCATAGGGATATTCAACATACTTGCGCAGATGGAACTCATCAAATATATCAAGCATTCCATCTTTCCATTGTCAAAAATACTCCCCATCAAGAATAGGAACTCTACAACTAAAAAGACCAAAACTAGTCACATTCATCTTCCTCCAACGGTGATTAAACCAAGGTTTTGGAGACCTTGCTCTGATACCAATTGTAGGATCGAGAGAAGGCGTGTCTAGAGGGGGTGGTGAATATACTACTTGCACTACAAGAAATATGGTCGATAATGACCCACCATTTTGGTCAAAAAATCGTCATTGGTATCATGTTACGACCTTTTTTGGACCAAATTCAGAGCTTCAACAGTTGGCCATCAAGAACAAACAAACATGACCTTTTTAGTATTTTGGTCAAGTATTCTTTGACCAAAACAATTAAGTCATAAAATATTTGACCAAAAGTTTTGGTCATTACATGTGTACGTGAGCCACGCAGGATCTGACATGGCATCAACCATGTGGCTAAGGTGATGACATGGCAGATCAATAATGACTGAAAAATAAGGTCATAATTTTACTAGGTGTGTCCAAATCGGGCACCTAAATGGGCCAGGTCCAACAATTCATCCCATTTTACGTTTGGATATCAGTTTTTGTTCTGTTTCATAAACCAATATTTGATATTTCAGCCCATTACTATTTTTTATCTATGACGAGGCCTTATTTTTGCAGAATTTTTATACTCTAGGCATCGTAAAAAATTCCAACAAAAAACAAATTATGATAAATAGTTTCGTTGATTTCATTTCAGCAATACACATCATGGCAGATACTTTACAAACATGCATCACATAAACTAGTTCAACCTTCAACTCCAATACAAATCCAATAAGTGTTAGTATTGTACAGCCAATACATTGCACACAGCTGGAATTATTGTGGCTTCAATGGAGCACATTAAAGAACACGAATAAAATTGTTCACAACGTCGCCCGTCTTCCATTGTTCCACTTCATCTGAGTAGCCAATTCTGAATTGAGGGACATCCTTACATTAAAAAGGATCACAAATGAGAAGAACATATAGAAGGGAAGATTGTGAGGTTAGGACACAATAAAGTGAGGTTAACACAAGTATTATTTCCAAATCATACAATGCGAACCTAAAATAAAATTCCACCATGAAACTATACTTTTCTAGGTGCACATCAAGTACTATTTTGAGTTGACCAGAACAAGTATTGACAAAGTTGAGAGTCCAATTCCCATATGCGGATCATGTAGTAAGGAAAAGTAACTTTTTAGGAACCGAAGGAAAAAAACTTCCATTTATAGCACGCATAGGCTGAGCCCAAGTCAGATACATATAAAAAGTGCAACAAGGGAATGCATGCCTAATAAATTACCTTATGGGAAGAAAAAAACCTTTTTGGAAAAAAATTTGGAAGAAAAATAAACACGCACACTTCAATCTATCAACTGGCCAGCCTCCTAGCATGTATATATGCATAACTTCATGCATTCACATTCCATCTAAAGGATGAATAGCAATAATAAAAGGATAGTGGAATATTAGACATACTAGTCGTCAACCCATGCGTCCCCACAGGCTTGTCCATTAAACATAGGCATACATAATTTTACCTTGTAATATTTGATAGAAATTAAAATGGAAAAATAATTAGAATGTTTTTCTAATTGGTTGCAACTAATAACATAGATCAATGCATATTGGCTATTGTGTGATGAACAGTAATTATTTCAATTAATTGCAGATCTGACAATTTTCGAATATGTACAAACTATATTACACTAATATTTAATTATGTAATCATATATTTTGGTTCTATTTGGTAGATATATAACACATATAATGATGAAACACATAGTACACTACAACATGTTAATATCAGTCATATATAAGTTATATATGTACAGTATAGAACAATACACCATTTTGTAGAACATGATTAATGTGAAGGCCCAATCCCAGGCATGCATGGTCAAATGGATGTCATGGCCAATATAATCCATAGGGATAAAAGGAAAACATTTGTCCACATATTTTTACTGATATAGCAGCCATGCAAAATTATTGTACATCATTCAACTCATCAATTTGGAACTTGCTAGTGCATGCAGATTTATATGGGTACTTCTATTTTTCTCATATCGGTTCTTTGGAAGATAACACAGAGAATTTCCAATGGGCAGAGCTAGCAGGTGGCCAACGACATAATATTGATTAAAAATATAATTGGGAGTTTCATTTTTCACTTCTACGAAATAGAATGATCTAATGAAAAATGAAACTGTTTATAATAAATAGCTGTTCAACACATCTTTGGTACTCCCTCTGTAAATTAATATAAGTGTGTTTAGATTACTAAAGTACTGTTTTAAATAATCTTATATTAGTTTACGGAGGGAGTAAATAAATATATATTTGTACACTGCACGCATGTGGTGAATATGTGGATCTATTTTCTGTTTTAAATACGTTAATATAAGTACCGTTTTGTAGGATTTATTTTACATGCAAATTACGTGTTGTGTGCTCGTATTCTATTTTCTACATTCTCCAATTATTCTAGCATTTGAGAAAGAAGGACGTTCTTGTAGTTTCTCAGGTAGAAACTTCATGCCAACAATGAATATATGCACGGTCACTGGAAAACTTCATGTGGTTTTATGCTTTCAAGCCATCTATGCTTAGACATGCTTGAAAAGAAACCTGTTGTTACCTGCACTATGGAGGTTTCAGTAATTATACCTTCAGTTGAGAGTTATCCACGTCATGAAGTGCTTTTTCGCCGACTTGGGAATCCACCAGGTCGCGCTTTTGAAGTTCCGCATTGCACACAAAGTTTTCAGTAGCAGCAGCATAATTGCACCGTAATTCGGCACTTGGTTGTAGTAGATGTTAAAATGACAACCGAATTGTCATTGAGCAGGCCATAAAGCTACATTGACAGTGCAGCGCCACCGAATCTACAGTGGTAAAAGACACAAAAATGACCAAAGCTGTCGTCTCCATTCGGGCCTCTCCCACCTTTCCCTTCCAGAGTCATCATCTTTCTCGTGAAAAACTGCCACTGCACTATCATCCGTCTCGTCAAGGCCCAGTTGCTGATCAGTGATCACTCATCTCGGTCTGGATTCCATTGCACGAGTGACATAATCTTCATTCTTACATCGGGCCACCCATGTTTGTTCTTACTATGGCGATTGCAGCTAGGAACTGAACAAAGAGTAAGATGATTGAGATTATTCCGTTGTCTATGAAAAATTATTATTTTCAGTTTGCTTTTCACCAAACTGAAATGACATCTATTTAGAAGTTAAGATTTAGGGGCTATTTGGTTAGGCGCTCAGTTTGCCACGCCTAAGCAGAGGCAGGTGTGGCACGCCACAGAATGTGTGGTGGGTGGAACGAACAACACCCCTTAGCCGAATATTTGTACAGTGGCGAGCCGAAGTTTAGTACCAACCAAACATTATCCTCCGAAACTGTGGCACGCCACATGTTTGGCGTGGCAAGTTGAGGCTGGCAACCAAACAGCCCCTACGTAATAAGTATATAAAAAATAACATGTGGACTCAGTATCAAAACACGTACCATTTTGTTCTTCAAAAGAAGAAAAGGAACGACATGCATACTTTGTTAACAAGTATGCGTACTATGCTAAAAAATGCATGCATGACTATTAATTCCTGTTCAAGCGTTTGATGAAAATGAAATGAGTATTTTTTTTCCAAAGTGTTGTTATTGCAAGGCAATTTTTTTGGATGCATTGAAGATGAAAAAAACTGACAAAAGATCCAAAGTTATGCCCAGAATTCAGATGGAGAATTGGATCCCACGTTAACAAATGCAATTCTTAAGGGGATCAAAGCCTAGTTTCCGAGGACCATCAGAAAATCACACACGCTCGCTCAAAGTGTTCCGACCTTGTATAAAGCGGGGTGGAAGTCTAGAAGCATGGTGCTCATAATTTATCAGTTCCGATGGTGTGAAAATCTGGAAGTAAATTAGAGTGTAAGCTCTCAAATCAATTCATAATTCAGGGAATTACCTTTGGATTTTAACCCCAGGAATCACTTAACGTGTTCTAAGCCAAACTAATTCTTCACCATAACCAAGAATTCAAGAAATAGTCCGGCAGTACTGGGCGTATATGTCGGCTGATGTACTCAATTCGCTACCAGTCCAGCACGTAACAAGAAAAACTGAATCTTGGCATGACAATAATGCAAAAAAAAACAATCAGGAAGAAGTAAAACTGAATCTTGACATGACAATAATGCAAGAAAATAATCAGGAGGGCCAGCGGGGAGAAGATGTGTGGATATACCTTGCCAACAATGATGAGCCAGCAGTCTGTCCTTGGTGTTGTGCTTGGACACCTCACCTCTTCCAGTATCAGCGCCTCATCTCCCTCCCTCCCAGAAAGCATAAACCTGTTAAGCTATCAGCACCTCGTACATGCATGGAGGCAACGCAACTCACAAGTATGGACAAGCAACACTTGTACGATTTTACTGGCATTCATTATTCACAGGCTATGATGCAACTTATTATGGACATTGTAAGAACCGGGCAAATCTATGCTAGCTACGTGCAGATCCATTAATAAGTACGACATAACTCAAACTTTTGCAGAAACATGTAAGAAACCAACATTGTTTGTAATGACTTCTAAGCGTCATTGAGGATCAGTGGTTACACGTTACAGTTTGCTTACTTCTAAGATCCAAAATAGAACATCAAAATTGTGCAGCAGGATGTAGAGGAACATAAAAACAAGTGATAATTGGATCTATGCAACAAGCAAAAGTGGGAGGAGGGAAGGACAGAGGTACCTCGGTTCAGGAGGGGAGTAAAAGTAGGACGACGTCGATGGTGGCGAAGATGTCCTCGTTGGAGGGAGAACCAGTCATTGGCCTTTGTTGACTATGCAGGTACGGTGGCAGGAGGGGCATCTAGTGGCGTCCGTGAAGAAGCTGCACCAAGCAGCAGGAGAGGTTGCTTCGATGTCAAGTGGTGATTTCACATCTTTTCCAAGAGGTGTCCTCATATTTCAATGTGAATGCTAACTAATTCTTTTTCTCAATCAAATTGTCTTATCAATTCTTGTCAACCGGAGTCATCATGTCAATTCTTTTCCACTCAGTGTGCTTCTCTTCAAGTTATTCTATCCTCTCCAATATTTGTAAGATCAATATCTCATTTCTTTCCGGAGTCTGTCTCATCTGTCCCATGTTGTCTTTGTTTTTCCCCGACCTCCCGCCCTTTTTCTTCAATGGATTGATTGTCACCCAAGCACCTTTCTTTCATGGATGTTTCTACTCTCTTTTCTTCCGTGTTGTATCCAGTGATTCATTGTGATGCTTCTCACAAGTTCGAGCGCATCATGCTTCGTTCTTGTTTTTACCAGTGGATTCAATTCAACTCCCGGTGTTCATCAAATCCTTTCCATCCTTTAAATGATTTTCTGTGCTGGAAATTCTTATTCTATCCTCTCTTATTTATTCATCTCTATCTATTCTACCCAGAGTGTTGAAGATATCTCAGAAGTTTCTTGTTTCCGTTCAAATCCTTTCAATTATTTCGAGGTTCTCACCTCATCAAGTTTTCATTTGTACCGGTGCAATCTCTCTTTTCTAATCAATTATTTCAATGGTGGTTCCTTTTGAGTGGGCCTATAACCCACAGGTTTCTCCCAGGATCTTACCTGGCTCTTCTATTCTTTTCCAGAGATCTCTTAATCTTTCAAGTATGACGTAAGAATGATTTCCATCAGTCGTATTCCTTCTTCAAGACCGATCTAAATTATTTTCATGTTTGGCTCAACCTTTCCTAATTCATTATTCTAGAGTGTTTTAGTAATTCTTTTTGGTTGTTCTTGCCTCCATTCTCAGCTGGCAAGGCCTAAGAAGGGTTTCTCTTAAATATTTGTCCATTCTTTTGAAGATTGTGGTTTCAGCTTGGTGCTAGCATCTCGAATTGGTTTTGATCTTGAGAAATTCTCCATATCTATCTGATGCGTTTCAGAGTTGTTTTCATTTCTCGATCCTCCGAAGACCATCATTTTAGAAGATTTCTTCGTTCTCAGCTTTCAGGTTTCATTCTCAAATTCTTCACAATTGTTGTCGCTTCGTTCGTCTCTCAATTATTCCGGTGCCTTTTTCAAGTGTTCTCTCAGGTGCATTTGATCTATTCGCTTTCTTGCATCTCAATTCATTCTAAGTTTTCTCATCCGTTTCAATTCTTACCGGTCGGTTGTTCAAGCAGTCTCTAATCGAATCATACTCTATTTCTCCTCATGTGGCCCAGTTCATTTCTATTATCCTCAGTCATTTGTGAATTCTTACCGGTGGTTGTTTCAAGACTTATTCAAGTTTGTACTCTTTCTCTCTATCTCCAATCTTTTCAAGAAGAATAAGGTGTATGCTAAATCCATTGCTTGTCATCAATTTAACTTGATGAAGGATAAGCATAACATAATTCTTATTCTTGTTTCATCATATGGTTTCAATTCTTCTTCCGGAGTGTCTCATGATATCAAATATTTTATCTGAAGTTCTTCATCTTTTATTTTCCGGAGTTCCAAGTTTTCTCAAGTATCTATGTGTGAAGCTCCATCTAAATCATTGCAAGGCCATAATCTTATTCTTTCATCCTTCATTTCTTTTCATCATTTCATTCCTGTGTTCTCCAAGTGGTTCTTCAAGGCTTCAAATCATTCTCAATGAGTTCTTCAAGATTCTTGTTGGAGAACCTCAAGCACTTTGAGGTGGTGTTATAGCTTCTTGTTAGTGGAGGAGTCTCGAAGAGATTTTGTTTCAAGAATGAGATATTTAAACCCACCAATTATTTGATCATGAGTTATTTCAACCCATCTTTTCTTCCATTGATGCTATCTTTGTTTAGATTCACCTAAAGCTTTTTCTAAGGATTGTTGCTATTATGGTGATTATCGTTGATCCAATTTGTCAATGTATCCTCTTGGTGTAAGAAGTTGTGCATGTCTTGTTGCTCCCAATCAATCCTTGTTTCTGTTAGTGGCTGGTTGTCACCTCATTAATTTTGAGATGGGTTTTCATAAGCCCACAACAAGCTTCTTCTTTCGTTGTTGATTTCCCAACAACTCCGTTCAATTACTTTTGCAAGGATGCTTGCCAAATTCAATTGTAATAGTAGTTGCCATTTTCTTCTTCATTCTAACTTCACAATGATCTAGTTTCTATTCTCTTGTTCCGGAGTTGTTTTGATGTTGCTCTCTTTTATCCATTATCTAGTTGTGTCAAGATCGTGTTCTTTCCTACTTATTCATTTAACCGGAGTGTTGTGTCTTATTTCACATTCTTCCTTGCATATCAATTTAGTTGGTTTTTTGTGAATCTTGTCAAGATCTTTCCATCTTATTGATTTTGTCCTCAATTTCCTACCGAAGTGCCACCAAAATTTTGTTTGAATTCTTGCTTGTTCCTCATGTCATTCTTCATCTCCTTGTAACCTTCAAGTTTCTTTGGTTTCACTCGTTTGTCAAGAAGCAACTAAGTTTTACCTCCTGCTCTTCCTCTTCCTATTCCCCTTTTCATTCTTAGATCTCGGGTCGAGATCTCTTGTTAGTGTAGGAGAGTTGTAGCGGCCCGATACCAATGCTCCATAGGATTCCCCTTTTATTATGTTATCGTCATGTGATTATTTGTTTGTCGCATTCTTCATCACATCATTCACATCATTCGCATTGCATCGGCACTCCGTTGCTCCTAGTTTTCAGAACTTGCATCTGTTAGTAGTTGTCGGTTCTTTCCGTTTTCGTCGGTGACCATTTTGAGACCAACCACACACGCACGGGCGTGCAACATCGACAAAATATTGTTTTTAAAAGTGTGTTTAAAATATTCTCGGATTGGGTTGAAACTTGGCGTGCGGTCTTATTTTCGTGTAGGTCGACCGTTGCCAAATTTCGGGGCAATTGGAGTCTGTTTGATACCCGAATGGTCGATCATAGCGGCACCTTCTTTGACTTATTATCGGATGTTTTTTGGTGTTAAAAAAACCATGTCACGGGTCCAAACTTCCCTATCTTCTTGGCCCACCTAGCTCTACACAGCCCACCTAGCAAACTCCCTCTGATCAGAGCAGTCGGATTGCGATCCAATGGCCCATAAACGGAGCAAAACCCCCTAACCTAGCCCCATTTCCTATAAATAGACCCCTAATTCAGCTAACCGTAGCCCTCTCCTCGTTTCCCATGTTAACACTAGCCCTAGGCGCCACCCAACCTTCCCGCCTCCTCTCTTCTCAGCCACCGAGGCCCGCCTAGGCCCGTGCGGGGCCCGCGAAGCCCGTCCGCCTCCATTCTCCAGATCGGGAGAGGAGCTCCCGATCCAGAGCTCCCTACTCCGCCTCCCGTTGCTGTTGCGCCGATGCCCCAGCTAGGCTGCCGCGCCCCTCCGGCGATCCGCCGCCGCTAGCCCCGGATTAGGCCGGAGCGCCACCTCCCTCTCCCTTCTTCTCCCTCTCCTTCTTCCTCCTCCTCTCTCTAATCTCTCCTCTCTCTCTTCCGCAGGAGAAGCCAAAGCCGCCGCCGCCAGAGCTCCCCTCACCTGGATCCGCTCGTGAGCTGCCGGATCGCGGGCCCTCGCCCGAGCCTCCGACTTCGGCCAACCCGTCAGCGCAGGAGAAGCCGAAGCCCCGCCACCGCTCGCCCGGCCTGGTGGGCCACAAGCCGCGGCCCAGCAGCCGGCCGGCCCAGTCAAAGCCTCCCCATGGCATAGCTTCTCCCCGCTGTCCAGCAGCGCCCCGGCCTGCTCCACATGCTCCCGAGCCGGCCCAAGAGGCCCGAGGTGAGCAGCCCCGCTAAGTTGCGCCCCTGGGCGTCACTTAGCCTTCCCACGCCCCTGTTTCGGGCCACATGTTTTTTCTATAGAGCGATTTTGCTATTTTAGGAGTGCAACTAAATTACAGATTAGATGCCTATTTTAATACGTCGGATCGAAATAAGTTATATAGGTAAAACGTGTAGAAATTCGTGTAGACTAATATTTTCCAACTCTCATGCATATTTAAAACTCTTAACCTTGTTGTTTGCCTTGTTTTGCATGATGCCATGTTAAATACGTTTAATTCTTAGCTAGCTGACCGTAGCTCCGTTGGAGATGAGCTATATATGTAAACCGTCTAGAATGGCGTGTAGTTTCACTTGCTCCACTTTATTTTGCCGTTTAACAAACTTAAAATGTGTTTAGGACAGATTTGGACAAATTTCAACGTTAGTGTGTGGGGTTGTTTCACAAATGCTATATGCCTTTTCCGACCTCATTTATAATGCTTAGATAGGTAGTTTATTTGTGCTTCACCTCTTGCCATGTCTAACAACATTTAATATTGTCGTATACCTAAATGGGAGTGAACTAAATAATTTTTATGTGGAGTTCTGTCAATATGCAACTCGTTGCATATTGAGTTTCACTTAATGTGTATTGTTTGATTGTTGTGAATTTCCATGCCATGCCTTGCATAATTGAAATGGACATGCATCATATTAGGTTGTGCATCATATCGTACATGTGACATGGTGAATATTGTGTGTGGATTCTTGTTTCTGGTTTGCTTCTTCTTGATAGAGTTCCGCAAGTGTGTCGGAATGTGAGTATCCATTCGACTACATCGGTTCGTCTGCTTCACAGATTCGTTCTTCTTCCAAGCGGGATCACATACAAGATGATCATTTCCCTCGATACCATTACTATCACTGCCATGCTAGTTCTTTCATTTCTTTCACTATGTCTTGCTGCCTACCACCTGTTTAATAAGCCTCTCAACATTGCCATGAAAACATCTAACCACTCCACTACCCAGCTAACCATGTTTGGCTATGTTACCGCTTGCTCGGCCTTCTTATAGCATTGGTAGTTGCAGGTGCAGTTGCTTCCATGTGAAAACATGGGTTCCTTGTTATATCACCATATTAATGCTATTTAATTTAATGCAACTATATACATGGTAAAAGGTGGAAGGCTTGACCCTCTAGCCTGGTGTTCTGTTCCATCTTTGACGCCTTAGTTTCATCTACTGGTGTTATGTTCCATAATTGAGCGCTCCAAACACGCTCTGGGATGTTAAGGGTGTTGGGGAACGTCGCATGGAAAACAAAAATTTCCCTACGCGCACGCAATACCTATCCATGGTGATGATCATCTACGACAGGGGAGAGTGAATCTACTTACCCTTGTAGACCGCTAAGCCGAAGCGTATATAACGCAGTTGATGTAGTGGAACATCTTCGCGATCCAAATCGCAGCCCGTCCCGCGATCTTATCATGATCCGTCCTGCGATCCCATCATGATCCATCCCAATCTAGTGTCGAACGGACGACACCTCTGCGTTCAACACAGTACGGATCGATGACTTCCTTGCCTTCTTGATCCAGCAAGAGGGGCGAAGTAGTAGATGAGTTCCGACAGCACGACGGCGTGGTGTCGGTGGTGAAACTTTTTCCACAGGGCTTCACCAAGCACAACGAAAACTATGACATAGGATGAACTAGAGGGGCGGGGTTGCCTGCACACGTCTTGGGGCAATCTTGATGTGTTATAGGTGCTAGCCCTGCCCCTCTATTTATATGCTGAGCCCTGGGGTCGTTTCTTGGACAAAAAACCTCCTCAAAGTCGGTTTGGCACGAAAGGCATGAGTCCTCCTCGGACTCCAGGACCAAATGCCGGGGTCCTCAGTGTCTGGCCCCAAACGCCAAGGTCCCTGACATCTGGCCTGTGGCCTTTGCAAAACTCCTTTTGCACCTTCCTAAAGCCTCGTGGGCTTTCCCCCTTGGCCCAAATAAAGGTGTTCTCGTACCCGAACATTTCGGGAAACATCCGAAACCCCTTCCGGTGAATTCCAAAACTATTCCGGAGACCAAACACTATTATCCCATATATCAATACTTACCTCTGCACTATTCCGGAGTACCTCGTCATGTTCATGATCTCATCCAGAACTCTGAACAACCTTTGGTCACCAACATAACAACTCAACTATACTTATATTGTCACCGAACCTTAAGTGTGCAGACACTGCAGGTTCGAGAACTATACAGACATGACCGAGACACTTTCTGGCCAATATCAAATAGTGGTACCTGGACATCCACATTGGATCCTACATATTCTACGAAGATTTTATCGGTTGAACCTCTATGTCAAGGATTCTCACAATCTCGTATAACATTCCCTTTGTCCTTCGGTATGTTACTTGCCTGAGATTCGATCGGTGGTATATTCATACCTATTTCAATCTCGTTACCGGCAAGTCTCTTTACTCATTTTGTAATACAAGATCCCATGGCTAACTCTATAGTCACATTGCTTGCAAGGCTTGTTTGTGATGTTGTATTACCGAGTGGGCCCCGAGATACCTCTCCGTCACACGGAGTGACAAATCCCAGTCTTGATCCATGCTAACTCAACGGACACCTTTGGAGATACCTATAGAGCACCTTTTTAGTCACCCAGTTACTTTGCGAGGTTTGATACACACAAGGCATTCCTCCAGTGTCAGCAAGTTACATGATCCCATGGTCATAGGAATGTATACTTGACATGCGAAAAACAATAGCAACAAAATGACATGATCATATGCTACGTTTATAGTTTGGGTCTTGTCCATCACATCATTCTCCTAACGATGTGACCCCGTCATCAAGTGACAACTCTTGTCTATGGCCAGGAAACTTGACCATCTTTGATCAACGAGGTAGTCAACTAGAGGCTCACTAGGGAGAATGTGTTGTCTATGTATCCACACATGTATTTGAGTTTCCAATCAATACAATTCTAGCATGGATAATAAACAATTATCATGAACAAGGAAATATAATAATAACCAATTTATTATTGTCTCTAGGGCATATTTCCAACAGTCTCCCACTTGCACTAGAGTCAATAATCTAGTTCACATCACTATGTGACTGAAATGAATCTAACACCTATACAGTTCTGGGGTTCGATCATGTCTTGCTTGTGACAAAGGTTTTAGTCAACGGGTCTAAACCTTTCAGATCCGTGTGTGCTTTACAAATCTCTATGTCATCCTGTAGATGCTGCGACCATGCGCCATTTGGAACTATTCCAAATGACTACTCCACTATATGAATCCGTTTTACTACGTAGAGTTATTCAGATTAGTGTCAAGGCTTGCATCGACGTAACCCTTTTTGATGAACTCTTTATCCTTAGTCCACTAGTTACTAAGGATAACTTTGATCGCTGTATACTAATCCATTCCTGGCTCACTGTTGTACCCCCTGACAGATTCATGGCAAGGCACACATCAGGTGCGGTACACAGCATGGCATACTATAGAGCCTACGATTAAGGCCTAGGGGACGACCTTCGTTCTTTCTATTCCTTCTGCCATGGTCAGGTTTTGAGTCTTACTCAAATTCACACCTTACAACAAACTAAGAACTCCTTCTTTGCTGATCTATTTCGAACTCCTTCAAAAACTTGTCAATGCATGCATTTCATTGAAAGTTCTATTAAGCGTTTTGATCTATCTCTAGAGATCTTGATGCTCAATGTTCAAGTAGCCCTATCCAGGTTTCCTTTGAAAACACCTTTTCAAACAACCCTATATGCTTTCCAGAAATTCCACATCATTTCCGATCAACAATATTTCTACCACATATACTCATCAGAAATTCTATAGTGCTCCCACTCAGTTCCTTGGAAAAACAAGTTTCTCATAAACTTCGTATAAACCCAAAAGCTTTGATCATCACATCAAAGCGCATATCCAACTCTGAGATGCTTACTCCAGTCCTTAGAAGGATCGCTAGAGCTTGCATACTTGTTAGCATCCTTAGGATCGACAAAACCTTCTGGTTGTATCACATACAACCTTTCCTCAAGGAAACCGTTGAGGAAACAATGTTTTGACATCCATGAGCAAGATGCAGCAATTGCTAACACAATTCCAACAGACTTTTAGCATCGCTACGAGTGAGAAAGTCTCATCGGAGTCAACTCCTTCAACTTATCAAAAACCTCTTTGCAACAAGTCAAGCTTTCTTAAATGTTGACTTTCACCAACATTGTGTGTCTTCCTTTAAAGATCCATCTGTACTTAATAGTCTTACGACCATCAAGTAGTTCTTCCAAAGTCCACACTTTGTTTTCATACATGGATCCTCTCTTGGATTTCATGGCCTCCAGCCATTTGTCGGAATCCGGACCCACCATCGCTTCTCCATAGCTCATAGGTTATTGTTGTCCAGCAACATGACCTCCAAGACAGGATTACCACACCATTTGTAGTAGTGTGTATCCTTGTCAACCTATGAGATTTGGTAGTAACTTGATCCTGAAGCTTCATGATCACTGGCATCAGCTTCCACTTCAATTGGTGTAGGCGCCACAGGAACAACTTCCTGTGCCCTGCTACACACTGGTTGAAGTGTTGGTTCAGTAACCTCATCAAGTTCCTCCATCGTCCCACTCAATTCTTTCGAGAGAAACTTTTCTCGAGAAAGGACCCGTTTTCTAAAACAAACACTTTGCTTCTGGATGTAAGATAGGAGGTATACCGAACTATTTTGGGTATCTTATGAAGATGGATTTACCGCTTTGGGTTCGATCTTATCAGCCCGAAACCTTTGGACATAAGCATCATAGCCCCAAACTTTTAAGAAACGATAGCTTAGGTTTCTCCAAACCATAGTTCATACGGTGTCATCTCAAGGGAGTTACGTGGTGCCCTATTTAAAGTGAATGTGGTTGTCTCTAATGCCTAACCCAAAAACGATAGTGGTAATTCGATAAGAGACATCATAGTATGCACCATATCCAATAGGGCGACGCTACGACGTTCGGACACACCACCACACTATGGTGTTCCAGGTGGCATTAGTTATGAAACAATTTCCACAATGTCTTAATTGTGTATCAAACTCACAACTCAGGTATTCATCTCTATGATCATATCATAGAACTTTTATCCTCTTGTCACGACGATCTCCAACTTCACTCTGAAATTACTTGAAACTTTCAATAATTCAGACTTGTGTTTGATCAAGTAAATATACTAGTATCTACTCAAATCATTTGTGAAGTAAAAACATAACGACATCCACTGCGTGCCTCAGCACTCATTGGACTGCACACATCAAAATGTATTACTTCCAACAAGTTACTTTCTTGTTCTATCTGGAAAACGAGGTCTTCAGTCATCTTGCCCATGATTTGCATGTCTCAAGTGATTCAAAATCAAGTGAGCCAAACAATCCATCTGCATGGAGTTTCTTCATGTGTTTATACCAATAGGCATGGTTCACATGTCTCAAACATTTCAAAAACGAGTGAGTCCAAAGATCCATCAACATGAAGCTTCTTCATGCGTTTTATACCAATATAAGTCAAGCGGCAGTGCCACAAGTAAGTGGTACTATCATTACTACTTTGTATCTTTTGGCATCAATATTATGAACATGTGTATCACTACGATCAAGATTCAATAAACCATTGAAGGTATTTATTCAAGCAAATAGAATAACCATTATTCTCTTCAAATGAATAATCTTATTGCAATAAACAAGATCTAATCATGTTCATGCTCAACCAAACAACATTTATTTAGGTTCAACACTAATCCAGATGGTAGAGGGAGCGTGTGATGTTTGATCATCTCAACCTTGAAATTTCTTCCAACACATCATCACCTCACTTTTAGCTAGTCTCCGTTTATTCCGTAGCTTTTATTTCGAGTTACTAACACTTAGCAACCGAACCAGTATCTAATACACGGGTGCTACTAGGAGTACTAGTAAAGTACACATCAATATCATGTATATCCAATATACTTTTGTCGACTTTGCCAGCCTTCTCATCTACCAAGTATCTAGGGTAGTTCCGCTTTAGTGACCGTTCCCCTCATTATAGAAGCACTTAGTCCTCGGGTTTGGGTTCAACCTTGGGTTTCTTCACTAGAGCAGCAACTGGTTTGCCGTTTCATGAAGTATCCCTTCTTGCCCTTGCCCTTCTTGAAACCAGTGGTTTTCCTAACCATCAACAATTGATGCTCCTACTCGATTTCTACTTTCACGGCGTCAAACATCGCAAATAGCTCAAGGATCATCATATCGATCCTTGATATGTTATAGTTCATCACGAAGCTCTAGTAGCTTGGTGGAAGTGACTTTGGAGAATCATCACTATCTCATCTAGAAGATCAACTCCCACTCGATTCAAGCGATTGTAGCAGTCAGACAATCTGAGAAAATGCTCAACGATTGAGCTTTTCTCCCTTACTTTGTAGACAAAGAATCTTGTCGGAGGTCTCATACCTATAAACAAGGGCACGAGAATGAAATCCCAATTTCATCTCTTGGAACATCTTAAATGTTCCATGACATTCAAAACGTGTTTGGCGCCTCAATGCTAAGCAGTTGAGCATTACACACTGAACTATCACATAGTCATCAAAAAACGTGTATGTCAGACGTTCGCAACATCCACAGACGACGCTCGAGGTTTAGCACACCGAGTGGTGCATTAAGGACATAAGCCTTCTATGTAGCAATGAGGACAATCCTCACTTTACGGACCCAGTCCGCATAATTGCTACTATCATCTTTCATCTAAATTTTCTGTAGGAACATATCAAAAACAGTAGATCTACAACGCAAGCTACAACATAATTTGCAAAGGCCTTTTGACTATGTTCATTATAATGAGTTCAATTAATCATATTACTTAAGAACTCCCACTCAAATAGACATCCCTCTAGTCATTTTAGTGTCGCACGAGTGTCACGTGAGTTGAGTATAGTTTCAGTGGTAAACATCTCCATGTTAATCATATCAACTATATGATTCATGCTCGACCTTTTGGTATCATTTGTTCCGAGGCCATGTCTGTACATGCTAGGCTCGTCAAGTTTAACCCAAGTGTTCTGCATGTGCAACTGTTTTGCACCCGTTGTATGTGAACGTTGTGTCTATCACACCCGATCATCATGTGGTGTCTCGAAACAAAGAACTGTCGCAACGGTGCATAGTCGGGGAGAACACAATTTCATCTTGAAATTTTAGTGAGGGATCACCTTATAATTCTACCTCGTCCTAAGCAAAATAAGGTGCATAAAAGGATTAACATCACATGCAAATCATAAGTGACATGATATGGCCATGAACTTGTGCTTCTTAATCTCCATCACAAAAGCACCGGCATGATCTCCATGTTCACCGGCGCCGCACCATGATCTCCATCATTGTGGCACCATCGAGTTTGTCGTGCTAACTATGCTATTACTACTAAAGCTACTACCTAGCAATATAGTAAACGCATATGCAAGCACCACTGTTAGTTCAAAGACAACCCTATGGCTCCTGTCGGTTGCCGTAGCATCGACATGCAAGTCGATATTTAACTATTACAACATGATCATCTCATACATCCAATATATCATATTATGTCTTTGTTCATATCACATCACATGCATACCCTACAAAAACAAGTTAGACGTCCTCTAATTTGTTGTTGCATGTTTTATGTGGCTGCTATGGGTATCTAGCATGATCGCATCTTACTTACGCAAAGCCACAACGGTGATGTGCAAATTGCTATTTAACCTTCTCCAAGGACCGCCTCGGTCAAATCCAATTCAACTAAAGTTGACGAAACACACACCCGCCAGTCATCTTTATGCAACAAGTTGCATGTTTGTCGATGAAACCGGTCTCTTGTAAGCGTATGACCAAAGTTGGTCTGGGCCGCTTCAATCCAGTAATACCACCGAATCAAGAAAAGACTAAGGAGGGCAGCAAATTGAATATCAACACCCACAAACTCTTTTGTGTTCTACTCGAGATATCATCTACACATGAACCTAGCTCATGATGCCACTGTTGGGGAACGTCCAATGGGAAACAAAATTTTCCTACGCGCACGCAATACCTATCCATGGTGATGATCATCTACGAGAGGTGAGAGTGAATCTACATACCCTTGTAGATCGCTAAGCGGAAGCGTATATAACATAGTTTATGTAGTGGAACATCTTCACGATCCAAATCGCAGCCCGTCTCGCAATCTCATCACGATTTGTTTCGCGATCCCATCACGATCCATCCCGATCTAGTGCCGAACGGACGACACCTCCATGTTCAGCACACGTACGGCTCGATGACGTCCTCGCCTTCTTGATCCAGCAAGAGGGCCGACATAGTAGATGAGTTCCGGCAGCACGACGGCCTGGTGTCGGTGGTGGTGAAACTATTTTCGTAGGGCTTCACCAAGCACAACAGAAACTATGAGAGAGGATGAACTAGAGGTGCAGGGTTTCCGGCACATGGCTTGGGGCAATCTTGATGTGTTCTAGGTGCCAGCCCTGCCCCTCTATTTATATGCTGAGCCCTGGGGTCATTTCTTGGAGAAAAAACATCCTCAAAGTTGGTTTGGCACGAAAGGAAAGAGTCCTCCTCGGGCTCCAGGACCAAACGCCAGGGTCCTCAGCGTTTGGCCCCAAACGCCATGGTCCCTGGCGTCTGGTCTATGGCCGTCGCAAAACTCCTTTTGCACCTTTCTAAAGGCTCGTGGGCTTTCCCCCTTGACCCAAATAAAGGTGTTCTCGTACCCGAACATTTTGGGAAACATCCAAAACCCCTTTCGGTGAATTCCAAAACCATTCCGGAGACCAAACACTATTATCCCATATATCAATATCTACCTCTGGACTATTCCGGAGTACCTCGTCATGTCCGTGATCTCATCCGGAACTCCGAACAACCTTCGATCACCAACATAACGACTCAACTATACTTATATCATCACCGAACCTTAAGTGTGTAGACCCTGCGGGTTCGAGAACTATGCAGACATGACCGAGACACTCTTTGTCCAATATCCAATAGCGGGACCTGGGCTTCCATATTGTATCCTACATATTCTACGAAGATCCTATCGGTTGAACCTCTATGTCAAGGATTCACATTATCCCGTATATCATTCCCTTTGTCCTTGGTATGGTACTTGCCCGAGATTCGATCGTAGGTATCTCCATACATATTTCAATATCGTTACCGACAAGTCTCTTTACTAGTTTCGTAATACAAGATCCCGTGGCTAACTCTTTAGTCACATTGCTTGTAAGGCTTGTTTGTGATGTTGTAGTACCGATTGGGCCCCGAGATACCTCTCCGTCACATGGAGTGACAAATCCCAGTTTTAATCCATGCTATCTCAACGCACACATTTGGAGATACCTCTAGAGCACCTTTATAGTCACCCGGTTATGTTGTGATGTTTGATACACACAAGGCATTCCTCCGGTGTCAGTGAGTTACATGATCTCATGGTCATAGGAATGTATACTTGACATGCAGAAAACAACAACAACAAAATGACACGATCATATGCTACGTTTGTAGTTTGGGTCTTGTCCATCACATCATTCTCCTAATGATGTGACCCCGTCATCAAGTGACAACTCTTGTGTATGGCCAGGAAACCTTGACCATCTTTGATCAACGAGCTAGTCAACTAGATGCTCACTAGGGACAGTGTGTTGTCTATGTATCCACACATGTATTTGAGTTTCCAATCAATACAATTCTAGCATGGATAGTAAACAATTATCACGAACAAGGAAATATAATAATAACCAATTTATTATTGCCTCTAGGGCATATTTCCAACAATGGGGACCCATGTAATGAC
Source organism: Hordeum vulgare subsp. vulgare (assembly GCF_904849725.1). NCBI lineage: Eukaryota > Viridiplantae > Streptophyta > Magnoliopsida > Poales > Poaceae > Hordeum > Hordeum vulgare. The sequence continues at coordinate 190,137,012 of NC_058521.1, forward strand.
TAAGATGCGGTCCTTTCTGATCTGGGGAACGAGGCCCCGAATTGGAAAGAAGCGCATCTAAGCGTTTCGCAAACATGGTAACATAGCTCATACATAATATCAACAGAATGACAATAAGGGATTCAATTGCCATATCATAAATATATCATAGTACATCACACATACAATCAAGGTAGTTCCGCTACGGACTACAAAACATGGGAAATGACTATGCTACCCTGCCTGCTGGCCCTCGATCAGGACCACGCCTCAATCTTCTGGATAGTTCACGTACAGGCGGTCGTTCTCCTCATCGTACTGCCACGCCAGCTGCGTGTCGTCGGGATCACCTGTCTCGGGGGTACCTGAACCTATTGGTGTTGTGAAGGAATCTATGAGCCACGGGGACTTAGCAATCTATGACCTCGGTGCCGGAACTAGTCAAGTTATTAGGTTGGATAGGTGGAGTATTTAGGTTGCAGCATCCTAAGCTTGATATGGTGGCTAACTTACGTAGAACATAATGAAGGTGGTCTATACTAGCAGTCGATGATAGATGATCACTAAGTGATCATGTACACTTACGTACGTCAATCATAACCCCACTGTGTTCCCGATCGAAGAGAGATCTTCGAAGGGGACAGTCACGATAACGCCAAGAGTTGGCAATTTTATTAGCTTATGTTCAAGTTATCTATTACCGTATGTTAACAAAATATTCCAAGTTGCCACATAACGGCGGGCACAGCTTTCCGAAAGAATAAACCCTGCAGGGGTGCTCCAACTAGTCCATCACAAACGTAAACGGGCCGCAAAGTAATCTTCTAGCACGAAACTCGTGATCTCGTCGGATTCCTTAGAGGAAAACCTCAACTCCGGGGAGAACCAAAGCTTCACCGGGATTCCTATACGCAAGATATATCGCTAAGGTAAGACAAGACTAGCAGGACCTCCCATCGTGTCGACGACCCTGATAAGAGCCGCGTATCTCAGTCTCAGGACACGACGGATGAGCTAGACGTCGGGATGGCCAAACCTCTGGGTGACCAGTGGGGCCCCGGACATCGCTCAGGTGGGGCCAACACTCATGAGGAGCACAGCCCCGGGTTGTTGATTAAATTCCTCGGGGTAGCTATTCCCTATGCAGATTATTATTAATTGATTAGCATATTAAAACCAATGTTGGGTCCTGCCGGACAAGTCTTAACACTCGCGATTTATCAAGGGGGTCCCCATAACAACCCCGAACGTGTTAGGAGCGATCAATATGGAATCAAACACCGGTAGATGGTAACTATGGCAGCAATAATGGAACAAAGCACCCGGTTAAAGGCTATGCCTTCCGTTATTTACCAAGTATATAGGTGCATTAATTAAATAACAGAAATAAGATAATGATATCAAGCTCATGTTATCACATGAGGCAAAGCACCTGCATCTAGCAACGCTAACATTAGTAGCTGAGCAAAGCCTACTTAGCAATTCAAGATTTGCTAGGAAGGGATAAGTGTTTAGGTTTCGTGGCGTATCAGGAGGCAATTATTTCAGTGGTAGGCAGCGAGCATATGATGGAAGAAACATGAACTAGCATAACAAGTCTAGAGATGGAATCAAGGTCATATCATCTTGTGTGTGATATCCTCACCTTGGAACGGTTCTTGATCGTCCTGCACGTACTCTCCCGAATCCACGTACTCGTTCTCCGATCCTGGTGCTACCCAACATAAGAATAACATCCAATGAACAATAGCACCTCAAGATGCAACAAGCACATGATGCATGAGATGGATATGAGCATGCATCACTCTTTCTATCACTAGCACAAGCATGAGAAGTAAATACATGTTCCTGGACAGAAATGCATTCTAAGATATATTGACATGCATGAGAATGACATGATCATACGCGTCTCGAGAAAACGATGCAAAACCATATAAAGAACATTACAATCGGAGCTACGGATCAACGTGAATCAACAAAACAAGATATGAAGCCCTACGTGTCAAATTCACCACAACACACTCCAATGGCTCAACTTTGGTATATCCAGGTACCCAAGACATAAAACAATCCAACATGGATGGGGTGGAGCAAAGAAGAACACCACATCATCAACTAAGCACTCACAATCATCAAAATGCAAAAACTACACAATCTGCCATAAACTGCATCATAGCACTTTGTGAGCTACATGCAAAGCACCTACAACCACCTAAACATGCCAAATAAGATATTTGGCTGTAGCTATCCAAGAGTACTACAAGCACAAGCAAGAATCTCACACAAAGGAGTTAAACACAGAAAGTTACAAGGCTGCAAACTTGCCCACAAATATCAGATTTCACGGACTTAGTGAAAATTCCAGATTCTCACTTTCTTTCTATGCTCTGAAGCATTTTGACAGCAGTCAAAACAATATCTACAGGACTCCAAATGGAATGAAAATTTACAGGGAGCTAGCCAAACATATCAGATTCAACTTTCCAGTTGAAAGCTAAGGCTAAATCACAACACATTAATCTGCACAACCTCATCTACAAGGGAAGAAAATATAACAAGATTCTCAGACTTAGTGAAAATCTTAGATTTTCACTAATCTGGAATTTCAGCCACATGCCTACTTTGATTGGGCACAACTTGCACATATGGATTCCTATACATGAAATGAAACCAACATGTGGTAGAGAGGGTCACCCTCTACTACCACAACCAAGAAACAAACCCTTGGGCTCACCACATCACATGGAACCAAGCTCTAAACATGGAACAAATCTAAAATATGTCATCTCCAGAAAATGATCCAATGGCAAAAACAATTTCACCAATTAATTTCTAGGATGATTCTACCCCAAAAGCATATATAATACCTATGCACTTGCTTGGCACAAAAGAGCACAAACTAGGAAGTGAAATCTACATAGAATCCCATCTAGTGAATAGTGCATCATCACATGTGCTATTCACTAGAACAAAACCTACACAATCTCTTACACATGACCACAACACCAATGGGGGTACATGAGGGGTAGTCCTCATGCCTATGTACATTGGCACATCACCACACCATCACAAGCAACAAGCACTACAAAATAATATCACCTACACATGAAATCTTGCACAGATGCCCATCAAGGGCTAGCTTGCCATGACATGGGTGAGACACATCCACATGATCACACCTAGGAAAATGATCCAATGGCAAAAACAATTTCTCCAATTAATTCCTGGGATGATTCTACCCCAAAAGCATATATAATACCTATGCACTTGCTTGGAACAAAAGAGCACAAAATAGGAAGTGAAATCTACATAGAATCCCATCTAGCAAATCTATTAATCCATGCAACCATAGCAACAAGCACTCCTACACATGATAATACTACACACTCACATGGAAGGATACACACTCACACATATGGACATGTTTTGGTGCACCTTGCTCTAGTAGGTGGGGTGAACCCACATACACCCACACAACTACACACACACCACATCATCATCACCTACACAATACCCTCTACTACCACCTACACATACATACACGACAACACCATCACCTACACATACATACCACCTGCTCTCACATACACACACTTAGGCAGGAGAAAACAACACAAGAAGGAAAGGAAATACACCACATGCACAAGTTTTACTAGGCAGCAAAGGAACTAGGCAGCAAGGGAAACAACAACAACAAAATACAAGGGAAGGGGGTTCCTGGGCTCGAACCCCAGATCCCCTGTTACTGCTGCTAAGACCACCTCGCAGTGCCACTGCGCCACTGCCCTTGGGCTCGACAGGTTAGGGAGGCTTGCGGGGTAAGCTTCCCCTGAAGGCTACTGCTACAAAATCAACAAAAAAACAAAAGGGGCGCTCGGGGTATCGAACCCACAACCTACAGCGCCAAAACCCGCCTGATCACCACCCTGCTATGAATCGATACTTGACATATAAGAGGAGGTAACCCTCTTGGGGTAACCCCCCTCTGTTCCTGCACCAGATCGGCGACGGCCGGAACAGGGCACGGCAATCAACGGTGCTGCGCGCCAAATCAAGCTACGGCTGGTCGCGGGGAGGAAGAGGAGACCACCAGGGTCTCATTCCCGTGCCTAACCCGGCGGGAGGAATACCACCACGGCGCCTCCATGACGCACGGCTACGCGGCGGCGACGGCGACAGGACGGCGACGCTAGGAGCCTGGGAAGCCACGTGCGAGGGGGAGAAGGCAGAGGAGGGACGAGCTGCTCACCCTGGAGCCTCGGCTTACCTTGCAGAGGAGAGGGGGAGAGAGATGGGGAATGGAGGTGGCGGCGCTAGGAGGTGAGGAATAGGAACCCTAGACAGGCAGGGCACGCACGTTGAGGTTAAATAGAGGCCTCGACATCCGTGAAGCTCACAGCGTTACCGCCCTCTCACACATACACAACACTCTCTCTGACGAAAGAAGGAAGAGGGAAACGGTGACTGACAGAGAAGGAGGTTGCGGGAGCGAGGAGGGAGTGGGCCGCCTGTGGGAGGAAGCCCACAGGGTGGTGCAGGGTAGAGGGAAAAGAATTCCCTGGCTTCCTATTTACAGAAATAAACAAAGAGGAAAAGAAAAGCACAAGGAAAACTACAAGTGCAAAAAATTAAAAATAGCACTTCCCTGGACATGTTAAATCAAGATCTATTTAATAAAAATAGAAACAAGAGTTTAGGAGCAAGTAAATATTTTACAAAACAGCCATTGTAGGGTCTGTTTTGTAAATGTTTGCACCTTTTAAACACCCATACAAAAACAGCAAATCACATCTCTCATTTAGCACAAATCAAAGCTAACATATGAGCATTATTTTAAATCAGGAAAGAGGCAAGAAGATATGGGCTTGAAATAAATAGGAGGTTGATAGATTTTGAAGGCTATGCAAACCACTTCTAATCCTACTATCACATGCAATCTCCACACAAACTTCACATCTCACTTCAGCACAAAATATCACAAGCATCACATAAATCATAAGAACACAATGCAACATCACAAGGACAAGGAAATGATATGATATGGTATGCATGCATGCAAGGAAGAATTACAAGGGACATCACATGAAATCATGAGCATGAACTCTCTCATAGCATTGACAAGGTGGTCCCACATAAGAAGGTTTCCAAATAGGGAGGGTTACACATTTGGGGCATTACAAACTTTCCCACACTACAAAAAGATCTCGCCCTGAGATCTACGCCTGAAAGAACTCCGGAAATTCAGAACAGAGGTGATCCTCGCGTTCCCAAGTAGCCTCTTTATCGGAATGGTGTGATCACTTCACTTTGAGAAATTTGACGGTCTTGTTGCGGGTCTTGCGCTCAGTCACCTCGAGAACCGCAACTGGATGCTCACGATAAGAAAGGTCAGGCTGAAGGTCGATGTCTTGAAGATGAACAATGCACTTGGGGGTCTTGAAGCACCTCCTGAGCTGAGAAACATGGAACACATCATGGACATTTGCAAAGTTTGTCGGGAGCTCAAGCTGGTATGCAAGGTCGCCTCTCTTGCTAACCACTCTGAACGGACCAACGAAACGAGGCGCAAGCTTGCCTTTGATGCCAAAGCGTTGCATACCTTCATAGGCGACACCTTGAGATAGACGAAGTCATCAAGCTCATAAGACATGTCATGGTGCTTGCTATCATAATAGCTCTTCTGACGGAACTAAGCTGCTCCGAGGCTGTCGCGAATGACCTGACACATCTCCTCAGCTTCTTCTATCAAACCATTCCCAAGGATCTGACGCTCGCCGGTCTCGGACCAGTTGAGCGGGGTACGACACTTCCTGCCATAGAGAATTTCAAACGGAGCCTTGCCATAACTAGCTTGATAACTGTTGTTATACGAGAACTCCGCAAAAGGCAGACAATCTTCCGACTTCATGCCAAAAGAGATAACAGAGGCTCTCAGCATATCCTCAAGAACTTGATTGACTCGTTCCACTTGACCATTAGTCTGGGGATGGAACGCTGTGCTGAAGCGGATCTTCGTGCCCAAAGTAGACTGAAAAGAGTCCCTGAACTTGGAAGTGAAGATACTTCCACGGTCCAAAGAGATCATCATAGGCACACCGTGCAAGGACACAATCCTGGAGGTGTACAACTCTGCAAGCTGAGCTCCTGAAATGGATTCCTTGACTGGAAGAAAATGATCCACTTTACTCAACTTGTCGATGACGACGAAGATGGCATCATTACCCTTCTTGGACATTGGAAACCCGGTGACGAAATCCATCTCAAATTGATCGAACTTCCACTCGGGAATGGGCAATGGATGCAAAAGACCTGCTGGACGTTGATGCTCTGCTTTCACCCTTTGACATACATCACATTCATTTACGAACTGAGCAATCTCACGCTTCATACGAGTCCACCAGAAGGTCAGTTTCAAGTTGTGGTACATCTTGGAGCTTCTAGGATGAATAGAGAGCAGAGAGTTATGAGCTTCCTCCATGATTACCTTTCTGAGATCACCTTTCGTGACGACAAGGCGATCCTCGAAGAACAACGTGTCTCTAGCATCAACAGTGAAGCACTTATACTTGGGAAGACTCTTTGCCACGCCAATCTTGACTTTCTTCACCATAGCGTCAAGAAGCTGTGCTGCTCGGACCTGATCTTCCAAGGTAGGAGAGATCTGAAGGTTTGCAAGAAATCCCTGAGGTACTAGCTGAAGGTTGAGCTTCCTGAAAGACTCACAGAGACCAGGCTGGAGAGGTTGTAGAATCAGACTGTTGCAGTATGCCTTTCTGCTCAAGGTATCTGCCACGACATTAGCTTTGCCTGGTGTGTACTCAACACTCGGATTAAAATCCTAGAGCATGTCCACCCAACGTGTTTGCCGAAGATTCCGGTTAGGCTGAGTGAAGATGTACTTGAGACTCTTGTGATTGGTGAAAACTTCAACCTTACGTTCCAACAAGAGGTGTCTCCAAGTCATCAGAGCGTGTACCACAGCTGCTAGCTCAAGATCATGCACAAGGTAGTTGTTCTCCGCTGGCTTCAACTGCCTGGAGGTATAAGCAACCACTTCCTTGTCTTGCATCAGGACTGCACCAAGACCATTGAGAGAAGCATCGCAGAAGACCTGGTAAAGCTTGGAATCATCTGGAGGAACCAAGACTGGAGTGGAGGTAAGCTTCTCTTTGAGTGTGTCGAAGGCCAACTGACACTCTCTAGACCAAGCATATTTCACACCTTTCTGAAGAAGACTTGAGAGCGGCTTGGCGATCTTGGAGAAGTTCTCAACGAACCTTCTGCAATAGCCTGCAAGCCCGAGAAAGCTTCGAAGGTGCTTCACATTATGCGGAGGCTCCCATTCAACAATGGCCTGAACCTTGGACGGATCAACTTTAATGCCCTCAGCAGGGATAATGTGGCCAAGATAGATGACTTCTTTCAGCCAGAACTCGCACTTGGAAAACTTGGCATACAACTTGTACTCTCTCAGCTTATCAAGCACCAATCTGAGATGTTCTTCATGTTCTTCCTCAGTTTCAGAAAAGACCAGAATGTCATCGAGATAGAGCAAGAAAAAGTCATTCTTGAACGGAGAGAATATGTAGTTCATCAATCGACAGAATGTCGGAGGAGCATTTGCCAGACCAAAAGACATGACCGTATACTCATACGAGCCAAATCTAGTCCTGAAGGCAGTCTTCGGAATATCTTCCTCGCGAATGCGAATTTGATGATAGCCCATTCTGAGATCAAGCTTGGAGAAGACCTTAGCACCTTTCAACTGTTCGAACAACTCAGTTATGTTCGGAAGTGGATATTTGTTCCTGATTGTCTTCTTGTTCAATGGACGGTAATCGACACACAGCCGGTCTATGCCATCCTTCTTCTTGACAAACAGAACACCACAGCCCCACGGAGACGAGCTCGGTCTGATCAAACCCAAACGCTCCTGCTCATCGAGTTGCCTCTTAAGTTCCTTCAACTCTTCTAGACCCAATTTGTACGGCCGTTTGCACACGAGCTCGGTGGCTGGCTCCAGCTCAATCACAAATTCAACTTCTCGGTGCGGAGGCATGCCTGGCAGCTCTTCAGGAAATACATCTTCATATTCGCAGACCACTGGGACTTGCGAAATAGGATTGATCTCACCCTTTTCATTCACAGAGAACAGACGGATTGTATCATCGTGCGCCGCTAATATAATCACGTCCTCGGAAGAGTGGGTAAGCTTCACTTCTTTAGCTTCACAATCATTTGATGCCTTGTTCATGGCCAACGAGTCCTTACCAAGGATCAAGTCGATGTCGGTCTTGCCCAAGATATACGGAGAATCCAGAAAGGAATAATTGTCCAACTTGACAGAAACATCGGGAGCACGAGTACTAGCATGCATGAACTTGCCTGGAGAAACTACTGACAACGGACTAGGAAGCTCTTCAACAAGAACATTATGCTTGGATGCAAATGGAATGGAGAGGAACGAATGCTAAGCACCAGAATCAATTAACACTTTAGCAGGAATATCATTGACGAGGAGGTTTCCCATGATCACATCTGACGAGTTTTCTGCCTCAGCTGCATTCACCATGTTGACTTGAGCTGATCTGGGGTTGAACTTGACATGAGCATTGCTTGGAGGTTTGCCTGGAGGAGGCGGCGGCAGTCGGAGCTGAGAAGTACACTTGTTGGCATAATGACCCTTCTGCCCACACTTTTGACAAGTCACCTCTACTGGCTGCCGGAACTGAGTCTGAGGAGGCCCTTGCTTCTGATGCTGGAATCTCTACTGGAAGAGAGGGTTGGGTGGGTGGGAAAAACCACGACCACCAGAGTGCTTGAGCTGCTCCGAGTGCCGAGGAGGAGGAGGAGACACCCAAAACTTCTGTTGCTTCAGAACCACCTGAGTCGAGGAAGAGCCTGAATCTCTGAAGCGCTTCTTAGAATTCTCCACCCTGAGCAAGGCTGCCTCTGCCCTGAGAGCTAAGTTGTAGAACTTGTCGAACTCATCAGGATCGTGCAAAGCCAGAGCTAACTGCAAATCTTCTTTCAAGCCACCTCTGAACTGATAAATCTTGCTCTTCTGATGAGGGATATCCTGCAAGGCGTAACGGGCTAGCTCGTGGAACTCAATGTTGTACTTGTACACGGAATTGCCACCCTACTTCAAACGCCTGAACTTCTCACGCATCTCCTCCACAAAGCTGGAAGGAATGTAGTGGGACCTGAAGTCACGGCAGAACTCATCCCAAGTGATCACTCTAGCGCCTCTGGAATCCTTCAACTGTTGCCACCAGATAGAAGCCTGCCCCTTCGACTGGAATGTTGCAAATTTGACAAAATCCTCAAGACGAACATTGCTACACTCGAAATGCTTGTCCATATCACGGATTCAGTCCTCAGCATCAAATGGCTGGTCACAGGAAGTGAAAGTCTTTGGCTGATTCGACAGGAACTAACTCAGACTAGCAAACTGATTGCCACCATGCTGGAAATTGCCTTGCTGCTGATTATCTCTCTCTTGCAACAACTATAGCAGCATCTGGGTGTTTGCATTAGTAGCAGCCATCACCGCTTGCCAAGCCTCTGCAAGAGGAGGCGGCGGCGGAGGATTCTCCGGAGGAGGAGGTGGTGGCGGCACATCCTCACGCCCTTGGTTCTGACGCGTTGGTGGAGCCATCCAGAAGACGGACAACACATTAGCCCACAGAATAAATTGAAGATATTGCTGAATCAAAAGACAGGAATATCTGAACGGGGATAAAGCAATTGCACTCGAACAAAATAGTAAGAATGCTTCCTCAAAGTGACGGTCGACAAAATTCTGATTAAGACCACTGCAAAGAAGTATGAGCTGGAACTGCTCGGAACAAACATATGATCGAGATTTCATCCGATATCTTCGTGGATAAGATCGCACGGGCTCGAATTTACAGTAGCCATCCTGTGCAAGGTAGTGCACACGACATATGAAGTACCACCGTGTCGTAGCGAGCTACAAGGACTCTTTAAGACACAACGAGAACCGCTGTAAAACGACCGTGAACAAACGACTGAACATCGAATCCCAACCATAATCATGCGTCTGTAGGAATATAGTCCTATAAGATACTACTTGATATCCCACCTATGAATTCCCGAAATAACTGGTCATGCAATCTGGTACACGGATACAAGGAGTAATATCACACAACTCCTATACTTACCGGTCACCTTTATCACATCCTTCAACACACATCCATCATCTTGGACCTTCATCTACAACACACCCTCATGATCACAACGATACCAAGTATGGCAGTATTCCCGAACAATCTGCACCAATACTGGGGACATCGGGGTTATCTCGCCACTACCAGTACTGAAGCAATTACGAACATCCTTCGTTCTTAGATACTCAGAAATCTGAATGATGGCGATGTGCGCAAGAATCCCCTGGAGCTCAACTCCACGGAAGAAATCAAGGCAAACAGGAGGCACCAAGACAGAACTCCGTCACATCGAAATCATATAGATTTCACAAATACCCGCGTGATCCTAAATTTTTTTTTGAGCGAGAAGAGGAGTAGAATTAAGATTTCCTAAGACGGGACCTCACCAGAGCATGGAAGAGGAGAAAAAAGAATCCTACTCTCCGATATAACTAAGACTCAAAACATTTTACTAAACTCGACTCGGCCAAGTACGATCACACAAAGGCTCCTATGGTCGTAAGGCTCTGATTACCAACTTGTAACGACTAAGATGCGGTCCTTTCTGATCTGGGGAACGAGGCCCCGAATTGGAAAGAAGCGCATCTAAGCGTTTCGCAAACATGGTAACATAGCACATGCATAATATCAATAGAATGACAATAAGGGATTCAATTGCCATCTCATAAATATATCAGAGTACATCATGCATGCAATCAAGGTAGTTCCGCTACGGACTACGAAACATGGGAAATGACTATGCTACCCTGCCTGCTGGCCCACAATCACGACCACGCCTCAATCTTCTTGATAGTTCATGTACAGGCGGTCGTTCTTCTCATCGTACTGCCACGCCAGCTGCGTGCCGTTGGGATCACCTGTCTCGGGGGTACCTGAACCTGTTGGTGTTGTGAAGGAATCTGTGAGCCACGGGGACTCAGCAATATATGAGCTCGGTGCCAGAACTAGTCAAGTTATTAGGTTGGATAGGTGGAGTATTTAGGTTGCAACATCCTAAGCTTGATATGGTGGCTAACTTATGTAGAACATAATGAAGGTGGTCTATACTAGAGGTCGATGATAGAAGATCACTAAGTGATCCTCTACACCTACCTATGTCAATCATAACCCCACCATGTTCCTGATCGAAGAGAGATCTTCGAAGGGGACAATCACGGTAACGCACACGGTTGGCAATTTTATTAGCTTATGTTTAAGTTATCTATTACCGGATGTTAACAAAATATTCCAAGTTGCCACATAACCGCGGGCACGGCTTCACAAAAGATTAAACCCTGCAGGGGTGCTCCAACTAGTCCATCAGAAACGTACACGGGACGCAAAGTAATCCTCTATCAGGAAAATCGTGATCTCGTCGGATTCCTTAGAGGAAAACCTCAACTCTGGGGAGAACCAAAGCTTCACCGGGATTATTATACGCTAGATATATCGCTAAGCTAAGCCAAGACTAGCAGGACCTTCCGTCGTGTCGACGACCCTTATAAGAGCCGCGTATCTCAGTCTCAGGGCACGACAGATGAGCTAGACGTCGGGATGGCTAAACCTCTGGGTGACTAGTGGGGCCCCGGACATCGCTCAGGTGGGGCCAACACTCGTGAGGAGCACTGGCCCGGGTTGTTGATTAAATTCCTCGGGGTAGATATTCCCTATGCAGATTATTATTAAGTGATTAGCAAATTAAAACCAATGTTGGGTCCTGCTGGACAAGGCTTAACACTATGCGATTTATCAAGGGGTCCCCATAACAACCCCGAATGTTTTAGGAGCGATCAATATGGAATCAAACACCGGTAACCAATAACTATGGCAGCAATAACAGAAAAAAGCACCCGGCAAAAGGCTAGGCCTTCCGTTATTTACCAAGTATATAGGTGCATTAATTAAATAACAGAATTAAGATAATGATATCAAGCTCATGTTATCACATGAGGCAAAGCACCTGCATCTAGGAACGCTAACATTAGTAGCTGAGCAAAGCCTACTTAGCCATTCAAGATTTGCTAGGAAGGGATAAGTGTTTGGGTTTTATGGCATATCAGGAGCCAATTATTTTAGTGGTAGGCAGCGATCATATGATGGAAGAAACGTAAACTAGCATAACAAGTCTAGAGATGGAATCATGGTCATATCATCTTGCTTGTGATATCCTCAGCTTGGAACGGTTCTTGATCGTCCTGCACGTACTCTCCCGAATCCACGCACTCGTTCTCCGATCCCGGTGCTACCCAACATAAGAATAACATCCAATTAACAACGGCACCTCAAGATGCAACACACACATGATGCATGAGATGGATATGCACATGCATCACTATTTCTATCACTAGCACAAGCATGAGAAGTGAATACATGTTCCTGGACATAAATGCATTCTAAGCTATATTGACATGCATGAGAATGACATGATCAGATGCGTCTCGAGAAAATGATGCAAAACCATATAAAGAACATTACAATCGGAGCTACGGATCAACGAGAATCAACAAAACAAGATATGAAGCTCTACATGTCAAATTCACCACAAGACACTCCAATGGCTCAACTCTGGTATATCCAGGTAGCCAAGACATTAAACAATCCAACATGGATGGGGTGGAGAAAATAAGAACACCACATCATCAACTAAGCACTCACAATCATCAAAATGCCAAAACTACACAATCTGCCATAAACTACGTCATAGCACTTTGTCAGCTACATGCAAAGCACCTACATCCACCTAAACATGCCAAATAAGATATGTGGCTGTAGCTATCCACGATTACTACAAGCGCAAGCAAGAATCTCATAGAAAGGAGTTAAACACAGAAAGTTACAAGGCTGCAAACTTGCCCAAAAATATCAGATTTCAGGGACTTCGTGAAAATTCCAGATTCTCACTTTCTGTCTATGCTCTAAAGCATTTTGACAGCCGTCAAAACAATATCTACAGGACTCCAAATGGAATGAAAATTTACAAGGAGCTAGACAAACATATCAGCTTCAACTTTCCAGTTGAAAGCTAAGGCTAAATCACAACACATTGATCTGCACAACTACTTCTACACGAGAAGAAAATATGAACAGATTCTCACACTTAGTGAAAATCTCATAATTTCACTAATCTGGAATTTCAGCCACATACCTACTTTGATTGGGCACAACTTGCACATATGGATTCCTATACATGAAATGAAACCAACATGTGGTAGAGAGGGTCACCCTCTACTACCACAACCAAGAAATAAACCCTTGGGCTCACCACATCACATGGAACCAAGCTCTAAACATGGAACAAATCTAAAATATGTCATCTCCATAATATGTTCCAATGGAAAAAATGATTTCACCAATGAATTCCTAGGATGATTCTACCCCAAAATCATATATAATACCTACGCACTTGCTTGGAACAAAAGAGCACAAACTAGGAAGTGAAATCTACATAGAATCCCATCTAGTGAATAGTGCATCATCACATGTGCTATTCACTAGAACAAAACCTACACAATCTCTTACACATGACCACAACACCAATGGGGGTACATGAGGGGTAGTCCTCATGCCTATGTACATTGGCACATCACCACACCATCACAAGCAACAAGCACTACAAAATAATATCACCTACACATGAAATCTTGCACATATGCCCATCAAGGTCTAGCTTGCCATGACATGGGTGAGACACACCCACATGATCACACACATACTCACCTAGGATCTAGCAAATCTATTAATCCACGCAACCATAGCAACAAGCACTCCTACACATGATAATACTACACACTCACATGGAAGGATACGCACTCACACATATGGACATGTGTTGGTGCACCTTGCTCTAGTAGGTGGGGTGAACCCACATACACCCACACAACTACACACACACCACATCATCATCACGTACACAATACCCTCTACTACCACCTACACATACATACACCACAACACCATCACCTACACATACATACCTCCTCCTCTCACATATACACACTTAGGCTCGAGAAAACAACACAAAAAGGAAAGGAAATACACCACATGCACAAGTTTTACTAGGCACCAAAGGAACTAGGCACCAAGGGAAACAACAAAAAAAATACAAGGGAAGGGGGTTCCTGGGCTCGAACCCCAGATCCGCTGTTACTACTTCTAAGACCACCTCGAAGTGCCACTGCGCCACTGCCCTTGGGCTCGACAGGTTAGGGAGGCTTGCGGAGTAAGCTTCCCCTGAAGGCTACTGCTACTAAATCAATTGAAAAACAAAAGGGGCGCTCGGGGTATCGAGCCCACAACCTACACCGCCAAAACCTGCGTGATCACCACCCTGCTACGAATCAATACTTGACATATAAGAGGAGGTAACCCTCTTCGGGTAACCCCCCTCTGTTCCTGCACCAGATCGGCGGCGGTCGGAACAGAGGACGGCAATCAACGGTGCTGCACGCCAAATCAAGCTACAGCTGCTCGCGAGGAGGAAGAGGAGACCACCAGGGTCTCATTCCCATGCCTAACCCGGCGGGAGGAAGACCACCACGGCGCCTCCACGACGCACGGCTACGCGGCGGCGACGGCGACAGGACGGCAGTGCTAGGAGCATGGGAAGCCACGTGCGAGGGGGAGAAGGCGGAGGAGGGACGAGCTGCTCACCTTGGAGCCTCGGGGCCGCTCTGCTTGACCGGAGGGGAAGAAGGGGAAGCAGATCGCGTCGACGACAGCTGCTCCGGCGACGCCGACGTGGAGGGGACACCAGGAAGAAGGCCCGGCACCGCTAGCGCCAGGAATGGAATGGGGGGAGGTCCCCCATCCTCGCGGGCGCCCTGGGCTCGACGGAGACGCGGCGGCAACGAGGGGAGGGACGGCGATCAGCGACGGGCTGCTCTGAATCCTCTGCTATCTCTGAATCTCACCGGCTTACCTTGCAGAGGAGAGGGGGAGAGAGATGGGGGATGGAGGTGGCAGCGCTAGGAGGTGAGGAAGAGGAACCCTAGACAGGCAGGGCATGCACGTCGAGGTTAAATAGAGGCCTCGACGTCCGTGAAGCTCACGGCATTACCGCCCTCTCACACATACACAACACTCTCTCTGAGGGAAGAAGGAAGAGGGAAACAGTGACTGACAGAGAAGGAGGTCGCGGGAGCGAGGAGGGAGTGGGCCGCCTGTGGGAGGAAGCCCAAAGGGTGGTGCAGGATAGAGGGAAAAGAATTCCCTGGCTTCCTATTTACAGAAATAAACAGAGAGGAAAAGAAAAGCACAAAGAAAACTACAAGTGCAAAAAAATAAAAATAGCACTTCCCTGGACATGTTAAATCAAGTCCTATTTAATAAAAATAGAAACAAGAGTTTAGGAGCAAGTAAATATTTTACAAAATAGCCATTGTAGGGTGTGTTTTGTAATTATTTGCACCTTTTAAACACCCATACAAAAACAACAAATCACATCTCTCATTCACCACAAATCAAAGCTAACACATTAGCATTTTTTTAAATCAGGAAAGAGGCAGGAAGATATGGGCTTGAAATAAATATGAGGGAGATAGATTTTGAAGGCTATGCAAACCACTTCTAATCCTACTATCACATGCAATCTCCACACAAACTTCACATCTCACTTAACCACTTAAGAACACAAGCATCACATGAAATCATAAGAACACAATGCAACTTAACAAGGACAAGGAAATGATATGATATGTTACGCATGCATGCAAGGAAGAAATACAAGGGACATCACATGAAATCATGAGCATGAACTCTCTCGTAGCATTGACAAGGTGGTCCCACATAAGAAGGTTTCCAAATAGGGAAGGTTACACATTTGGGGCATTACAACCCCCTTTATGATTCGTTTTAGTTTAAGACTGGTCTGGTAAGGATCAACTTTGGTGTTATATTTGCCTAATAACCTAATAAAATTGCATAGGGACTTACCGGACCCCGTGGATAATTAATCAAACCCCCGGGCCAATGCTCTGCATGAGTGTTGGACCAACGTGTCAACCGTTGGTGGCTACCAGGGGCAACTCTGTGATGGCCTACCGGAAGTTTGGATAATCCGTCGTGTCCTGAGAACAAGATACGCGGCTCCTATCAGGTTTGTCGACACGTCGGGTGGCCTTGCTGGACTTGTTTTATCTTTGACGAAATATCTTGTGCATCGGGATTCTGGTGATACGTTGGGCTATCTCAGAGTTGAGGTTTTCCACTAAGGAATCCGAGTAGATCACAAGTTTCGTGATCGAGGCTTTCTATGCAGCTTGTGGTAATTTATGATGGACTAGTTGGAGCATATCTTTCAGAACGCCGTGCCCGTAGTTATGTGGCAAATTTGGAAACTTTGTTTAACATCCGGTTCTAGAAAACCCAAAGCAAACTTAATTAAAATATGCCAACTATGTGCGTAACCGTGATTGTCTCTTCTCGCGAGTTCTGTATCCGCAAGAGGACATGGTGGGGTTATGTCATACATAAGTAGGTGTTCAGGATCATTCATTTGATCATTATTAGTTCACGTCCATTATGCGTAGCTCACTCCCTCTTTTATTCTTGTACTCGCAAGTTAGCCACCTCAAATAAATGCTTAGTCGCTTGCTGCAGCCTCACCTCTTAACCATACCTCACCCATTAAGCTTTGCTAGTCTTGATACCTTTGAAAATGAGATTGGTGAGTCCCTCTAGCTCATAGATTACTATAACACCAGTTGTAGGTATAGGTAAAGCGATACTTGACATGAGTGTGATGATTTTTCTATTTGGAGTTTCTTCTTCTTCATATCATGGATCTAGGATGGGTTCGAGGCTCTTCTACATGGTGATTAAATATGGTATTGTATTGATGTGATCTTGATGTAGCTTGTGGAGAGTGTAAGCCAATTCCATATACTCATATCTTTAGTACATGTACTTGTAACGATATCCATTCTTGCAACATGACGAGATGCGTTTGTATCCCTGTCGAGCCCCCCGCGTCAAAATAAGGATAAGATCGCAGCTTGGGTGTTACACACAACTATCCTTGAACTGAAATGCTTGAAATACATGAAGGTTGTGTTATGGATGAAGAAATTACTAGAGACTTTCTTACTTGTAAGGATAGAGAAGATCTTAAGAAACTACTATGCAAGTTGAAAGAAAAATCCTTGAATGCTACAATGATATATGATCCTAAGTGTGCTACTTCACCTATCTTTGTTACCGATAAGGATTATGAATTCTCTGTCGACCCAGAGATAATTACTTTGGTTGAATCTAATCCTTTTCATGGCTATGAATATGAAATTGTTGTGGCACATCTCACTAAGCTAAATGATATAGCCACCCTATTTACTAATGATGAGAAAATTCGCGATTACTATATCCTCAAATTATTTCCATTCTCATTAAAGGGTGATGCTAAGATTTGGTACAATACCCTTGCTCCTGGTTGTGTGTGTAGTCCCCCGGACATGATTTACTACTTCATTGAATAATATTTTCCTGCTCATAAGAAACAAGTTGCCTTACAGGAAATATTTAACTTTGTGCAAATTGAAGAAGAGAGTCGCCCAGAAGCTTGTGGGAGGATTCTCCAATTACTTAATGCTTTGCCTGATCATCCTCTTAAGAAAAATGAAATACTTGATATATTTTATAATGGACTAATCGATGCTTCTAGGGACCACCTAGATAGTTGCGTTGGTTGTGTTTTCAGGGAACGAAATGTCGAACAAGCTGGGGAGTTATCGACTAATATATTGAAGAATCATGATGAATGGATGTTTCCTGAACAACTGCCTAAACCCACTCCAAAGAAGAGGGGTATATTATTCCTTAGTACTGAAACTATGAAGGAGGGAAAGAAATGTATGAAAGAAAAGGGCATTATAGCTGAAGATGTTAAGAATTTACCACCTATCGAAGAAATCCATGGTCTCAAAGCACCACCATAGGTGGTGGAGGTAAATTCTCTTTTAAAGTTTGATCAAGGTGACATCCCTTACAATAAACTCCCTAGCCAATGCTTATATGAATTTGATAATTATATTATAAAGCAAGATCATTTCAAGTCCTATGTTATGAAAAAATTGAAACAAAACTCTGATATGATTGCTCGCTTAAGTGACTTGTTATTTAGAATCACCAATGATGTAAGAGGTGTAGGAAAACATGCTTCTATGGTTCAAACACAATTAGAACAAGTTGCTAAATCCCAAAGTGAGCTACTTCATGAAATGACTAATAATATGAATGATCATGTTGTTAGAGTAATGACTAGAGGAGGAACAATTACTAAAGGTCGGCTATATCCAGAAGGTCACCCTACAAGAACTGAACAAGATTCACAAAGCATTAATGTTGATGCACCTAGTCCTTATAGGACGAAAAATAAAAATAAAAATGATAGGATCTTCAATACTTCTAGTGAACCTCAATTAGAGAAACCTTCTGATAATAATATTGATATCTTTATCTGTGATGTTGAAACTCAATTTGGTAGTGAGCATTCACCTAAGGATAATGAAAATGGTAATGATGATGCTCACGTAGATTCTCAACCTGACACTGATAAAGAACGAGATAATGACGTTGAGATAGAACATGTTGTTGATCTTGAAAACCCACAACCTAAGAATAAACGATATGATAAAAGAGATGTTGTTGCTAGAAAGCATGGTAAAGAAAGAGAGCCATAGCTTCCAAAACCCATGCCTTATCCACCTAAATGTACAAAGAAAAAAGATGATGAAGAATTTGAATGCTTTGCTAAAATGCTTAGGCCAGTATTTTTGTGTACTCGTTTAACTGGTCTTTTAAAGATGGCCCCTTATGCCAAGTAAAGGAAAGACATCATCGGTAATAAAGGAAAAAAAATACCCAAAGCTTAAATCTTTACCATGCTTGCTAATATTAATTTGAAGGATGGAATATGTAAAAATCTAGGAGATCCAGGAATACCAACTATACCATGTTCCTCCAAAAATAACTACGTGAAAACTGCTTTATGTGATCTAGGAGCTGGTGTTAGTGTTATGCCTTTCTCTTTATACAAAAGACTTCACTTGAATAAACTCACACCTACAGAAATTTCGTTGCAAATGGTGACAAATCAACTGCCATACCTATCGGTATTTGTGAGGATGTACCCATTGTTGTTGCAAATGTTACTATCTTGATAGACTTTGTTATACTTGATATGCGCGAGGATGAAAAAATGTCAATTATCCTTGGTAGACCTTTATTGAATACTGCTGGGGATTTTATTGATTGCAACAAAAGCAAGGTCAATTTTCATGTCAATGGTAAAGAGCAGACAGTGCATTTTCCGAGGAAACAATTCCAAGTGAATGGTGTTTATGTTATTGAAAAATCTCCGACTACCACTAATGAAAGATATCAACTACCTCTACCTACTGCCAAAAATAAATATGAGATACTTATTGTTGGGGACATGCAAATCCCCATTGAGGTAACCTAGTCTTCTACGAAAATTCTTTGGGATCATGCTAATTGGAAGTGGTTGCTAAAAAGACTTGATCAACCTTGTTAATGAATCATTTTCAAGAGGCATGAGGTCGATGAATTCAGTAGGCACAACTCTATGTATCCATTTTACTTTTCCTATTCCTTTTATTTTATTAAAATAAAAAGTCATAATTATCGTGTGTATTGATTTTTCCGCGTAATAAAAAAGTACCCAAAAATAAAAGTTTTCCAAATCACCTGAAGTTTTGACATGATTTTTTTTCTGAATATTTGAGAATATCTTGCACTGAAAACAGTTCAGGGGTGTCCCAGGTGGTCAATAGACACTAGGGCACGCGAGCCCCCCTAGAGCGACCAGCTGTCTAGTGGCCCCCTCTAAGGTCCCCTCACTTATTCCTTTAGCCCACTTTGTCACCTATCCCCAGAAAAAAAAATCCACATATCCCTCTCTCTCGTGTTCTTGCTCTCAAACCCATGGATTTCAATCTCTTTGCTCGAAACTTTGGTTCTAAAACTGTTTTGGGGGATTGCTCCTTGGTATGTAACTCGCCCACTCCTCCAATTAGTTTTTGATTTAGTGGTTTATCTTATAAGTAATTAGCTACTCCAGGTATTGTTGTAGATGAGCTTGCATGTTGAATTCTTGAATTTGCAATTAGTTTGAATGCTTGTCTTAGGCTCTAGGCACCCCTATGAGTAGTTGCTATCATTCTTGTGAAGTTTTTGCTAACTTCATTTTGTGACCCAATTTTTTCTTCTTCAGATATTTGTTCTGGGAAAAATGAACCTCTTCAAGAGTAGTTCATCCAAGAAGAATGCCAAGGGGGTTCTTCGTGAATCATCTGTTGCTTGATCCTCCACCCCGCGATTGACGGAGGTCCGACCGTGCGAATGGCCACACACTCCTTTCATGGAACAAGCCGGATTCCACCTTGAGTTTGCGCAATTCGTGGGAAATTCTAGGTTGACAAATTTCATTGCTTATGAGTGTGACCAATACCATACCCTCACTATTTCCTTTTTTCAAAGTTCCTATTTTCTAAATAGGCATGATCCACCTTTAGTGCAGTTTAAACTATATGCTGAAACCCGCCAAATGCCGCTTAATGAATTTTGTGAGATATGTTCAATTCCCTCTCACAGGGAGTCAAGAGAACCCAAACTGGTTGAGCTTGAGGATTTCTTGTTCACCTTAACATTCTGTGAGATGAGAGGCGTATCAAAAGCCATAGCCCCGAGCCTGCAGTTTTTTTTGTGCACTACTTTGGTTTATTTACCATGAAGTGTTTAACTTCTAGGGGGAAGGGTAGTATCCTTAGCGCTCCTGGCCTTGCCATTTTGCGCCGAGCAATCCATAATGATCACACCTTTAATTTGGGATATATTATTGCTCGACTTTTACACAATAACATATCTAAGGGTAAAATCCATGGTGGTATTTATGCCACTTGCTTAGCGAAACACTTTAACATCCCTTTTCATCATGATGACTATCTTTTACCACAAGCTTATCTAGATCGCCTGTCTATTGTTGATAATCAATTTATTGACAGCGATGATTCCTTGGATAACCTTCTGTATAACTTAGTCTTTATTGAGGTTACCCATGATATTATCTCGTTGCCTACACCAGCTTTGTTTGATTCTATTGCCAGGAACGGATACAGGATCATGCCCGAAGACATTATTGCCTATCGGAGCACCGAGGCAGCGGCTGAGCAGGATCCCCAGGAGTGTCACTCTTTGGTACCGCCACCCAAACACTTTGAAATGAGGCCGGACGGTTACTACGGGTGGTAATTACCAAGCTAGGCCAAAAGCTTAAGCTTGGGGGAGTACGTGTTTCCACCGACCTTACATTCATGCTTACACATTCGAGTTGTTGGTGTTCATACTCTTGCACTATATTATCCTTGGTAGATCTATTTTATTGCCTATTCTTGTGTGTGTGGAAAACTTGCAGAAAATCTAAAAATATTTCTCACTTATTTTTGGTTTTTCTTTCTAGTGTAATTTAGTTGCAATATTAAAATAAAACTGAAAAATATTTATTTGTCTTCTTTTACTTGTTGGGAGCTTTCCCGTGTAAATAGTTTTTCTCGTTTTAGTTTTTTGTTAATTAATTTGCTTTCTTCTTGAAAAACTAAAAAATCCAAAAATATTTTAGTGTGTTTCTCTGAATTTCTTTTCCCTTCTTTGAGTTATACCCAAGGGGAAGACCACGATGAAAATATTGAGTGGCTCTCATATGCATTGTCATTGATCTAATACAGAGACCATATTACTTCATCTTCTCGTTCTGAATAAAATGTAGTAGATTCTATCTTAGTCCACGACACTCTTGCACTATTATTGTTTTCTTATCGTTCGATCGTGCAAGTGAAAGGCAATAATGACAATATTCGATGAAGTGACTGTGGCAAAGAGAAGTGGGTATGAACTCAACTTGTTTTTGTTTTTGTAAATATGTATAGACTAGTATCCATGATTCAGCGTATTATGATCAAACATGTTTGCAATAACAATTAGAGATTGCAGCTGTTCATGACATGCTTAAGTAGTTAGGAGTGGATAATGATTTATCTTGGATGTCAACATGCATTAAATTGGTTGTGATGTAGTATGATGATCTGGTATCCTCCTCTGAATGTTCGAGTGGCTTGACTTGGCACATGTTCACGATGTAGTTGAATCAAAACCAACATAGCCTCCATGATATTTATGTTCATGGTGTTTGTATCCTTCTCATGCTAGTATGCAACGATAATTACTCATAAAGCATGTTCATGACAGTCTTCGCTCTCTAGTTGGTCGCTTTCAAACTTATTTGCTAGCCTCCGCCTGTACTAAGCGGGAATACTGCATGTGCATCAAAATCCTTGAAACAAAGTTATGCGAGATGAGTCCACTATACCTACCTATATGCGGTATTACCCTACCATTCCAAGTAAATTTGCATGTGCCACCTCTAATATTTCAAATGAACTTCTGTTTTGTGTGATGGACCGCTCATGGAGCGATAGAGGGCGGTTAGTATCTTCCATGCTAAACGAGTAATTCTCATGATGAGCGTTCATTCATTCGTCCTTGCATGAGAGGGGATGGTAAAAAGGGACTCCCAATCCCGAAATCATAAATCGCAAATAATTAAACAAAACTCCCCCTAGATTGTTGTTGGTATGGATAGCACCGTGGATTTGGCTAGCCATGCATGGAGTGTGTTTGTTGGTGGGGGCGGAGTTAACCTTTACTTTTACCGCTTGGAAACCGCCGCTAATTTGTTTAGCATGGAAGATATCGATAACTCTTTGTCAGGGAAATCGACACCTATGGGAAGCTCTAAGGGTCCCTTGGTCGTTCAGCGGAGGGAGAGAGGTGGAGCTGAGAGCAGAGCTAGCGATCAACACCAGAAAGGTCGTTTACCCAGGTTCGGGCCGCTTGGCGCGTAAAACCGTACTCCTTCTTGGTTTGTACTGGGGGCTTACTGTAGGGTTATTTGCTACAGTAATTTAGCTAGTGATTAGGGAGTCTCAAAACCCAAAAGGTACAACCTCTAGAAAATGAGCCTTGGGCCTCCTTTTATAGGCAAAGGGGTCATCAACCGTGCGCTCACGGGTTGCATTGTGAACATGGTTCACCTCTTATCTTTTCTACTGTGGTGTCAGGGGTAGTAAATGCCTTGTCTAGCCCCTGACCTACGTCAAGGTGGCGTCGACACATTCCCATGTGTGTTGACACAAGGGCTTTGCGCTGGCGTACGAGGGATGCGCTGGCGCGGTGGCGGTCGGTGGCACTGTGGGAGAAGGGACACCTGGCGGGCGAAGAGAGCCTCCCGGCCTGGCGCCCTTGCCTATGGCCTCGCCCACCTTCCCGACAAGGATGGCTTGATTGGGTCGTGGACATCTTCCCGGCAAGGAGGGCCTACCGGGGCCTTGCAAGTCTTCCCGGTGAGGAGGGATCACCGGAGCCTTGTGAGTCTTCCCGGTGAGGAGGGCTCACCGGGGCCTTGTGAGTCTTCCTGGCAAGGAGAGATCGCCGGGGCCTTGTAGCCTAGGGTGGCTCTCCAGACCTTTGGCGGGGAATGGTCTTGGCGAGCCTGGGGTTCCTCTTCCCATCGGCCGGCTTGGTGTGTTGCCGCCAAGCGTGTTGCCACCAAGCATGTTGCTGGTGCCCGTGCTCAAGTCTGGGGCACAGGAGACCCCAGTCTCTAGTACGCCGACAGGAGCCCCCGGTCTTGGGCCACACATGCATGCGAGGCGTAGTTGGGCCAGGCCTAAAGTGGTGCAAGGGCTTCTGCTTGGTAGTTCAGAGCCGTTGCAAGTGGCCCTCCCCACGTCGCGCATTGAGCGCGCGAGGTGGAGAGTTGCGCGCAGTGGCCTCCCCACTGAAGCATTACTTCCACGCGTGAGGCATGCATAGTAACGGTCAGGCAAGTGGTGTTTGTGCCTTAAAGGCTGCAGTCATGGTAGGGGCCGCCCCCTGATGCATTGATGCAGCAGGGCGGTTCCCTATTCGCCCGTGATCATGAGTGATTAGGAGAGAGGGATGATGGTTTTTGGAGTGAGGAGAGCTAGCCCCCGTGCCTCGTTCTATAAAGTAGGAAGTTTTCAAGGGGTTTTTCTCATCCATCCAACTCCTGAAACATTCGGCATCCCCGGCTTGTGTCTACGGTATGTTCTTCAGCATCAGGTGGCGCTCTCCCCAACCATGGCTAGGGGGTGAGGGCGGCCACCATCGGCCGCCAGGACGGCAAGAGGATCCCATTCGGATCATGCCACAGCTTCAGGGGACGCAGTTGCGGAGCGCGGCCCGAGCGCCCGAGATGGCAGAGGGGCGAGGGGCCGTGGTCGCCATGCAGGCCGCGACCGGGAAGGCGGAGTGCTACTCCAGCACCGCTGTCTTCTCCCCCAGCGCCAGCTTCTCCTTCGTGGGGTGGGAATTCAGACGGGACGGCACTGGAGTTTGTCATGCAGCTGCATAGCATTCCTCAGGGCCATATGCACCTCCCTCGCCCCTTTACTAGCGCGATGGAGTCCGCCAAGCCTCCCGTCTTGTGGTTGCGGGCGTATGGTTTCTCCCACGGCGCTATGCAGGTGCACGTGGAGTACTCGAAGCGTCGCTCCATGTTGCTTGGTCGGGGCTGGAAAGCCTTCGCCCGCGCCCACGTCCTCGAGGATGGGCATGTCCTCCGCTTCAAGCTAGCAGAGGATAATATGCTATCCGTCAAGTTTATTGGCGCTCAAGTGTGTGTGTCGGCTGCTGTGAAGAGAGATCGAGCGGCGCCGAATGTTACTCCTCGAGCGATAGCGACAAGGAGGACTGCGGTGGCGGTAGCACTCTTGGCAGGTCAGGATCTCAGGGGGTCAAGTCGGGGCACGACACCCCGAGCTCTAACTGACCGTTGGCCATGCCGCCGAAGCCATCTCATGCCTCTCCCGGCGGGGTTACCTTGCCGGAGCTGGCTTTGGTGCCTCATGTTCCAGGAGAAGGCACCTCCGCAAGCTCTGACTTCTCCATCCCGTCCTACTGGGATTATCTTGCCGGGCCACGGTGTCTTGTCCTCCGGGAGGAGGCGCGTTCGCGGGCTCCGGATCCTTCGCCCCTTCCTATGGCTCTGTCCTCCAGCGCCGAACCTGAGAGACCGCGTGGTGCTTGTCGATGCTGGTCCCATTCTCGTCGGCAGAGTGCTGATACTGGAGGAGCCAGCCTGGGTTGCGTCGGGGGCCTTGCCACTTTTTGTCTTCTTGAACTTCTGTCCGGCAAGCATGTCCCTCGCCAAAAGACAATATCATAGGTTAGAGTAGTAAAAATCATCCATGTAATATGGGTGAGTTTGCCTCAAATAGATGAATGAAATGTTGTTTCCTGTGTGTTTCATCCTTCTCCTTGTATGGTACACCCTTTGCATTTTCCGGAAGCTTACCGGAGTGACTGGTCCTGCCGCTAATGATTTGAGGAACGGATCCTTAGCAGTTCCTTGGAGGGGTCATTACCGGCAAGGCTCCTTGCCGTACTCAGTGCAACCATTAGATCGCCGAGCACGGATCGAGGCGAAATAAGGCGTTGCGTAGCCGCTTGGTCTGTTGAACCAGTTCAAAACAGTGTGAAGGCGCTCTGTGGCCATTCAGGTCGTTGAACGAGTTCGAAACAGAGCCAAGGTGCACTGATCCTGACAAGGTTCCATCTGTGCGTAGGTTCCTCAAACAAAGATTGGGATTTCTAGAAAGGAAACAACCTATCTACTCTGAAATTTCATCTAGAATCTCCATCACTTATCTGTAGTGTCGCGACACTTCTTTCCGTGGCTTTTAGGTCTTTTGCCGGGGCCTCATATCCCTGGCAAGCAGGAGGTTACACTCTCCCGGCAGCTTCCCCTCCGGCAAGGTTATTGCCGATAGTCCGTGACTATCGTATGGAAAGGGGGTTGCCAGAGTATAACCCCTTTTCTTCTTTTGCCAGGTTGTGCTGGCGGAGTAGTCGAGCTCACCTTCGGCGGTGATGTGACGCTTCCAAGGGGGAAAACGTTTCCGCTGGAGTGCGTGCCTGGGCTTCGGGGCCTGTTGGTGCATCCTCGACGGCTATGCATCACTCCACGGAGGTACGTCAGCCGGAGTATGCTCCGGAGGCCTCGTTGAAGCCCCCAGACACACGCTCGACAGCAACACACTGTCCTGGAGCGGCGCATCAACCTGATGCCATCAAGCTCGGGGTCTCCGCCTCCTTGGACCGCGCTCGCGCTGGCGTTAGGAGGCCATATCAATGTGGAGCGACCACCGCCGCGTTCCGCCTCTGGGAACCGCGGCGATGCACTCAACTTCCCAAGATGTGGTGCGGAACTTGCTCGAATCCGCAAAAAAACTCTCAGCAGCCGCGTCCCTCTACCTAGCGCACCAAAGATGTTGGGGGAAATCGACACCTATGGGAAGCTCTAAGGGTCCCTTGATCGTTCGGCAGAGGGAGAGAGGTGGCGCTGAGAGCGGCGCTAGCGATCAACACCGGTAAGGTCGTTTACCCAGGTTCGGGCTGCTTGGCGCGTAAAACCCTACTCGTGCTTGGTTTATATTGGTGGTTTACTGTAGGGTTATTTGCTACAATATTTTAGCTAGTGATTAGGGAGTCTCAAAACCCAAAAGGCCCAATCTCTAGAAAATGAACCTTGGGCCTCCTTTTATAGGCAAATGGGTCACCAACAATGCGCTCACGGGTTGCATAGTGAACAAGATTCACCGCTTATCTTTCTACTATGGTGTTAGGGAGAGTAAATGCCTTGTCTGGCCCCTGACCTACATCAAGGTGGCTATGACATCTGCCTAGGTGTGTTGACACATTGGCTTTGCGCTAGCGCATGAGGGATGCGCTGGAGCGGTGGCGGTCAATAGCACTGTGGCAGGAGGGACACCTCGCGGGCGAAGAGAGCCTGCCGGCCTGGCGCCCTTGCCTACCGGCTCGCCCACCTTCCCGGCAAGGATGGCTTGTCGGGGTCCTGGACATCTTCTCGGCAAGGAGGACTTGCTGGGGCCTTGCAAGTATTCCCGACGAGGAGGGCTTGCTGGGGCCTTGTGAGTCTTCTCGGCAAGGAGGGCTTGTCGGGGCCTTGTGAGTTTTCCCAGCAAGGAGGGCTCGCGGGGGCCTTGTAGCCTGGGGTGGCTCTCGACACCTTTGGCGGGGAGTGGTCTTTGCGAGCCTGGGGTTCCTCTTCCCATCGGCCGGCTTGGTGTGTTGCCGCCAACCGTGTTGCTGGTGCCTGTGCACAAGTCTGGGGCACGGGAGACCCCAGTCTCTAGTGCACCGACACTCTTGGTCGTAACATTGATAGGAATGGTGCACCTCCCAAAATAATTTATCTCTCATTTTTACTCTTGAGCTCTGGCACCACTTAAAATCATTGCTTGCCTGTGAGAAGGGACTTCCTACACTACTAGAAAAAAGGCTATAGCTAATATGGACATTAATGGCGCACCAGATATAGGTGCGCCATTATTGTCCCTATTAGTAATGGCACACCAGGTGTGCGGTGCGCCATTACTAGTTTTTGTCCTGGCCCCACACCCTTCCTAGACTTAACAATAGCGCACCGGGGGAAAGTGCGCCATTACTAGTTTTAACTAGTAATGGCGCACCACACCCATGGTGCACCACTACTAACAATTTTGATTTCAAAACTAGTAATGGCGCACCACACACCAGGTGCGCCATTCGTAACCCTGGTTACCAATGGCACATTCTTAGGAGGTGTGCCATTGGTAACCCTCCCCCCACTGTACGACCTCTTCCCTCCCCTCTCTCCTCCCCCTTCGGCCGACCCTAACCACCTCCCGCCACGGCCCGGTCCTCCCCCGCCGATTGACCGAGCACCGTCGCTAGGGTTCCTCCCCCGCCGCCGTCGCTGCTAGGGTTCCTCCCCCAACGCCCGGTCCTCGCCTCCTCCCTCCGACGAGCGAGGGCCTCCTCCTCCCTCCGACCTGCTCTGGCCGCCGATGATGGGCGACGACAAGGCCGCCGCCTCCCCCTCCTCCTCCGCCGCGCTCTCTGCCTCCTCTGGCCGTGAGGTTCGCCCCTCTCGCCCCTCCCACCCTTCACGCCTCCTTCGTTGTTGTTGTAGTTGGTCTCTTGCGTGTCACCAACAATGGCCGACATCTACCTATCGATGCCCATGAACGCAGGCACATATGCACGCCTACATGGGTGACCCAGGCCTAGGCCTAGCCGAGAGCCTCGTGTCGTTGTGCTGTCGTGCCGTCGTGCGGTCACTGTGAGCTTCCACACGGTAGGAGACTTACCCAAAAGTGACAATGCGCCCAATGCATTTAAACCGATGCATGTTCCCACGACATCTAAGTGGCTTCACACACATTTTATCTTACATCTAAACCGAAGCATGTGCTAGCGCGCGTTGAAGATTTGATGGATATCAAGATTAGATCACACAGATAACACCATCTATGTCATCCCTATTTGTGGAAGGAGTGCCTATGAATATCTTCCCTCCTTTTGCTATTCTCAATCTACAATGTTAGGGGATTCTCCTTTTTGTTTCTCGAGATGAAAGCTAACTATGAATTGAAATTTGAAGAAGCGTTTCATAAATTAATTAAAACAACTCATCTCCTTATTTTCAAAACTCCACATGCTGATTTGGTGCTTTAACTATGTGAATACAATACAACAACAAAGCCTTTGAGTCTCAAACAAATTGGCATAGGTTAGAGAGTTGAAACACATAAGATCTCAAAAGTCAAAACCAAGTCATGGTTCTCGAACATGGGCATCATTTGATGTTTTAACTATAAGTAACTTCACTTTTAGTTCTCATTCGATGAACATAGGCATGACGGTAGCACAGAGCCTCGTGCCGTCGTGCGGTCATTGTGAGCTTCTCTTCTCCGGTCGTTGTTGTCGCAGTTTTTCTCAGATAAAAACAGTTGCACCGTTGAAACGGATTGCACGGACGACGACTTGACGTACGTCCCACCGTTGTATGTAGTCTGTATTATAATGCTTGAAAAGATTTATAGTAGTTAGTAACGGATGGAGTAGACAAGATGATGAGAGTGGAAAGATGGAGGGAGGCCAGTGTGAAACTTGCAAAGGAAAAACAGAGCAGCCGAGGACAAATACTTCATCCAATCCTTCATGATATGAAACAAATGCATAACCACTCTTATTTTTCCTAAGTAAGCGCTCTGAGGTCTGAATTAAACTTAAGAGATATGTAACACACTGATGATGAGCCTTTTGGAATTTGGTTGATGTCAATAATCTGTTCTACAACTGTAACTTGGAGGTCTGGTCCATTCTTTGCTGAAGATAATGCTTAACAATTTTGGAAACTGTTTATAAGTATTCATGGCCATTAGTTAATAAATTTACATTTTGTTCATCTGTACATGTACTTATTTTTTGACGAGTTGTCCATTTACCTGAGTTGGTTTCAAGCCAGTTACTTGAGTTTTATGTATGTGACTCAACTCAATTTTGATTCAGTTAACTGTCGTTTTTTCCTTGAACACAATTATAATGAGTTGAACACTTAATGAATTCAATGAAGGTGAATAACTCTAGTTAGTGCTACAAAGAAATAAGGTCTGCCTCCGTTTGCTTTTTCTGGTTGATGTAGATAACTAAGTACAGACATGGATGACTTGGACCCTACTCCTGATTCCCATTGAGATCCTTTAATGTGTAATCCAAAAACTTCTAAAAAGCATTATCCCATAGCTTGGCACCAGTCGTAGAGTTCATGTCTCTCTAAAGGACTGAAACCTGTTCGGGAGTAAATGTTGTGATTATGGTTTAGGATGCTTTCTGCTATGGAACTTTGAGTGTAGAAAATTTATTAGCTGTTGTTGTTAACTTGTGATGGTGTTGTTTAATCCTCACATTCCTCTCCTATGATAAGATGTTTGCCAATTATTATCCGAACCAATTATTATCTGACAAAGATGAAAGTAGAATTCTGATTTTCTTTATTCTTGTTCATTCATGCTTTTCCTTTTTGATACTTCCCTTGCACTGAAAAGTGCTCTTCATGTTTGGTAGCTTTGCTTGTTTTGCCGGAATGTTGATTCATTTCCGTTCCGGCAAATTTCAGACGCTCCATATTTCCACTTTTTAGTAAATGTCATGCCCAAATTTTCTCTGTTGTAGGAAATGTCGTCTGACGACGAATTCGTTATGTGCGAATACTGCCAAGACAAGCGTGGCCTTTGTGACACGCCTTTCCTAGTTGATGATAGGCACTTCAGCATCATGCTGGATGAGGACTTCGAAGTGGATACAGTAATTCACAACGACAAGTCTTTTTTCGTAATTAAGCATGACTTCGTTTGCTTCAACTTATAATTTTTATTTTTTACTATTCTACTAGCATATCCCCCGCCATGCAAGACATTATGTGTTGGATAAGATTGATTTCAGTACTGAAATAAATATGGAGGTAAAGATAGTTCACTTGAGGACCGAGCATGGTTATACTTTTGCCATAAAATTGTACAATGCAGACACCTACTCGTTTTTTGAATGAAAAACTTGGGTAGCACTATGCAAGGCTTATGCATTTGAGCCTAATATGCTTATCACCTTCGATATTCGTCCGGAAGATGAAATTGAAGGTAATATCGACATCTGGGACGATGTGCAGACGCCTCCAGTTCTACCATTATGTGAGTTTCTCAACCACATTTATTAAGTAATTTGTATTGTTTATTTAAAAATAGTTGACAACTTATTTCCATTGACAGCTTATTTTCATTCTTCAAAATATGTACGGAAAATGGTAGGTAGAACCTATCATTACAATGATGAAGCAGAATTAACTTGTCAGGAGAAACATCATATTGTCCAATTTATCAATGATCTTGAGAATTACAATACCTATCAGCAAACTCCCCAACATTATGGTCAATATGTGGCACTAGTGCACGTGGTGAACTACGGTAACATGCATGGAGATTGCATGGTAAGATTTTCTACTATTACGACATCCATGCATCTTTTGCATAAATTCTTGTAAAACTAAACTACATTGCTAGCTAAAAAGCTAATACTATGTTTTTCAATAGAAAATCCTGGAAGATTGTGTGCCTCATCTGATGTTACCAAGAGGTCGCGTTGATTTTATGATGATACGACCAGCACGGCCAGGTCAGCCTAGGTATCGGATTTACTCCTGTCCATACCGGATTTCTAAAACCGATGAAGTCATGACAATCAAAGATTGGAAAAAATGTATGGTCTATCCTAGAGAGCTACTTGGAAGCAACATTGTGTGTTGGTCAAGAATTGGAGACAAGATGATCTCCATTCTCCGTAATGGTGAGTCAGGGCCTATCGTGTTTTATGATATTCTACCTAAGCAGAGGAGTAGGTCCTAGGTACAATGTGTTATTATGTGCTACAATGTGATGATGTGCTACAATGTGTTAATGTGATGATGTGCTACAATGTATTAAATAGTATTGGTGGTAATGACTATGCTGATTATTAGCTATTTTCGAGATGATGTGATGATGTGCTACAATGTGTTAGAGTTGACGATGATGATGAGGAGGACTTGTGATTATGACTAATGACCAACTTTTGTTATATGATGTCCCATTGATATGATGATTACTTCTACATCACTATGTATCGCTATTTTCGAGATGATGTCATGATATTTTTTGAAACTATTGTATAGAATATGTATAACTTACTTCTACATCACTTATATTCTGTGCTGTAATGTATTTTGTAACCTGCGCAAATATCAGAAAAGCAAAAAAAAGTCATAATATTCATAGTAGTGGTGCACCATATAAAAGTGCGCCATTAGTAACCCACAGCAGTGGCGCACTTCTGGGCCTAGTAACGGCGCACTAGGTGGTGCACCAGTATTATGTAGATTAAGAGTGGCGCACGAGGAGTGTGCCATTACTATTTATTAGTAGTGGCATGATAATAGTGGCGCACCTATAGTGCGCCATTAATAGGCAAAATTGGTGCGCCACTAATAGCCTTTTTTCTAGTAGTGCTACTTACTTTCATGCTATTTTATTTCTACTTTGACTCATCACCTTCTCAAATAAGCACCAGACCCGAGAGCACCGTTGTCATGTTGATGCTTTATGTCTAGTTAGTCGTTGTTTGCAGGATGACTGGATCTCTTTTACCATGAATTACAATTTCTAGTCGCTGCTTGAATTTTGTAGGTGCTCTGCATTTATGTTTTCTGGTCTCAGAAAGGGCTAGTGAGATACC
Source organism: Hordeum vulgare subsp. vulgare (assembly GCF_904849725.1). Taxonomy (NCBI): domain Eukaryota; kingdom Viridiplantae; phylum Streptophyta; class Magnoliopsida; order Poales; family Poaceae; genus Hordeum; species Hordeum vulgare. The sequence goes on from NC_058521.1 coordinate 190,169,363, forward strand.
AATGTTGTCATATTATATCATGATTATTTTGACCAAGTGTTGGCTTTTGAGTTATCTTATTATTGCTCGCTAGTTGATTATGACGTTGATACGAGCTAATATAGTTTGTAAGGGTTATTATTGATATGATTAGTCATGATTTATGCTGAAAACCTGGGTGCTCTCTAAGCATGTATATGTAAACAAGAACAAAAGAGTTCGTAGAAGTTTTTCTTTATCACTTTCAGTTTGTCAACTGAATTGCTTGAGGACAAGCAATGAGTTAAGCTTGGGGGAGTTGATACGTCTCCATCATATCTACTTTTACTAATGATTTTGATCTTGTTCTCAACTCTAATTTGCATGATTTGAATGAAACTAACCCGGACTGACGTTGTTTTCAGCAGAACTAGCATGGTGTTGTTTTTGTGCACAAATAAAAGATCTCGGAATGGAATGAAACTTTTTGGAGGAATTTTCAGGAATAAATGAAAATTACTGGAACCAAGACCCACCATAGGTGAGGCCATAGGCGCCCACTACACATCGGGGCACGCCAGGCCCCCCTGACGCGACCTGGTGTCTACTTGGCCCCACGGTGCTCCGCTGTCACACCCTGTTTTCACATCACTTTGTTTGTGCTGTCTTCCTTTCAAAATTTGGTATAAATTTAGAAAATTTAATTGAATGCTATGAGTGTCTTGATTGTCATAGTTTGTATGTGTGCTTGTGAGTATATCTCTAAAAACAGTTTTTATAAAATATTATTTCCATAAAAATCCTTTTTAATTATTTTGGCAACTCAAAATCTTGCTTTGGGGTTTGCACTTCAAGTCCCTGAATTTAAGGGAGTGACTTCACCCAAAGATTATATTCTGATTCTAATATTAATATAACTCTTCAAAACCACAAAATCATTATTTTTAAAGTCATTTTTCTATTTTATTTATATGTCCTTTTCTAAGGCCAGAAATGATACTTCTGGGTGGAAAATTATTTTTCTACCTTAGAAAAATGTGAGAAAAATTGAGGATAGTGAGAGGACATATATTTTACATACATAAGAGTTTCAACCCCTAGTCTTGTTCAAAATATTAGAGCAAACCTTTGAAAACCAATTCTGTCTGTTTTGATCTTTTGGAATATTTCCAAACGAAATATTTTTAATAAATTTCTTGAAAATTGTAGCATGTCCCACATGATATACTTGGTGATCATGCCAAGTTTCACCTCCCTCCAAGGTGATTTGATTCACCAAATAGTTCAGAAACCCTTTCTGCCCAAAACCAAGTTAGAGCAACTCTACACTGCCAAGTTTGTGAATTTGGCCTGAAACTTTGCAGGAGTGCCCAATAACCCAAATACGGAGATCATGCCAAGATTTGGATTTGTGGGAATTGATTTTTTCACATTTCCTCACAAGATTGCAGGTCTGCCCATTTGAGGGTATTTTCAAGTTTACATTGTCAAACTTGTCCAATGGAGCTCAAATTTGTAGAGCCTCCTAATTATATCCAAAATAAAATCCTGTTAACTCTCAATGCATTTGGTGGAGGTTAACTTCCCCAAACATGCATCAAGCACCATCTGCCACATTTGAAAATCAGCATGTAGCACCCTCCACACTTACTCCCTTCAATCCAAACTCATGACACAGACTGCATGTGCCTCTCGACAACTACAGATGAAAGACCGAGCACTGATTCAATGAGAGTTAGCCAAAATCGTCAATTTGGCATCTGAATCAAGACTGACAGCATCACTTTAGCACTCTCCCCTTGGCCAGCTCGATTCCTCTCGGCCCCTGGTATCCAAGGAGTATCTAACCCATCTCCCAGACAGCCCAGGCATGGCCAGGACATGCCACCATGCCATGGCATGCTAAAGCTGCGCTATGGACGCGCTACAGGGTGCACCCGAGCCCAAGGAGGCCAGCGTCGGCCAGTCCCTGCCCCCTCTTGTGGTCATTCAATGACCGCATCGTTGACCGAGTCCAGGGCAGCGTCGGGCCCCTACTTTCCCGCTCTCCTCCACCCCTGGCAATGCATTCCCACGCCCTCCCGAACCGGTCAGAAGAGCTCAGCCACCACGACGCGCTAGCAGAAGCTGGTGGAGATACCCCCGTCAACTCAGACGACTAGTCATCCATGGGAGATACATATTTAATTTTCCCTCTCTATGAGGGAAGGGTTGGGGGCTTTCTTAAGGAGGAAATATCTGAAGGGCCACAGGAACCACCACGCCAAGTCGCCATCTACATGGAGGGGGCAATAACAGCTCAAAATCAGCCAAACATGACGACCGCTAATTGAGCCAGCGGGTCTGAAAAAATGCAGGCCTAGTCCAGGACAGATCTAAGTGTTGAGATGTCAAAGCTCATGGCAGTCGCCGTGATGGCTGATAACCAGGAGGAAGTCAATGCGGAACTGGCCAAACTTCAGGAGGAGATGGCTCAAATACAACGTGAGATCGATGGTGAGAAGACCCGGATGGCGGATCAGCACGCTCGGATTGAAAAAGAGGTAGAGCGCTTGAAGTTGGAGGCGTGGCAGGTTGAGCGTCAGCGTGTCGCGTCTAATGCAGTGCATCAGAGGAGGCATCAGAGTCGTATCCTGGCCAATCTTAACCCTATTCATTTATTTAGCAGCCCACATACGCCTGGCGCGGAGTATAACCCTCCTTGCAAGACTAATCCGCAGGTCGAGGTCATTCAGCAGCCGACACAACCCCCACTGATCCAGCAGGCGGCTCAACAATTCCAAACTCCCCAAGGTCACTTCTCCAACCCGGTGGATAATGTGCTGGCTGCGACCCGTCACTTGGAATCTCTTCCTATTCGTGGAAACATCGCGCTTGAGTTGGAAGCAAGAAATGCCATTGAGATGCTGAAGACGGCCATGGTCCAACAGATACAATTTTCATATAGTCTTGATCGAGTCCACTCCACACCATAGGCCAGCCACACAAAGAGCCGCCTAGATGATCCCCCAGCAATTTCCAATGACGGCCGCCGATATTAACCTCAAGTCAACCCCCCTGAGTCTCCAACATTAAATGCGGAGGCACTTGTCAATGCTGCACGAGCCGCCCGACAGACACAAGCGGAGGTGGTGGGGGCGCTGGCGGGTCAGATAGTTCCACCTTATGCCCAGCCGGCTCCCGCGTACAGTGGATCGAGAGGAAGCAACATAGGTGTCCCCTACCTATCGTTTGCTTTGCGCAATGAGCGCATGCCCGGAGACTTCAAGGGCCCTCGTAAGGTGCCTAATTATACGCCCGATCTTGAGCCGGGGGCATGGGTTGAGAGCTATGAGATGGCGATGGACATGCTTGATACTAGTGATGCGGTCTGCGCCAAGCATTTCACCATGATGTTAGAGGGACCGGCTCGTACGTGGTTGAAACATTTACCACCCAATTCCATCAACACTTGGACAGAACTCAAGGAGCGTTTCGTTTAAAACTTTCGAGGGACTTGCAAGCGTCCATGGACGATTGTAGATCTCCAACATGTGTTCAGCGGGCGGATGAATAAGCTCACCACTAGACAAGGAAGGTTGCAAAGATTATCCATTCTTCGGATGACATCACGTCGGCTCAGGTCGTGCTGATCTTAGAGAAGAACTGCCATTTTAAGCCTCTGGTTTTGAAGCTCGACCGTCTTAAGCGAAAGGTGCAGGATATGGGCGAGTTGGTGAACACCCTCACCAGGCATGCTGAGTGAGATAGCATGAAGGATACATGCTCTAATGATGATAAGGCCAGTGAAGCTAAACGGGGAGACGAAGCTGAGAGTCACTTCCAGGATCATGGGTGCAACAGTAATGAGGGAGGTCAAGGAAAGAGGAGGCAGCAAGATGGCGCGTCTGATTTTGTTGCTAACGCCAGTACCGGCCCCAGAAACCAGCGCCGGAACATGGGCCAGGATTGGGGCTTTAGTGGGAGAAAACTGCTCAACTACGAATAGCTGCTGAAGGGACCCTTCCCTAAACGTAGTACCCCGGGTGCCCCATGCACTCACTCTTGGGAAACTATTTTGTAATGTAGGAATTCCGTCTTCAAGCATCCAAAGATCACCAAGGAGGTAATGAAGGCGCCCATCCGGGTCAATTTGGCCCAGGCGGTTCACGAGGTGGCTCGTTCGGTGATTTTCCTAACTCGTGTCCTCAGGGGCGAGGTGGCTCACATAACAACAGTGGACAGTCTTCTGGCCAAGGTAATCAGCAGTATAACGACAAAGGCGGTTTTGAGCAGCCAACCAACCTGGGCGGATTTCACAGCAATCCTAAGCAGTCGAATGGCAGTCAATACCATGTTTTCACCACTAGCACGTGTAAAAGGGATAAGAAAATAAAACAGAGGCGATCAACATGGCTGAGCTGGCAGTTCCTAGGTACGTCAATTGGTCTGAACAACCTGTCACGTGGAGTAGACCTGATCACCCTCCCCAGATTGATAACCCTGGCGACTTAGCATTGGTGGTGGCACCTCAGGCTGGGGGATACACACTCTCTAAGGTCCTCATGGATGAAGGTAGCAGTATTAACATCCTGTACTATGACACTTTCATGCGGATGAACTTCACTAAGGACTTGATGCCTTCAACCATGGTTTTTCATGGCATTGTACCGGGTAACTCGTCATATCCAGTCGGGCGGATCAAGTTGAATGTGCCTTTTAGCGATGAATCCAATTACAGGAGTGAGGCATTGATGTTTGAGGTCGTCAAAATCAAGAGTCCTTATCATGCTCTATTCGGACGACCGGCTTATGCCCGCTTCATGGCCAGGCCTTGCTATGTATACCTTAAGCTTAAGATGCCTGGTCTTGGAGGCACCATCACAATCAATGGGAACCGAAAGATAGCACAGGAATGCAAAGAAGGAGATGCCGCATATGCCCAGTCGGTATGCGGTGCTGAAGAATTGAAGTTCCATAAGGCCAATGTGGACCCGGCTCACATGAGCTCACTCAAAAAACCAACTATTGATTCTGAGCCGCCCCTTAAGTTCAAGCCGGCAGATGATACCAAACAAGTTGATTTCACCCACGCGACTATTCTATGCAGTTTACTATTGGGACTAGTTTGGATCCCAAATAGGAAAGCGCGCTCATCGAATTCAATCATGAGAATCGGGACATCTTCGCATGGAAACCTTTTGACATGCCAGGAGTACCGAGAGAATTTGCTGAGCACCATCTCAATGTAGATCCCAAGATGAAGTCGGTTCGACGGTACCTTTGTCGTTTCAATGAGGAGAGGTGTAAAGCAATTGGGGAAGAAGTCGCACGGCTTTTTGCCGCCGGGTTCATCGTCAAGGTGTTTCATCCTGAGTGGCTGGCTAACCCGGTCTTAGTTCTCAAGAAGAACGACACATGTCGCATGTGCATCGACTATACAGACCTCAACAAAGCTTGCCTGAAGGATCCCTTTGCCCTTCCCGGTATTGGTCAAATCATTAACTCTATGGTGGGTTGTGGGCATTTGTGCTTTTTGGATGCATACTCTGGTTATCACTAGATCAAGATGGCCAAGGAGGATCAGGAGAACACGGTCTTTATAACTCCACTTGGTGCTTTTTGCTATGTTTCAATGCCCTTTGGACTTAAGATTGCACGGGCGACTTATCAATGTTGCATTCAAAACTGTTTGCATAGTCAGATTGGACATAATGTTCATGCTTATGTCGATGACATCGTGGTAAAATCACAGAAGAAGGAGACACTTTTAGGCACTCTTCAAGAATTCATCCGATTAATCAGTTAATGGGCCAGTTAATCTCTACTCATTGGGTGGTCGATTCGAATAACACCTATTCATTGTTAACTTCTCGGGCCGATTAAATGGACTATCAGGCCAATTGAATGGCATGTTAGACCGATTAATAGGTTGTCGGGTCGATCATTCACAGGTGGCCTACTAACTCATGGGCCAAAAAGGCCCAAATTTTTGGCATGTAACCTCTCCCATCCTCTTCTCGCTCCTCAATAGCTAGGATTTGATCAAACAATACCATACTATGGTATATATCATAGGGGAGAGCATGAGATTAGGGTATAATACATAAACACCTAGAATATGTTCACATGTTCCTATTTAATCTAACGATTAATGGTCGACTCATTAATCCATTTAATAGGATGGTTCAACGATTAATCGCTACTTCCAAGCCGACCGAGCAGCTACCAGTTACCAATTTCCTTAACAATTCTTTTAGGCGATCTCGAGGAGACGTTCGACAACCTTTGGGTGTATCAGATGAAGCTTAACCCCACCAAGTGCGTGTTTGGGGTTCCTACAAGAAAGTTATTGGGGTTCCTGGTGTCAGAACATGGTATTGAAGCTCACCCGGACAAAATCAAGGCGATATCCTCACTTGGTAAGTTGGCTAACATCAATCAGGTCCAACGTATGGTTGCTCATATTGCGGCACTCAGTCATTTCATCAGTTGCCTTGGTGAGAAGGCCATCCCTCTTTATCAGTTGCTCAAGAAAACGGATAACTTTGTTTGGACCGATGCAGCTAACGAGGCTTTTTATGGCCTTAAGAAGCAACTTGTTGAGCCGCCCGTGTTAGCGACCCCAATTGATAAGGAGCCAATGCTCCTGTACATTGCTGCTAAGTCTAAAGCAGTAAGTGTCGCGATAGTTGTTGAACACAAGGAAGAAAGCAAGGAGTATCTGGTTTAGCGGCCAGTATATTTTTTCAGTGAGGTATTGAGTCTATCCAAACAATGGTATCCAAATTGGCAGAAGTTGGTTTTTGGGAGTTTTATGGCAAGCCGAAAGTTGAAGCATCACTTCCTGGAGCATCAAATCACCATGGTCAGTTCTGCGCCAATTGGGGACATTATACAGAACCATGAAGCCACTAGGCAGATTGCTAAATGGGCGATAGAGCTTGGTCCTCACCATGTGAAACATATGCCTCGCACAACTATCATGTCTCAAGCTCTGGTGTATTTCATCAACGATTGGATTGAGTTGCAGATTCCAAAATATAGGCCTGATAACACATACTGGATGATTCATTTTGATGGTTCTAGGCAGTTGGAGGTCTCGGGAGCCGGAGTGGTGTTATCTTCCCCTCCAGGCGACAAATTTTGCTATGTTTTGCGGCTCATGTTTCCTTGTACGAACAATGCGACTGAGTATGAGGCATTGCTCCATGGGCTAAGGATAGCTAAGGATATGAACCTCAGCCAGGTCAGGTGCTTAGGCGACTCAGGTTTGGTGGCTCAACAAGTATCAGGAACTTGGGGTTCCAAAGATCCATTGATGGCGGCTTATAGGCGGGCGATAACCGAGGTGGCGGGTCATTTTCATGGCTACCAGGTTGATCATATTGATCGTTGACAGAACAAGGCGGCTACTGCTTTATCGCAACTTGCATCACAATGCAAGCCAGTTCCCCCCCCCCCAATGTGTTCTTGGATGTCTTGCATAACCCTTCTGTGAAGTTGCCTTCTGAAGAGGACATAGCAGTTCCTGACCCGGAATCACAACTGGTGGTGGCTCTCCGCACGATTCCTGGCTGGACGGTACCTTACATGGCTTATCTGGATCGAGGCTATTTATCGACTGATGTAATTTTGGCTTGATATATCGTGCCGCGGTGCAAGTCCATGGTTATCCATAAAGGCGAGTTATACAAACGGAGCACATGTGGGGTCTTTTAGCGTTGTGTTTCCCAGAGGAATGGCGAGATATTCTCAATGAGATACATGCTGGCGACTGTGGACATCACGCCGGGTCACGATATTTGGTGTCAAAGGCTTTTCGCCATGGTTTCTACTGGTTGACTGCTCATGCCGATGCAGAGGATATAGTGCGCCGTGTGATGGGTGTCAAAAGTTTGGACGCCAAGTGCATGTGCTGGCTCAGGAGTTGCACATGATCCCAAGCACATGGCCTTTTGCAATTTGGGGGCTTGATATGGTTGGCCCGTTCAAGATGTATTCTGATAAAAAGACTCATCTATTGGTGGCGGTTGACAAGATTACCAAGTGGGTTGAAGCAGAGCCGGTCAACAATTGTGAGGTAGAGACATCAGTAAAGTTCCTCAAGAAGCTGATTTTTTGTTTGGGTTATCCCCACACCATCATTACTGATAATGGTACTAATTTGTCTAAAGGGGCATGAAGGAGTTTTGTCAGCGGGAGCACATCCGACTTGACGTGTATGCGATGCCCCATCAACAATCCAATGGTCAAGCTGAGTGAGCTAACCAGGAGATCTTACGCGGGATCAAGCCCTGGCTCATGTTTCCTTTACAGCGCACTCCGGGTTGTTGGGTCGAAGAACTCCCTGAGTGCTTTGGAGCATCAGAACAACACTAAACAGATCCACTGGTTATACTCCTTTTTCCTCGTCTATGGGGCCGAGGCAGTTTTTCCAAGCAATATAAGGCATGATTCTCCCAGAGTCGTCGCGTACGTAGAAGCATATAATGAAAAAGCACGTCAGGATTCCTTGGACGCTCTAGAGGAAGAGCGTGATTTAGCCGCAGGATGATCGACTATCTACCAACAAGATCTACATCGCTATCACAGTCGATGGGTCAAGAGTCGGGTCTTCCAGGACGGCGACTTAGTGCTTTGAATTATTCAAGATCACAAAGGCATGCACAAGCTATCACCTCCATGGGAAGGGCCTTTCGTCATCAGGAAAAACTTTGCAAGGGCTCTTACTACTTGATCGATCTTTTCCCTGATAAGCCAACCTCGGAGGAAGAGACGACTTGCCCGTGGAACATTGCTCATCTGCGGCCTTACTGTTGGGGAACGTTGCATGGGAAACAAAATTAGCGTGATTGTTGATGCCTGACCTGCGTTTGATGAATCTCATGATCCATGGAGCATAAATCTTCAGGTCAAAAGGGGACATAGCGTTTTCCGTCAGAGTCCTCAAGAAGAAATCATGGATGTTGATGGGAATGTCATGTGTGATGTTGAAGAGGATATTCTTCATGATGCCTACGACGTCTTCTTCATCATCATGACCCTTGATTGGCGCAAGAACGCTGCAGAGGATTCTGTAAACCGTCATGGGTTCATACTTCAGCTCATGGACCAGGAAGGTTGTTCTTGGTGGTTGCCCCTTAGCCAAAAGCTTCATGAGGACTTCCATCAACTTGTTTGCCAGCTCACGTTCATCATACAGCTTTACTGCGTGCTCTGAGGGAATTGACACCGGAAGTTCACGCAACACCTCATTGGCAGGAGCCTTGAAGTGTGTGTTCTGCGTCATCCAATCCAGCACCCATGTGTTGATGTCTGTTGGATCTCTAGAGATGTGCAGAGTTGCATAGAATTGAAGAACAATGTCAGTGTTCCAATCACAGATATCTGAGCACATGGGTAGCAGTTCTGCTTCATGAAGAACGTTGAGGACTGGAGCAAAGCATGGAATTTCTTGAAGCTCAACATGAGGAATATGCCTGTGCTGGAAAATCTTGTTTCTTCCACACAACACAGATGCATAGTAGTTGAGTTGTGTCCTTTTCCAAAACTTCAGATGCTTGATGCGAGGCTTGTCATAGGGATTTTCTCCGATGAAGAACATGCGTTCTTCAAAGAAGGATTCCTTTTGAAACTTTGGCCGCTTGGAGAACGGCTGACGCTGCATTGGCTGAAGATTTGGCGGCTTGCCTTGAGGAGAGACAATCATGGCAGTTTCTGGATTGAGGACGACAAGAGCATTCTCTGAATCTGGTGCATTGTCCTCAGCATGTTTCTCAGGTTGAGGAATATCATCTGCTTGTGCTTGAGGCTGAGGACCATGCTTTGGTTGAGGAATGTCATCAACGGGAGCACCTTGTTGAGGGTTTTGCTTTGGGGGAGGAATTGGTTCATCCTGAGCCTCAGGTTGGGGATTTTGCTCAGGAGGAGGAATTGGGTCAGCCTGAGCCTCGGGTTGAGGATTTTTCTCATGATTTTGAATTTCATCAGGCTGAGGATTTTCACTTTGTTTTTCCTCAGCTTTAGGAGCTTGCTTGGTGGAGGAGCCTGATTCATCAGCTGGTGCAGCTAATCCTTGTGCAGTTTCTTCAGGAGGAATGAAGGTCTGAGGACTGTCATCAATGCGAATTTCCTCACCAGTGTATTCCTCAGACTCAACGTTCTTCATTTCCTCATCAGTCATGTGCTCCTTGTCTTCGCTTTCGAAGGGAGTCATCTCATATGATGGAGCAACGTTGAGTGGCACAGGATCCAAAGGTGCATTTTCTTCAAGAGCTTTGAGGCGCTTGGCCTCAGTGGATTCTTCTGCTGAGGAAGCTTTTCTCTTCTTGGCTTCCTTTTCAGCAGCTCTAGTCTTCTTCACGTCCGATGCAGACGGAGTCATTTTCTTCACCTTTGAAGCTTTTGGTGAAGGCGTTTTCTCAGCTGGAGGAGTTTCATCAGCTGGAGCAAAGTCATCAGCTGGCTTAGAAGCAGCTGGAGCAGTTTCACCAGTTGTAGCAGAATCATGAGCTGGATTTTCCTTGGCAATTTCCTCAATAGCCGGTTCATCAGCACGGTTTCCTTGAGGGATTTCCTCAGCATGAGCAGTTTCATCAGCTGGTTCCTCAATCAGAGGCTGAGGTGTTGGTGCTGGAGGGGCAGCCTTCTTGTTGTACTTGTCAACTACGTCAGTGGCAAATTTGATGAAATTGTTTTTGAGACTTTGACGGTCAGAGAGCTTAGAGTACTTGTCAGTCAAAGTCTTCACTTCAGCCTGTGTTGACACAAGTGCATCAGGCGTCAGGTTGAGGAGATTCTATTTGAGGAGTTTCTCCTTTTTGAGCTTTGCAACCTTAGCCTGTTTGGCTTGCTGCTCTTTCCACTTGGCCTCGTTGATGAATGTGGCCACCATGTGGCTGATGCCTCGGGGAAGCTTCAAATCATCGATTGGAGTGTTGGGGTCCTCATACCAGATGTTGATGTAATCTAGGAGGACTTTTGGGTCCATGGCCAGAGGAATGGAGCTGCCAGAAGCTTGAGCTACCCTCTCCTTCTTATTTCTGATGATGGCTTGGAGAGTATCATCATAAAATTCATCACTACCTTCTGATGAAGAAGGAACTTTGATGATTTTGCTTGGGCTTGGTCTAGTTCCTCTCCCAGCAGTCACCTTAGTCTTCAGGGGAGTCGCTGAAGACTTTGTCTTGGAGCTTGTTGCAGACGGGACTGAGGAGCTGGAGACAGTGGGCAGTTGCTTCACTATCTGCTTCTGTTCAGGCTTTGAAGCCTTTGGTGGTGCTGAGGGTTTTGGAGCTGATGCTGGTGCAGCTTTCTGAGGCATTTTCTCTTGAGGCTTTGAAGCCTTTGGTTTTGGTGGCACAGACTTCATTTGAGGAATGGCCGTACCAGAAGTCTCAGCTGCAGAGGAGGTGGCGGCAGTTGCAGAAGCAACAGATTCTTCATTGAATTTCCTCACAGCAGCTTCTGCTTGCTTTTGAAGCTTTGACAAGTGTTTTGACTTTTCTTCAGGATAGTCATCAATTGTCTTGAGGCTTGAGGGGTGTGCATCCTGATAATCCTCAAGAGGAGGCTGTTTGCCAGGAGGCTTCAGAGCGAATTTCTTCGCATATTTGGGAGTGACGAATCTGTACTCTTTCCACTCCTTAGCCCATCGGCGTTCTATCTTTTGAAGCCTAATCTTCCTCTTGGGCATAGGTTCTTGCTCAACAGGTGTGTAGTATTCTAGGTATATATCCTCAGGGATATCTATGGCAGTGTTCTGCTCGAGTTTCTTGCCACCCTTTTGCTTCCTTTCATCTTCCATTTTCTTCCGCTGAGGCTTTTGCTGAGGAAATTGAACTCTTGAGGATTCTGATGAAACTTGCAGATTTTCTTCAAGAAACGCTGCAAATGAGTTAAGTTGATGAGAACCTAGAGATTCATCAGCTGGCATGTTTGTACCTGTGAACAGAGTATAGTTGCGAGGAATTTGGAGAGGTCATATGCGTTCTCAGATTTGATGAAATGATTTTTTTTGAAAGTTGAGGAATTTGACCAGTGGTTGAGGAATTCGTCTAAGCACACTGTTCTTGGGTTCAAGAGTTGTACAGATTCGAAAATTTGCACAATTGAGAAATCTCGTGAAAATCTTAGATGCTTAGTGAAGTTCATCAATAGTTGAGGAACAAGCAGTGTTTGAGGAAAAACAAACTGATGGATACTTGAGGAAAAACAGATTTCACATCTCTAAGGGAAAATAGTAGATCAAAAGAGCTGTAAAAATAGGGTTTTTATTTACCCTAGATGGTGCGCACGAAGAACGGAGAAGGGAGGAGCAGTAGATGCTCTTCGGTGCGAGTCCAATGCGCCCTAACTTGGCAACAGAGGATAGCTACGGCGGCGGCGGACGAAGATGGTCCGGTTCTTGCGTGATTTCGGCAACGGAGAGGTCGATGCAGTCAAGCTTTTCCTCGCTGGCGTTGAGACTTCTAGCGGTGGCGCTAGGGATTTTGAGCTTTGCTGTAGCAGGAGGGCGATGGGACGAAGAAGATTTTACCGAAGGGAGATTGGGACATATTTATAGCCAGGCGGTAACTCTTAGCGCGAAAGTATCGGACCAAATAGCCCGTGTCTCTACGTCTCCGCAGGACATGTGTAGCCCACAACCGAAGCGGTGGAGATCGTGGAGATCGTGGTTATTTGAACGGGGAAAGTGGGGTTCAGTTACTGTGTAACAACAAAAAAAATATTTTTGAAGATTTGAGGATTTTGTTACAAAATCATCAGCATACAACGACGCAGTGAGGATTTTGAACAAAGTTTCAAGTAGAACGCATATGAAGAATTGAATAGGCTGGGTGAGAGTAGCATAGAGGGAAAGTAGGGTCCGATCACATTCACTTAGAGGAAATACCAAATTGAAGAATATAGCTATAAGTGAATGCTACTGAGGACTTGAAAACACAGTCTATCTAGGTAAACGAAAATCATCAAGTGTTTTTGAAGATTTTGATTAACTTGAGGATTTTGTGACAAAGCGTCATGATGATGAATTTCAGTTTTGAAGAAAAACAAGTTTGAAGAACAACTGTTTTGAAGAAAATCAGCTTTGAAGAAATTTAACTTGAGGAATTTCAAGTTGGGTGATGGCGTGACCCACCATACAAGAATGCTGATTTCAGTCGCCGCGTACAATTGTCGTAGGGCCCCGAGAACCAATTTCTTTGTTGATTTCCTCACACTAGAGTGATATTCTTCATTGGTTGAAGAAAATCGATTCATCGTGTGTTGCACATCTAAGTCATCAATTTTGCATAAGTGTTAGGATGTGTGCATGTTTTTACAAGACATTTGAAGATTCTAAGATGTTTAGCTCACACCGCAACTTGCAAAACCTTTTCTCATCCAAGGGTTTAGTGAAGATATCTACCAGTTGATCGTTAGTCTTCACATGGTCGATGAGGATATTGCCCTTGAGGACATGGTCCCGAAGAAAATGATGACGAATCTGGATGTGTTTGGTCTTCGAGTGTTGTACTGGGTTGTATGCAATCTTGATTGCACTTTCATTGTCGCAGTAGAGAGGCACATTCTTCATGTTGATGTCGTAGTCCTTGAGGGTTTGCTTCATCCATAGCAATTGAGCATAGCATGAACCAGCAGCAATGTACTCAGCTTCGGCAGTGGAGAGTGAAACACAATTCTTCTTCTTTGAGGACCAGCATACTAGTGATCTTCCGAGGAAATGACATGTGCCAGAGGTTGACTTGCAATCCACACGGTCACCAGCATAGTCAGAATCAGAATATCCCACAAGATGAAGATTTGAGCCCTTGGGGTACCATAATCCTAGTGTTGGTGTGTGAGCTAAGTATCGAAGAATATGCTTCATAGCCTTATGGTGTGATTCCTTCGGTTTTGCTTGAAAACATGCACACATGCAAACACTAAGCATTATATCTGGCCTAGATGCATATAAAAACAGTAAAGAGCCAATCATAGAGCGATATACCTGCTGATCGAATTCTTTACCATTTTCGTCAGTGCAGAGGTGGTCGTTGGTAGGCATTGGAGTCTTAGCACCTTTGCATTCATGCATGTCGAATTTCCTCAGAACATCCTTGAGGTATTTCTCCTGCGATATGAAGATTCCATTGCGTTGTTGACGAATTTGAAGACCTAAGAAGAATTTCAGCTCCCCCATCATCGACATCTGATATTCTTCACTCATCATGTAAGGAAATTCATCACTATAACGTTTGTCAGTACAGCCAAATATGATGTCATCGACATATATCTGGCACACAATAGTTCATTATCATAGGATTTAGTGATAAGAGTTGGATCGAGTGAACCAGGTTTGAAGCCTTTCTTCATGAGGAATTCCTTCAATGTATCATACCATGCCAGAGGGGCTTGCTTGAGACCATAGAGCTCCTTTTTGAGTCTGAAGACTGTCTGGATTCTTTGGATCCTCAAAACCTAGAGGTTGACCAACATACCATTGAGGAATGCACTTTTCACATCCATTTAATATAAGATGATGTTATGATGATTAGCATAAGCAAGTAGTATTCGAATAGCTTCAAGTCTAGCAACAGGTGCAAAAGTTTCATCGAAATCTATTCCTTCAACCTGTGTGTAGCCTTGGGCTACAAGTCGTGCCTTATTTCTCACCACTTGACCATCCTCATCTTGCTTGTTTTGGAAAATCCACTTGGTTCCGATGATATTGTGTTTGCAAGGATCTGGTCGTTTGATGAGCTCCCATACGTCATTCAGCTTGAATTGAAGAAGTTCGTCTTGCATAGCTTGGATCCACTCCGGTTCCAGGAAAGCCTCAGCAACTTTTGAAGGTTCGGTGATAGATACAAATGAGAAATGCCCACAAAAGTTAACTAAGTGTGAAGCTTTTTAGCGAGTGAGAGGACCTGGCATGTTGATGTCATTGATGATTTTGTCAAGCTCCACTTCATTTGCAATCCTCGGATGAGCTGGTTGAGGATTTCGTCTGGGTTGAGGAACTGGTTCTGGAGCAATTTCCTCAGGAGCATCTTCTCGATTTTCATCAGTGTTGGGAATGATTTCTTCATCCATTTCCTCAGTGGGAACAATGTCTTCAGTAGCTTTGAGCTTTATTGCTTCCTCAGGAGACAGCTTATCTGGATCAGGAGGCAATTGCTCTCTATGCGAGCCATTAGTTTCATCGAACCGCACATCTACAGTCTCAACAACCTTGTTGTGATAGTTGTTGAAGACTCTGTAGGTGTGCGAGTCCTTTCCATAACCGAGCATAAAACCCTCATGTGCCTTAGGTGCAAACTTTGAGCTATGGTGAGGATCTCTAATCCAACATTTTTCACCGAAGACTTTGAAATAATTTACATTGGGTTTCTTGTCAGTGAGGAGTTCATATGAGGTTTTCTTGAGGAATTTGTGAAGAGATACCCTGTTGATGATATGGCATGCAGTGTTGATTGCTTCAGGCCCAAAGCGACGAGGAGTCTGATATTCTTCAAGCATGGTTCTTGCCATCTCAACCATAGTCGTGTTCTTCCTTTCGACAACACCATTCTGTTGAGGAGTATAAGGAGCAGACAATTCGTGAGTAATAACAAGTTGATCAAGATAATTATCAAGACCAGTGTTTTTGAACTCTGTTCCATTATCACTCCTGATGTGTTTGATCTTCACGCCGAAGTTCGTCGTGGCCCTTGAAGAAAATCGTTTGAAGACTTCCTGCACTTCAGTTTTATATAGAGTGATATGCACCCATGTATATCTGGAATAATCATCAACTATGACAAAGCCATATAAAGATGTTGCATTTGTCAGAGTGGCATAATGAGTATGTCCAAATAGATCCATGTGAAGAAATTCAAATGGACGAGCAGTGGTCATGATAGTCTTCGAGGGATGCTTGGATCTGGTCATTTTCCCAGACTCACAAGCACCGCAGAGGTGATCCTTGAGGAATTTGACTGATTTGATGCCGATGACATGCTTCTTCTCCGCGAGCGTGTGAAATTCCTCATGCGTGCATGACCGAGTTTTCGATGCCACAACCACCCTTCTGAGATTTTTGCTAGTAAGCAAGTGGCTGGTTGAGGACCTGTAGAGAAATCAACAATGTAATAATCCCCTCTTCTAACACCTTCGAAGACTTTGGATCTGTCAGATTCCATGATGAAAACACATCTATATCTTCCAAAGATAACAATCATATCAAGATCACAAAGCATTGAGACTGTCATGAGGTTAAATCCAAGGGATTCAACAAGCATCACTTTGTCCATGTGCCTATCCTTGGAAATAGCCACTTTGCCAAGTCCCAATACCTTGCTTTTACCTTTGTCAGCATATGTGATTTTCTTCAGGGGTGATGGAGTTAGTGGCATATTCATCAGCAAGCTTTTGTCACCAGTCATGTGATGTGTGCAGCCACTATCAAGAACCCACTCAGTACTCTTGGGTTTGTCATCCTGCAGATGAATTAGTACAGCTTACCATCTCATATGCTTCAGCTTTGAAGAATATGATATCAATTTCGTGAGATAGGAATTTCATCATAAACAGAATTATAAGGACGTGTGAAATATTTCCATTTCATCAATATTAGCTTGCGTCCTATCAAGCATTTTCCTCAGGTCTCCAGCAAATTCTTCAGATGATGATTTTCGTCTCGAGACCTGACCTACACAAGTGATTAGTTCAATTTCTCATCCCGCGAGCACCATATGAGAAAGGGGGCATTGAAGCTAATGCACTTCTCTTAACAGTAGGGGGTTAAAGTACTCAAATGAATATGCAGAGAACTTATTTCAGGATTTATGAACATAATGATTTGAAGAATAACGCTCACATTCATATTCCTTGTAATTCTCATGCATGTTAGAAGAATTAGCACGGGTATGAGCATAGTTTTGACCAGTTGAGAATTTTTATCCTCTTGGAGACTTTGGTCCTCCTGAGGAATTTGATCTCGGGTTCAAATTCTTCATAGGTGGTGTCATGAGGACATTCACCAGAAGATTTTCAAGGCAACTTTTGGGAACCCAGATTTTCCTCAGGGGAGGGCCATTCCGACAGTTCGTTCCAACATATCGTGCAAATACTTCACCAGATTGATTTTTGAACATTTTATAGTTGGAGTCAAATGACTCATCTGAGGAATAGGATAATTCACATGAAAAGCCTGTTAGATTGGATGGATCAAAAGGAGGCCCAGTAGCAGCAACCCATGAGGTTTTGGGATACTGCTCAGGTTTCCAATAAGATCCATCATCATTCAATTTCCTCTCAAAGGGAATTCCTTCTTTCATCGGGTTCCTCGTCAAGATCTGCTTTTTGAGCACATCACAAAGGGTTTGATGTCCTTTGAGACTTTTGTATATGCCTGTCACATACAATTCCTTCAGCCCTGCATTTTCATCAGTGACATTTGTGTTTTCCTCAAGTGAGGAATTTGACACTACACGAGCAGTTGAAGAATTTGTAGCAATTGAAGCATTTGATGATTCTGGTGAAGAATCAACAGTTTCACGTTTGATGCATTTAAGACATGGAGGAATGAATTCAGCTTGAGCATCACTAATCTATTGAGCTAGTAATGAATCATTTTCTATACGAAGATCATCATGAGAAATCTTAACTTCTCTAGATCAAGCTTCCTTTGAAGAAATTCATAGGAAAGTTTCTCATGATCAGCGAGGAGTGTAACATGACGATCTTGAAGATTATCAAATCTCGATTGAAGACTATTCATATCTTCAGTGAGGATTTGGGTAAGATTCATTTCGTAATTCAACAGATCATCGCTTCTATCTAGCAGTTTCCGAAGCTTTTCTAGGGCAGTTTGTTGTTTAGTGGCAATGATAGCAAGTTTACTGTAACTGGATTTTTTATAATCATCAGGTTCACACTCAGTTGAATCAAAGGAGGAAGCATCATTCGGTACCTTTGAACCTTTTGCCATGAAGCAATAGGTTGGAGCGAAGTCATCGGCATAGTCGTCAGTGTGGATGGTGTTATAATTTTTTTCAAGGTTGAAGATTGACTTGCTGACGAATGTGGTTGCAAGTGCAAGACTAGCCTGTCCGGATTCTGAGTCTTCATTAGAACCCTCCTCTTCATCACATGCCTCGGTTTCTACCTCGGAATCCATTTCCTTGCCAATAAGTGCCCAAGCCTTTCTCAAACTAGTCTTCTTGTGCGATGAGGACTTTGAAGATGAGGATTTTGAAGATTTCTTCTTTTTCTTCGAGTCATCAGAACTTTAATCCTTGTATTTCTTCTTCTTTGATTCCTTTCCCCAACGAGGACAATCAGCAATGTAGTGACCTGATTTCTTGCATTTTTGGCAGGTTCTTTTCTTGTAGTTCTCAGATGAAGATTCTGATTTCTTCATATATCTTCTTGAAGATTTACCGAACTGGCCACGTCGCGTAAACCTCTGGAATTTCCTCACGAGTATTGCAAGCTCCTGTCCAAATTCTTCAGGATCACCAATGCTACCATCCGAGTCTTCTTCTTCAGATGAGGAAATTGCTTTGGCCTTCAGTGCACGTGGTCTAGAATAGCTTGGTCCATATAGATCTCTCTTTTCTTCTTGTTGGAATTCATGAGTATTGAGTCTTTCGAGTATATCAGCTGGATCAAGCATCTTGTAGTCTGGTCTTTCTTGAATCATCAGAACTAAAGTATCAAATGAAGAATCCAAAGATCTTAGCAGTTTCTTCACAACTTCGTGATCAGTAATGTCTTAAGCTCCTAGTGCTTGCAGTTCATTTGATATGTCAGTGAGGCGATCAAAGGTATCTTGACAGCTTTCATTGTCAAGCCTCTTGAAGTGATTGAAGAGATTGCGAAGAACATCAACACGAGAATCACGCTGAGTTGATACTCCTTCATTAACTTTGGACAGTCGTTCCCAGATAAGTTTTGCTGACTCCAAAGCACTTACTCAGCCATACTAGCCCTTGCTCAGATGGCCACAGATGATATTCTTCGCTTGAGAATCAAGTGCTTGAATTTCTTCACATCAGCAGCAGAGATAGTAGCAGTGATGATAGGGACGCGATGTTCCACAATATACCAGAGATCATTGTCAATAGCTTGTAGATGCATCTGCATCTTGGTCTTCCAGAAGGGAAAGTCCTTTCCTTAAAAAGTAGGACATGCTGCAGTAACCTTAATCATGCTTGCAGTCGACGTAACTAAAACTCCAGGTGGTTAAACCAAACTCACACAGAACAAGGGAGTACTTTGCTGTGATACCAATTGAAAGTGCGTTATATCGACTAGAGGGGTGGTGAATAGGAGATTTTTAGAATGTCATCACTAAGGAAATTCCTTTTGAGGAAATTCCTCACTGATGACTAACTTGCACCGGAAACAGAACAGGATGAGGAGTGCAAACTATCACTACAGTAGTTTTTCAAGGTGAAGAATATGAAAAACAGTTTGCACAGTATGCAGGCACGGAGAAAACGGATGAGGATTAACTCGCGTGAAGAATTTGGGGTTGAGGAATTTCAGAGAAAGTCTTCAACAAATTCTTCAAACAGTGACAGTGAGAATCATCAACATACAATCTGAGGAACGTAAAGAGTTGAAGAAATAGAACCCGTTTCATAGTGAAGATAGTGGTTGATGACCCAGTTCCAACTGATGTGACAGTTGTACATCTGGTTTGGAGCGGCTTGGTATTGAAACCAAAGGACACACAGTCTCGGGACACACAATCCCTACCGTATTCTCCTTGGGCTAAGAACACACAGTCCTCGCCCAACACTCGTGGTAAGTCTTCAGGGCAGACTTCCAAACCCTCAAAAACTTGGTCACCTCGCGATCCACAATTGACTGCTGGATTGCTCTAGACCATGACGCCTAACCGTCTGGAGGATGCACAGTCCTCAAAGGTAAAAGGCTTCAGTCCCACACAGGAACAACTTCTTCAGTGATGCTCAATCACTTGGTTTTCGGTTTGTGGTTTGGTGGTTGGGGTATTTCCACAATGACGAATTACTCTCGAAGACTCTGAGGAATTTGGGTTGCTCTTATGACAAGTGTCAGTTTCTAATGGAGCAGCCAACCAGCTAATGGTTGTGGGGGGCGGCTTTTTATAGCCTGGGAGCATCCCGACATGATTTGACATTAATGCCCTTAAATAATATGACCGTTGGTGTGGATAAGACCAATGATGTGGCGTGACTATCGGTAACGGTCGGGACCCTCAACTATGAGAGTCCTCATGTCTCTCATATTCCTCACTTGAGGCTATTGGTAGGTTTAGGCTATTCCAATGTGTTACCTCGACTCCCTTTAACAGTACGGTGTTCGTGTTACTCAAGTCTGAAGAAAATAATACGGAAAGGATAAATCTTCATGCTTCAGAGTCTTCAGATTGATTTTCTTCAGGACACACCGAATTCCTCAATTTCAATATCATCATGAGGAATATCAATTTCATCACAAATTCTTCGCGATTCAATTATTCAGCTTCAGACCAATTTCTTCAACCGAAGATATACATTTTTAGGGGTCGATATTCATCGTATATTTCAAACTCCTCAGCGACTTATAGATCCTGTGTACACTCATGAACACATTAGATACTTAACCTATAAGTCTTCAAACCACCAAAATCACTAAGGGGCACTAGATGCAGTTACAGGCTCATCTTTAAAAAGATGACCCGACCCTTGGGGGCTATAAGTTGAAGCTTTCTTCAAATATATGCTAAAGACCCGTCTCATCTTGAAAAAGATGACCCAGCCCTTGGGTGATACAGGTTGAAGCTTTCTTCAAATATATACTAAAGACCCGGCTCATCTTTAAAAAGATGACCCGGCCCTTGGCGGCTACAGTTTGAAGATTTCTTCAAATATATAATAAAGACCCTGCTCATCTTCAAAAAGATGATCCGGCCCTTGGGGGCTACAGGTTGAAGCTTTCTTCAAAACGCAAACTAAAGACCCGACTCATCTTCAAGAAGATGACCCGACCCTTGGGGGCTACATGTTGAAGCTTTCTTCAAAACGCCAACTAAAGACCCGACTCATCTGCAAGAAGATGACCCGACACTAGGGGGCTATGGGTTGAAAATTTCTACAAAGCTCGACTCACCACAGATGACTCGCCCTTTGGAGGGCTAATAGGAGTACATGTAAAGGAGGATAACAGGTATCATACCTCATGTTTTCTTCTCATCATATTAGTCAAGCTTTTCTCCATTTCATGCCTCGTCTCCAGGTGACTCACAAAGCCAGAATATAGTTCATCAAACTCCAAATTCTCAAAGTTGGGAAACTTCAATTTGGTCATGCCCTTCTCTACAAGGATTGGGGCATCTTTGGGCGCATGCTTGGTCAATACTGCGGATGCGAGTTTGGAATAACCTGTTCCAACGACAAAGACTGGATCTGGATCAGGCATCACGTCTTCAGCCGCCTTTTGAGGCCTTTGCGGATTGGGGTTTTCTGTTGTTTCCTTCCAAGGGCTTGGAAGCTCATCCCGGATATCGGGGAAATCTTCAATAGCTCTGGCGTTAGTCTCAGCCGGCTCATCTTGAGCTTCTGGGATGGAAGCACTCATTCCAAATATCTGAGCCGCCTTTGGAGTGGATGATGACTCACCGGTTTTCTCTTCTTCGCTTGAGCCCTACAAAAGATGGTAATTATGTTAATATAGAAATATTGGCACCCAAAGAACATGTTGGTGAAGGAACTTACCCCTGAAGGCGGATTAAAGGAGGAAGAGTCGAAGCAGCTAAGTCGCCAGATGAAGGAGGCGAAACCTGTTGGGTATAAAGATTCCAAAGATTGTGTAAGTCATAAGAGAATCGGCTGCACAAGGAAGGACATCTAGTGCAACTCATAACTCGCTGTGTCGTTTGCGACCGGTAGTTTCTTCAGGCAACCCGGACAAAATATCAACACAATGGCTTCGAGTTTGACGTTTTGGTGTAAAACTTGCCTTCTTCACAAGGAAATTGGGATCCAGATGATCATCCGGGTGAGACAAGGAAACTTTTCTACAGACTCGCCTTGCCGGCCTGGGAGGGTAAGAATTTGAGTCAGAAGAAATGGAAATTACCTCGATGTCTTCATCTTGGCTTTCCATGTCATCATTCTATAAACAAAAAACGACAAAAGCGTAAGAATGGAATGAGGTAGACTAAAAAGACAAAAAGCATTTACCTCTGATTGCTCCTCTACAGCGTGAGACTCGCCCATAATAGAGGATTCTTCGGTGGTGGCTTTTCCTTTGGCTTTCTTCTTCTTTGGGGATGCTTTCGTTGCCGTCTTCTCGGCAATGACTTTAGATCTTCGTTTCTAGAAAGGCGAGTTCTTCTGTCAAACATAGTTGGAGGTAGGGTCATAAAACAAGCTCAAAATTATAAAGAGAACAAGACATGCGAGTCAAGAGACACTGAATGGTCTTAAGTCAATCTTGGCACAGTTCTCGATTGGCTCGCCACATTGTTTCTTCATGGTATTAACAATATCCTCCTTCGCAAGCAAGATGTTGTAGAAGCATTGTGGATGGGTTAAGCTGCCATCATATTCGCACAGTAAGCCGCCCCGAAGGCTCAGAGGCATGATCTAGCATTCCCCCAAATAGCGGATCAGATCAACTCCGTTGAGGCCATTAGTGGTCAGGGCCCTGAGTTTTGCGAAAACAGGGGCGAGTGAAGCTTCTTCTTCATCAGCCAACTTCTCAGGCTACTCAAAACCCATGGGTAGACGTTCTTGCCTAAAGCCTGGTACTGGATTCTTGGTGGCTAGAGCAGTGTCGTGGCAGTAAACCAAGTCTTCCCCCAAACCTTAGGGTGACTAGGCAGAGCGGCAGCCGGGAACCCGCATTCTTGGCGTCTCTGAATATTTACCACACCAAGTTCTAGGCAGGGGACATCGGCGAATTCAGTTTGGCGGTTCAGATAGAAAAACTTCCTGAATAGAAGGATGGCAGGCTCTATCTACAAGAAGGCCTCGCAGAATACTTGAAACTGACAGAGGTTAGTGATCGAGTTCGGACCTAACTCCTGGGGATGGAGATTGAAGAAATGTAGTGCGTCTTTGAAGAATTTTGAGCCGGGCAGTGTGAAGCCCCGCTCAATGTGGTCAGTAAAGACCATCACCTCCCCGTCGGCGGGTTGTGGACGCAGTTCTTCTAAGGCGTCTCGCCAACCAAGAGTTTCCTTTGGATCTAGGGTTCCCACTTTGACGGAATCTTCAAGGACTTCATCACTGACCTCAGATGGCAACCAATTGCACTTGGAAATGTGACCCATGGTCGTAGAGGCACAGAGGAAGATATGTGCATAAAGGTGATTGGCGGGTCGTAAGGACCTGAGGAAATATTAACTAGCCAAACGAGTGGTTGGGGAAGCATCTAAACATAAATGGTGATTCGCCGCAGTTTGGAAGCCATTTTAAATGAAAACTATGACTCGCCGCAGCCTGGGAGGCATTTGGACGGAAATCTTGACTCGCCACAGCCTGAGAGGCGTCTAGACAACAGTTATTACTTGCCGTGGCCAAAGAACGAATTGCTTTTCAATTTTTGCTTAGTAAATTTTCTGGAGATGAGGCAAACATGTTTCCCACACAGTGCTAGGAAATATGGATCTACGAGTGCCCTAAACAAAAGAAATATAATAATATCCTATGCAGGTCCTAAGAACACTAAGGGTGCAAAAGTATCACAGAATTCATGAGGGGATCTTATGAAGCCATGGAAAATAGCGACAGATCTTCTGTCATTACCAAACGAATCTACTGCGGTGTTTTACTAAGCTACGGGTTAAAATGATACACCCAAAGCACTCCTACGGTATCCGGGAGTTGCACAATCTCATTGTCTAAGTTAATGATACTTGACATTAGAAAAGCTTTAGCAGACGAAAAACACGATCTAGTGCCATGCTTAGGATTGGGTCTTGTCCATCACATCATTCCCCAATGATGTGATCCCGTTATCAATGACATCCAATGTGCATGATCAGGAAACCATGATCATCTATCGATCAACGAGCTAGCCAACTAGAGGCTCACTAGGGACACATTGTGATCTATATATTCACACATGTATTACGGTTTCCGGTTAATACAATTATAGCATGAATAATAGACAATCATCATGAACAAGGAAATATAATAATAACCAATTTAATATTGCCTCTAGGGCATATTTCCAACAGCCTCCCACTTGCACTAGACTCAATAATCTAGTTCACATCACTATGTGATTGTAATAAATCCAACACCCATACAGTTTTGGGGTTCGATCATGTCTTGCTTGTGAGAGAGGTTTATTAGTCAACGGGTCTGAACCTTTCAGATCCGTGTGTGATTTACAAATCTCTATGTCTTCCTACAGATACTGCTACCATGCACCATTTGGAATTATTCTAAATTACTGCTCCACTATACGAATCCGGTTTACTACTGAGAGTCATCTGGATTAGTGAAAAAGCTTGCATCAACGTAACCCTTTACGACAAACTCTTTAATCACCTCCATAATCGAGAAAAAACTCCTTAGACTATTAGTTACTAAGTATAACTTTGACCGCTGTCCAGTGATCCAATCTTGGATCACTCTTGTACCCCTTGACTTACTCATGGCAAGGTGCATTTCAGGTACGGTACACATCATAGCATACTTTAGAGCCTATGGCTAAAGCATAGGGGACGACCTTCGTCCTTTCTCTTTCTTATGCTCTGGTCGGGTATTCAGTCTTACTCAATATTCACACCTTACAACACAACCAAGAACACATTGTTTGCTGATCTATTTTTAACTCCTTCAAAAACTTGTCAAGGCATGCATTTCGTTGAAAGTTCTATTAAGAACTTTTGTTCTATCTCCATATATCTTTATGCTCAATGTTCAAGTAGCTTAATCCAGGTTTTCCTTTGAAAAACTCCTTTCAAACAACCCTTCAAGATTTCCAAAAATTCTACATCATTTCCGATCAAGAATATGTCAACCACATATATTTATCAGAAATTCTATAGTGCTCCCACTCACTTATTTGGAAATACAAGTTTCTCATAAACCTTGTATAAACCCAAAAACTTTGATCATATCATCAAAGCGTATATTCCAATTCTGAGATGCTTTCTCTAGTCCTTAGAAGGATCTCTGGAGCTTTGCATACTTGATAGCATCCTTTAGGATCGTCAAAACCTTCTGGTTGTATCAGATACAACCTTTCCTCAAGGAAACCGTCGAGGAAACAATATTTGACATCCTATCTGCAAGATTTCATAAATGTTGCAGTAATCACTAACATAATTCCAACAAACCTTCAACATCACTACGAGTGAGAAAGTCTCATCATAGTCAACTCTTTGAACTTTGTCGAAAACATCTTCGCGACAAGTCGATCTTTCTTAATGGTGACTTTTCACCATCATCGTTTGTCTTCCGTTTAAAGATCCATATGTAGTTAATAGTCTTATGACCATCAAGTAGTTCTTCCAAAGTCTACACTTTGTTTTCATACATGGATCCTCTCTAGGATTTCATGGCCTCGAGCCATTTGTTGGAATCCGGACCCACCATCGCTTCTCCATAGCTCGTAGGTTCATTGTTGTCTAACAACATGACCTTCAAGACATGATTAGCGTACCACTGTGGAGTAGTACACGTCCTTGTCTACGTTTGGTAGGGACTTGATCCGAAGCTTCATGATCACTATCATCAGCTTCGACTTCAATTTGTGTAGGCGCCATAGGAACAACTTCCTGCGTCCTGCTACACACACTGGTTGAAGTGATGGTTCAATAACCTCATCAAGTCTCCACTATACTCCCACTCAATTCTTTTGAAACTTTTCCTCGAGAAAAGACCCTTTTCTAGAAACAAACACTTTTGCTTCCGGATCAGAGATAGGAGGTATACCCAACTGTTTTGGGTGTCCTATGAAGATGCATTTGTCTGCTTTGGGTTCAAGCTTATGAGGATGAAACTCTTTGACATAAGCATCGCAACCCCAAACTTTTAAGAAATGACAGCTTAGGTTTCTCCAAACCATAGTTCATACGGTGTCATCTCAAACGGAATTACGTGGTGCCCTATTTAAAGTGAATGTGGTTGTCTCTGATGCCTAACCGATAAACGATAGTGGTATCTTGATAAGAGACATCATAGTATGCACCATATCTAATAGGGCATGACTATGACATACAGACACACCATCAGACTATGGTGTTCCAGGTGGCATGAGTTTCAAACGATTTTCATGTGAAACAATTTTCACATTGTCTTAAATGTTTACCAGACTCGTACCTCAGATATATATGTTTACCTCCATGATCACATCATAGACATATTATCCTCTTGTCACGATGATTTTCAACTTCACTCTGAAATTACTTGAACCCTTCAATAATTCAGACTTGTGTTTCATCAAGTAAATATACTAGTGTCTACTCAAATCATTTGTGAAGTAAGAAAATAATGATATCCACTGCGTGCCTCAGGACTCATTGGACTGTACACATCAAAATGTATTACTTCCAAGGAGTCACTTTCTTGTTCCATCTCACTGGAAAAACGAGGTCTTCAGTCATCTTGCCCATGTGGTATGATTTGCATGTCTCAAGTGATTCAAAATCAAGTGAGTCCAAAACAATCCATCTACATGGATTTTCGTCATGCATTTATACCAATAGGCATGGTTCGCATGTCTCAAACGTTTCAAAAATGAGTTAGTACAAAGATCTATCAGCATGGAGATTCTTCATGCATTTTATACCAATATGACTCAAGCAGCAATGCCACAAGTAAGTGGTAATATCATTACTACTTTGTATCTTTTGGCAACAATATTATGAACATGTGTATCACTACGATCAAGATTCAATAAACCATTCATTCTACGTGCAAGACCATTGAAGGTATTATTCAAGTAAATAGAATAACCATTATTCTATTTAAATGAATACCGTATTGCAATAAACTTAATCCAATCATGTCTATTCCCAACGCAAACACCAAATAACAATTATTTAGGTTTAACACTAATCCCGACGGTAGAGGGAGCGTACGATGTTTGATCACATCAACCTTGGAAACACTTCCAACACACATCGTCACCTCGCCTTTAGCTAGTCTCCGTTTATCCCATAGCTTTTATTTCGAGTCACTAACACTTCGCAAATGAACCGATATCTAATACCCTGGTGCTACTAAAAGTACTAGTAAAGTACACATCAATATCATGTATATCCAATATAGTTTTGTCATCTTTGCCAGCCTTCTCATCTACCAAGTATCTAGGGTAGTTCCTCTTCAATGACCTTTCCCCTCATTATAGAAGCACTTAGTATCGGGTTTGGGTTCAACCTTGGGTCTCTTCACCAGAGCATCAACTGGTTTTCCATTTCATGAAGTATCCCTTCTCGCCCTTGCCCTTCTTAAAACTAGTGGTTTTACTAACCATCAACAATTTTCATGCTCCTTTTTTATTTCTACTTTCGTAGTGTAAAACATTGAGAATAGCTGAAGGATCATCGTATCCATCCCTGATATGTTATAGTTCATCACGAAGCTCTAGTAGCTTGGTGGAAGTGTCTTCGGAGAACCATCACTATCTCATCTGGAAGACTAACTCCCACTTGATTCAAGTGACTGTAGCACTTAGACAATCTGAGCAGATGCTCAACGATTGAGCTTTTCTCTCTTACTTTCTTGACAAAGAATCTTGTCGGAGGTCTCATACCTCTCAACAAGGGAACGAGCATGAAATCCCAATTTCATCTCTTAGAACATCTCGTATGTCCCGCGACGTTCAAAACGTCTTTAACCCCTCAATTCTAAGCCGTTTAAACATTATGCACTGAACTATCATGTAGTTATCAAAAACATGTATGTCGGATGTTCGTAACATCCACAGACCACGCTTGGGTTCAGCACACCGAGCGGTCCATTAAGGACATAAGCCTTCTGCGCAACAATGAGGACAATCCTCACTTGACAGACCCAGTCCGCATAATTGCTACTTCTATCTTTCAACTAAGTTTTCTCTAGGAACATATCAAAAACCCGTAGAGCTATAGCACAAGTTATAACATAATTTTCAAAGAACGTTTGACTATGTTCACGATACTTAAGTTCATCTAATCAAAAGTGGAAGAGACAAACACCCGGTAGCCACCTTATGCAACAAGTGCATGTCGGTCGGTGGAACCAGTTTCACGTAAGAGTACGTGATAAGTTGGTCCGGGCCGCTTCATCCCACGATGTCGTCGAATCAAGATAAGACTAGTAACGGCAAGCAAATTGACAAATCAGCGCCCACAACTTTTGTGTTCTACTCGTGCATAGAATCTACGCATAGAACCTTGGCTCGGATGCCACTGTTGGGGAACGTAGTAATTTATGGATTTTTCCTACGTCATGCAAGGATCTATCTATGGAGAAACTAGCAACGAGCAAAGGAGTAGAGCATCTTCATACCTTTGAAGATCGCTAAGCGGAAGCGTTGCTAGAACGCGGTTGACGGAGTCGTACTTGCAACGATTCAGATCGCGGTGGATTCCGATCAATGCGCCAAACAACGGTGCCTCTTCGTTCACCACACGTGCAACCCGGTGACGTATCCAACGCCCTGATCCAGCAAGGAGGGAGGAGAGGTTGAGGGAGAGCTCCGGCAGCACGACGGCGTGGTGACGATGGAGCTACGTGGCTCTCCAGTAGGGCTTCACTAAGCATTACGGAGGACGAGGAGGAGGAGGAGTATGGCTGCGCCGTGGAGAGATGATTTGTCTGTCTCCAAAAGGCCAAAACCCTCCAATATATACATGAGGAGAGGGAGGAGGTGCCCACCCTTTAGGGTTTCCCACCCTAAAGGGTGCGGAAGCCCTAGAGGCCAAGGAGGGCGGTGACCAAGGGTGGAGGACCCTAGGGTGGGCCTTTGAGGCCCAAGGTGGCCTCCCCACCTAGGGTTTCCCCTCTCTCCACCCCTTGTGCGCCTTGGGCTGGTTGTGGAGGCGCACCAACCTACATATGGGCTGGTTCCCACCCACTCTTAGCCCATGTAGCAAGTTGGGGCTGGTGGCCCTTGCCGGGGGACCCCCGAAACCCTTCCAGTGGTCCGGGTACATTACCGGTGTCGCCCAAAACAATTCCGGTGACCAAATCCTCACTTCCTATATATAATTTTTTACCTCCCGACCATTCCGGAACTCCTCGTGACATCCACGTTCTCATCCTAGACTCTGAACAACCTTCGGTAACCATGTACACTATTCCCATATAACCCTAACGTCATCGAACCTTAAGTGTGTAGACCCTACGAGTTCGGGAGACATGCAGACATGACCGAGACAACTCTCCGGTCAATAACCAACAGAGGGGTCTGGATATCCATGTTGGTTCCCACATGTTCCACGATGATCTCATCGGATGAACGACGATGTCAAGGATTCAATCAATCCCGTATGCAATTCCCTTTGTCTACCGATATGATACTTGCCCGAGATTCGATCGTCGGTATCCCCATACCTTGTTCAATCTCATTACCAGCAAGACTCTTTACTCATTCCGTAACACATCATCATGTGGCTAAGTCCTTAGTCACACTGAGCTCAATATGATGATGGATTACCGAGTGGGCCCAGAGATACCTCTCCGTCACACGGAGTGACAAATCCCAGTCTCGATTCGTACAACCCAACAGACACTTTCGGAGATACCCGTAGTGCACCTTTATAATCACCCAGTTATGTTGTGATGTTTGATACACCCAAAACACTCCTACGGTATCCAGGAGTTCTACAATCTCATTGTCTAAGGAAATGATACTTAACATTAGAAAAGCTTTAGCAGACGAACAACTCGATCTAGTGCTATTCTTAGGATTGGGTCTTGTCCATCACATCATGCCCCAATGACGTGATCCTGTTATCAATGACATCCAATGTCCATAACCAGGAAACCATGATCATCTATCGATCAACGAGCTAGCCAACTAGAGGCTCGCTAGGGACACATTGTTATCAATATATTCACACATGTATTACGGTTTCCGTTTAATACAATTATAGCATGAATAATAGAAAATTATCATGACCAAGGAAATATAATAATAACCAATTTATTGTTTCCTCTAGGGCATATTTCCAACAGTGCCATGATGCACGGTTCAAACATAGGCGCCAATTTATGATCATGATCGATAAAAACCGGATTACTTGGGGGCTACTGGTCCCCAGGTCGTTTAGCAGTAATGGCATTGTCTTCTGCAATCCTATGCCCGTTTTCTTTGATCATAGGTCATTTGGGGGCTTCTAACTCATCGAGTTCCGCCTTAATACTGTAACACCCTGATTTTTCAAACTTTTCTTTTCGAAATATTTTGAAGTTTCACTTGCACATTGATGGATTTTCAAATTTTCTCAAGCAAGTTCGATTGTGAGTCTCTGATTTCTTGTCACAAGCAACCCAAACCTTTTGCCTCTTGCCAAAACCTTTCTTGGAATAATTTGCAATGATTAAATCTTTCAAATAATTCTTTTTCTATTTTGGGGAAATTATGGCATCACCATGGGTTATGAAGCAACCTATAGTTGGGACAAGCTATTGACCACAAAACCTTTTCCACATGTTCTGAGTATCATACGATTTCAAAATCTTCAAAAATATTTTATTGCCCAATTTAAAGTATTGGCTAGAAAAAATATTTATTTTCTGACCAGAATTGTCACTTTGTGAAGCAACCCTATTTTTCCTGTTTTAGAAAATTCCCAATAAAATCCGTTAGCTCCAGGGGGTCATATTTAGTTCAAATATGTAAAAACATCTGATGGTCTTGTACAAGTTTTGAGCAGGAAAACTCTGCTAAAGTTCTGTTAAAACTGAAACTTTGTGAAGGTAGTGCTAGCTAGGGGTGCACCAACGATCTGAATTTTTTTTGGACATGTGTGCACTACTAAATAACACTCCTCCACCAAGTTTCACAATTAGCAGGGCTTGCATGTGAGTACCATGAGCTCATTTGCATTCTGGACCAGAAAGATGATTTACAAAGGAACTATATTCATTTGATCTTCAAATCCTTTCAAACTTTGCCAGCCTCTAGTCTTTCATATGCTGATTAACCCAGACATGATAGCTTGCCCTAACCCTAACCCATTTGAGCTCTAGATCCTCCCCAAGTTTGCACACAGAAGCTGTAGTTGATGCTACACTTCGCAGGATTGAGTGACTGGTCGAACTAGTGATGGATAGTGACTGGTAAGAGTGAGGTAGACACTATGGACAAGGTCCCCGGGCTTGCGTGGCCTTGTGGCAGCTGTAACCGTGGTGGCCACGGTACTGGCATGCCACAGCGCGCGCGCTGTGCAACCCGCTATGGGAGCCGAGCCGCTCGTTCCGTCATTCGCCGCCCCTCCTTGTCCGTGGTGTCGAGGGCGTCCCTCGCAGCTACGTGGCAACTCCAGAAGGCCCCGGGTCACCGGAGAAGGTCGCTGCCGTTCCCCGCCAAGCTCCTCCACGGACCGAATAGTCGGCTCCGGCCACTTTGGGCGTCCGCGAGCCATTAATGGCGTACGAGACGTCCCGTCGACCCTCTGCCCTCCTCCGTCACCTCAGGCCGCTCCGCGACGGCCAGCTCACCCCCTTGCTCCAGTGGCCGAGCTTATCCTCGCTACTTCAGGAGAGATCGGCCTCGCTCATTGCCGGCCAGTTTAAAGGTCACGCCGACCCCTTCGAGCTCTCCATCCCCCTCCTGCAGCCTCCAATCGGCCCCCCAAAGAGTGAGCCAAGGCCAAGAGGCCCTGTGGCCTCGAATCATCGTCGGAGCTCCTCCAGTTGCAGCTCCACCGTCGCCAGCTCTAACCACCCTCCCCAGATTCCTCTCCACCTCTCCATCGAGCTCAGGATTTCCCCCTGGTGCTCCTCGACCCCTCGCCCGAGCCTATTACCACCGGAACGACCGTTTCCAACGACCACCCGAAGTCGCCGCCGTCGGAGAAGAAGGGGATGACGCCGTCTGTCCATCTCTCGTCGAGCTGCGGTTACGTGTGTGTTTGTCTTAGACCAGCCGTTCCATTCCCCCTAGTCCCAAGGCTCGCCGTCGTCTCTAGCGCCAGCGACCGTCGTCGGAGAGCCGCCGCGTCCCTGTCCCCTTCCCCCTCTCTCTGTTTAAAAGAGGCAGGCCCCACCTACTAGTGGCTGAGGCCCGCGCCAAAGCGGTAAGTGTAGGCGCCCCCTCCACTTTACGCCTTCGACGTGGCCTCTGTCAGATTCTTTTTATTTGTATTTGTTTTCAGATTTGACCAGCAACTATGACCATTTGTATCTTTTTATTCTTAAGTTCAAACCACTTGATTCTTTTTGAATTGAGTTAGTACTAATCCCCTCTATTTTCTGGTAAAGTTTGGTATTTTTCTTACACTCATAGAATTTCTGATTAATAAAAAGGTGCTATATGACTTTTTCCTTTGTTTTGCTATTTCAAATATATTTCAGAAGGAAACTTTGAAGACCAGGAGTGTTTGAACAACCCCACTGATCAAGGCAATCCATTATATCCATGTGGTGTAGTATTGCATAACATAACATACATTTTCATGCATTATGCTCACTTGTTTTGCTATAAAATAAATGCCTAATAAATTATCAAACAAAAATATGTGCTTATTGTTATAAGTCACCATGTTCAAAATAACCTAGTGGTTGATCTTGAGTCACCTGTCCGGGCATAACCGTACAACCACATCTTGCCGATATGGGACGGTCGTGACTTGAGCTGATCGCATGATCTTTCACCGGTACCTCCAAAGTGGGTGCGTTATGCACGCGTGCTACGTTGTCCCGGTAGGCGGTGATAACCCTGTGAGTCAAGTTGAGATGAGTTGGGCCCGTCCCTAGTTGGGACAGTTTAGTTTGGCCACGACGGTGGCAGGTGTCATGAGGACACAGGGCCACCCAGGGCAAGACTCCTAGGGAGAGCGATTGTCGTGGGTACGATGAGAGAGTCACGAGTCAGGCAAGTCCCGTTGGAGTAATGCTGGTCCAACCGAATGGGATTGCGAGGTCAGTGCTCCATAGTGTGGGTAAAGTGTGCAACCTCTGCAGAGTGTCAAACCTATTCGAATAGGCGTGTCCACGGTAATGGAAAGCCCGACCAGACCTCAGTAGATGGTCAACCATGTTAATGTTAGTAATGATGGAAGAACTCTTCAATTGAGTAGAGATACCTGATGAGTATCTCAGTGGTTGTGAGACAACCCCCGGGCATGAGTAAGTTGATAATCCGTATAGCTAGTGGTATTATTTATAATGTGTTGCCATGTTATTGTTTGCTCCATTACTTGGTTATTGTGAGCTTGCGAGTACATTCCAAGTACTCACCTGGCGTATCATGCCAGATGCAGGCGAAGCCGAGTACGGAGGTCCTGATGGCCCGTACTAGGAAGTGTCCACAACAGTGTCCGTGTGTATGGAGTTGCCGCTATGTTCCGCTACGCCGTAGAAGCACTTAGTAGTTTCGAGGCCCCACCACGTTTCATAAATATTGTAGATATTGTTGCAGCACCAAGGGTGCCTTTGGCATCGCTATCATTGTAAGATATGTACTTGTAACCTTATGCTATCAATAAAGTCAGCTCAGTTCTGTTCCAAGTTGTTCAGTGTTTCCAGAAGACATGATCTCAGGGTTGGAAACACTAGTAACCCGGTTCGTTGAATCGGGGTGCCACAAATACCCTCTTGGCTAGCGAGAAATTAACACATTACAATGGCTATATTGGACTATATGTCTTGCGACTCGCCCTATAGGCCCCGTCTACTCTTGGCGTGTCAATCCAAATATGGACCCTGAACTTCCAAAGTTAAAACATCGAGGTTCTGGCGAGAGCCAGCATATGGAAAATAGATAAACCATGGGTTCACAGAACCTGCTTCACCGAAGCTTGACTTGAGGCTGATCCGGGAGTCTAAAACCATATAAGTTTTAGCAAAAACCTCTTAGGGTACGACTAGAGCCTTGCAAACCCGTCTAGCCGTCGTGACTCACTGAGGCGGCTTATTTGTCACCTTATATGGTGTTATTTTTTAGGAGAGATCCAATAGCTGTATTGCTGCATCCAAAGTTTGGTAAGTCCAAAGTCCTTCTTTTCAAAGAGGGGGAGGAAACACATTTCCTAGACAATGACAACTCAAACAGGAGACTTGTCTTAAAAGGTAACCCCAGAAAGTTTTGGCACCCATACACATGCAATAATATAGCAATTTAAGTGTACTTCAAAAAGTTACATGGCTCATAAAGGCCAAAGTTTTTTCCATATTCACCCGGTGGCAAGTTTCCTCCGGGTTCAGTCTTTTTCTTCAGACTGAAGCTTCGCGAGTCACTTCGTTTTAGCCGCCACTGGGTTACCCTGTGCCGAGCTTTTGGGGTCTTGGATCTGGAAGTTTTCCATATCCCAGGTGCAATTCATTAAAGCATAAAATTCAGCTTCCTCTGTGAAGATGGTTGACGGATCAGCATTAGTGGCAAAAAGATACTTATGACGCTGAGGAGCCAGGTCCATTGGTATAAAACTGGGAGGTGCCACACGCTTATGGTTTTCATCATAAGCCGCCTGATACTTGGACAAGTCAAGACGCTCGGCAAGCCGGCTTGCTGCAGGACGAACACCCCTCACGCACTGGGCGTACTCTTCTTGAGTAAATTCTGAGCCATCATCTTTATACTCAGGAACAATGCCTACTATTTCGTCTGGCTTGAGTTCTGGAGCATAAGCTAAAGACCGTCTCATAGCCATGATTAGCCCTTTCCCTGCATCTGATTTCTTTATTTACTCTATATGCTTGGCTATGGTTGAGAGCCGCCTCAGCATGTCACTGATGAATTTTACCGGCTCTTTGTCACCCCACATAGCCTTGATGGTGAACAAGCCGCCAACATAGAGTTGCTCTGTGAGGGTATATAGCGCTTTTAGCTTCAACACATAGTCATCTTGAAGATTGCCGGATCGAGGGCCTCCAAGGAACCTATAAAACATAAGTCGCTTGGTGCTTCGTGCCCTTTACAATGGTTACAATGGACAATACACAAAATACTTACCAAAGACAACACTGGTCATCTTGGAGATGTGTCGCCGAAGACCAGTCAATTCTTCTGTAACTAGTTTCAGCTGACCCTCGGCATTTTCAGCATGTTTCAATAGGGCGGCTTTGCCAGTTTCAGCAAACTCTTTGTATAATATGTGCTCAGCCTTAGTTTTTCAAGTTATGCCAAAGAGACTCTAAGTTTTTCCTCAGCTGCAACCCTGGCGTCTTGTTGATGTGCCAAAATTTTCTTCATGCCACTTAAGGATGAGTTAGCCTGAC
Source organism: Hordeum vulgare subsp. vulgare (assembly GCF_904849725.1). Classification (NCBI taxonomy): domain Eukaryota; kingdom Viridiplantae; phylum Streptophyta; class Magnoliopsida; order Poales; family Poaceae; genus Hordeum; species Hordeum vulgare. The sequence goes on from NC_058521.1 coordinate 190,204,633, forward strand.
TTATAGTTTCCTACATAATAAAGCGAGATGGATAAGTTAGCTCGACGCTGTCTGGACGGATTGATCATTTGGCATCAAGTCTCAAGTAGATTGCAAGCAATATACTTGACACTTGGGGGCTAATGCACTAGCTTTTTAGTTATCAAACAAAACCCGACTCATCTTCAAGAAGATGTCTCGGCCCTTGGGGGCTACAGGTTGAAGTTTTCAAGATTATTAAACAAGACCCGACTCATCTTAAAGAAGATGAACCGACCCTTGGGGACTATAGGTTGAAGTTTTCAAGATTATTAAACAAGACCTAGCTCATCTTCTAGAAGATGACCCGGCCCTTGGGGGCTACAGGTTGAAATTTTCAAAGTTATTAAACAAGACCCAGCTCATCTTCAAGAAGATGACCCGTCCCTTGGGGGCTACAAGTTAAAGTTTTCAAAAGTTATTAAACAAGACCCGGCTCATCTTCAAGAAGATGACCCAGCCCTTGGGGGCTACAGGTTGAAGTATTCAAATTATTCACAAGATCCGGCTCATCTACAAGAAGATGACCTGACCCTTGGGGGCTACAGGTTGAAGTATTCAAATTGACCTCATATCTTTTCTTTATCATATTTACCAGGCCAGCTTCCATGTCCCGGCTCATGGAGAGACGGTTCATATATCCCTTGTGCAGTTCTTCAAAGTTTAGTTTCTCAATATTGGGAAGCTGAAGTTTATATTTCCCTTCTCCTATTTTGGTTGAGACATCCTTGGTAGTATGTTTAGCCAGCACATTAAATACGGGCGTCGTGTGACCCGTCCCAATATTTGAGATTTTTTCAAAATAGAAACGTCTTTAGAGGTCTTGGCAGGTTGAGATTTTTTCTTTGAGTCGCCTCCATGGCCGTATTTTCAGATTTTCCTTGGCCAACTGGAACATCAGGGATATCATCCATATCACTACTCTTAGGAGGTTCAACATGTGTTTCAACTAGTTCACTAGAGCATCAGGGTTAGAAATATCTGCTTCCCCCACTTCAGGCGCTTCACTATTTGGGACTGACCTGCCGGTTTTCCTTTTCTTTGCATGATCCCTAAAGAACGAAAGGTTGAGGTATATATAATGGAATATAAAATTCTAAAGCAAGTGCTGGATAGATGAATAAAGATGTACCCTGGGAGACGAACAAGAGGCGGTAATTTTGAAGACGCCAAATCGCCAGATGGAGGAGGAGATACCTATTAAGATAAAAATCTTGTGAGTGTGAGAAATTAAAGGACATGATACAGTTGAAAAAGAAAGAAGAGGCACCTCAGTGCGACATTTACGACCAGAGGCTTTCTAAGGCAGACCCGCCATAAGATCACCTGAGGAGCTACGGGTGTGGAGATTTGGAGTATATAAAGCCTTATTCACAAGGAAGTAAGGATCCAAATAAGCATGTGGATGATTCATAGGAACTTTCCTACAAACCTTCCTTGGAGGCCTTTCCAAGGAAATATTGGAGTCAGAAGATGTTGAAATTACCTCGACATCTTCAGCATCACTTTGAACGTCACCCCCCTGAGATTAAATTGAATGGTTAGAACAAAACATGACACACTAAAGGGATAGACTAGACATTTACCTCATATAGTTCTTCAATGTTCTGTGACTCGCCCACAACAGTTGACTCGCCTACAGCTGCTTTGGTTTTCTTCTTCTTTTCTTCTTTTGACCTTTTTAATGGGCAGCTTATTTGGTCTACCTTTCCTGAAGGGCGCTCTTTTCTACAGTAGTGTAAAAAGAGGGGAATTTAGTTCTCCAAAGAATAAAAGAAATACCAAATAAGGAGGGTGATCGTTGAATATATTGACCTCAGGAGCCGGATTCTGGATGCATAATGGTTTCAATCCAATTTTTTAACATACTTCTTTGGGCTCACCACATAGTTCTTCACAAGGCTATTAACTTCTTCAGAGCCAAGCATTACATTTGTGAAGCGTTGAACATTGCTTAAGTCACCGTCATAATGGCACATCAGTCCAAATCGACGTCTTAAGGACATAATACGCCATTCCACACAGCATCGGATCAGGTCAACTCCAGTCAAGCCACTGGCATTCAAAGCTCTAAGTTTTGACCAGACAAAAGTTTGGGAGGCTTATTCTTCCGGGGACAATGCACCGGGAAGATGGAAATCCATTGGAAGATGCTCTTCTGTGAAACCCAGCAGAGGATTTTCTTGCGCATGTGTGGTATTCTTGCAATAAAACCAAGTTTCCCCCAGCCCTTGCGGTGACTTGATAAGGTGATAGCGGGAAAACCACACTCACATTGCCTCTCGATTGTTACTCCGCCGAGCTATAAGCTGGGACCATCAGCCTATTCCGTCTCGTGGTTCAAATAGAAGAACTCCCTAAATAAGGGAACATTGGGTTCTATCCCCAGGTACGCCTCACAGAAGACTTGAAACTGACATAAATTACTGATTGAGTTGGGACCTAGATCTTGGGGGTGAAGGTTGTAGAAGTTGAGAGCGTCTCGAAAGAATTTTGAACCGGGGGGAAAGAAGCCTCATTCTAGGTGATCAATGAAAACCACAACCTCTCCTTCGGCGGGTTGAGGTCGTACCTCTCCAGCGGGGGCTCTCCATCCGATCATAACCTTAGAATACAAAGTTCCTACGGACACACATCGTTGGAGGGAAGCATCACCAATTTCTGACGGAAACCAGTGGCATTTTGATGGTTCCGACATACCGACAGTTCCACGAAGGACACAGGCTGCATAAGTATGATTGGTGGGTTATTTTAGCAAACAAAAATTGTTGGAGGAAGCGAGGAGTTCAAGAAACAAACAATGAGGAAGTTTGGAACATTTCAGTCACCTTAATGAAAAGGAGGTTCACAGAGATGGCGAGTTACAAAATATCAAACAAACCGGCGTGAGGGAGAAAATGACTTACGAAGGAACCGCGATATCAGATTCCACTAAGTACTAGACAAGTAGTTTTCCACCAAAGTGTGCGGAAATATAGATCTACCAATGGTACGCGAAAAGCAAATTTAATAGTCCTAGACTACACTAAAATATGGGGCAGCCACATCTAGTATTCATAAGGTTTTCACAGAGCATCCACGGAGGTTATGCGAGATTCAGAGATATCTATAATGGCTATGAACCGAGACGAACCCTATGAACTCCGTTGAACTACAAGAGACAACTTAAGTAGATCTAGGACAACAAACATAAATCTTACCTAATGGCGTTGTTGGAGGCGGAGAAGTTTCATGATTCGGAGTAGAAGACGCACGACGATGGGGCCCTCGTACCGAGCGCTTGATGATGGGACGAGCAGCGGTGACGTGATGCAGGCTCGGGCTCGAGGTGGAAGACGAAGAAGAGGAGCAGGGTAAAAGTAAAGGAGGTATCCCTGTTGATATTTAAAGGCCGGAGCGGAAATGGAAACGGCAGGCGCGGGAATCTAGGAGACGCAATAAATTTTGGAGTTGATGGCGCCTCGATTGTCGGGCCGAACGGGTAAGTTAAAGGAGCTGTTGGAATGAGGTCATAAAGATCCCTAAAATCTCGGGGTGGCTGACATCATCAAGAAATGGAGCAGAAGTTTAGAAGAACACTACAAGCCGGCGTTTCTTCCATTGGAGGACAAGCTTTGGGTTGTGGGTGAGACGCTAAAGAGTACGAGAAAGGTTTATTGACGCGAAGAAGTTGAAGTCAATCTGGGGCCTAATGTTGGGGATATTATCCCGCCATCAGACCCACCCCAAGAGGCCGGGTCAAGATGATGGCGGCTCGACAATCATGTTCAAGATGGGCAGTGACTTACTGAACCAGAAGACACAAGGCGGAGCCAGAAGAGCCGGCTGCATCCCAAGACACAAAGATGGTGACTTAGGGACCATATAGAAGAAGGGTCTGGAGAGGTTTCCTTGCGATAGAAGTAAGGCGAATAAAAGACATGTCAGGTCACGAATCGTAGGTGACCCGGGCTGTTGTAACCCTAGGGGCCTCGACCTGTATATAAAGGCGAGTCTCTAGGGCTGATAGACTTAAGTGATCACCAATCAAAAGCTAGGTCACACGAGTCCTCACCCTTGTACTCGATTTCCACATAAATATACACAGTAGGACATAGGCTTTTACCTCGATCAGAGGGTCGGACCTGGATAAATCGTATATCGCTCCCCATTAAACCCTTTGAGTTGCCACATAGTTGCGACGGCCCCATCACTAAGTCCTTCCAGGAGGACATCTGCAGTGACAAAACCACGACAACGACTATGCCGTTTTTACGTGTTCCAGGCACACTGTTGGTCCCTGCATGGATGATACGGTCTAGAGTTGGTGTTCGTAAGACGTACATCATGTGGGCTGGGTACTAATCTTGTGGACTCTTTGGCATTGATTGGATACTTACCTCGGGTATGTTATATACCGCGAGTCATGGATGACACGGAAGTTTCCCGGATATCGTGGGTACAGCACGCAACCTGTGCAGAGTGTAAAACTATTGGAATAGTTGTGTCCATGTTCAAGGACAGTTGGGTGGTGCTGCTTAAACTACGTTCAGTCATCTTCGCATAAACCAAGTGTGCATGAGTATACAGGTGTTACATGAGAAAGGATACTTGGGTCAAGTCTGGTGACTTGTCATGGAGGGTGAACATGAGGTGTTCAGCTCTCGGAATATTTATGTTGATATCTGTAACCTGCTCTTATGGTTACCACTTACCTAGTGATGCATGACCATCTAAACATTTGACCATATTTCTGCATTAACAAAAACATTCTTTCTGCAAAGGCTGCATACTTGTGATATATCATGTTCCATTATCTCCTTGTTCCACATCACGGGTTGCTTGCGAGTACATTCAAAGTACTCATTGGCTTGCCAATGGTTATTTCATTGACCATACATGGAGGAACCGGAGTATGGATAAGAATTCATCATCGGAGACGGACACGCGAACTAGGACGCTTCCTAGTTAGAATGCCTGTTGGATAAGGTTGATGGCACAGGTTCAGTTTACTACCAAGATTCCCCTATTAGTTTTGTTGGTTCGATTGGCCCTCATGGCCCTATCTATGTAATACTTGACCATAATGGTCATTATTTGTAACAGACGTTATTCATGGATGTAAGACTCTTGCTATTCTGTATCTATGTGTTCAGTGAGCATTGATCCCTGGGATCACTGTACACGTTCATTCGGTGGTCTCGACTCATAAGACGGGGTCATTACAGAGCTGGTATCAGAGCCATCTCGACTATAAGGAAGTCTTAGGTAGCATGGACGATAGCCGGGATGAATAGCACACCCAATCCTTACACTTGGGGTTTTATACACCCTTACTACCTTTCTATACCATTCACATCTTTGTGACAGCTCTCGTAAAACCTTGTAGATGGTCGTCGTACCTGAGACACTCTTGGAAACTGGCTTTCCCCCATCTCTCGGGGATAGCTTGGCGAAATGTCAAGTACGCCGAATGCCCGTTTACCTCTACCACGAGCACTGGGTCAATGCCAGCACAAAGGAATACCACGTGGACGTGGTTGTGAAGGCAAATGACTCTCCAACTAGTTGGTTCTTTGAACGGTCACAAATGGAGACTCTGGTGTTGGTAGTTGAGACGGCAGCGCGAGAAGCACTCGTTGACCTCCGCGACTTCCTTCTAGAGATGGCGATGAGCCGGCTACCCGCCACCTGTCTTTTGTTAATGACGAGGCCGACGGGATTTGGACGCTAACTCCATCCTAGGAAGAAGGGACACCACTCAGGTTTCGGACCTACTTCAGCCTCTCTGCCGACAGCGTGGCTCACAACTTGATTAAGGAGTCAGTGATGCTTTGCCAACAACTCCATCATGTCCAAGAGCTACTCCGGCAAGAAAAGATGAAGACGAGCAAGATCAAGAAGGATGAAGCACTCGGAGGAGAGCCCGCTGTCGCATACAGAGGAAAACCACCACATAAGGTCACCCCTATTCGGAGTCGCCGCATGACTGCCGAGGAGTGCACAGACCTCTTCACGCTTCTCTGATGAAGAGCCTTCGTGATGAACCTCTTACTTCCCCCACACTCTTGATGGGAGATGATGCCCGCAATGATGATGACAAGGAGGAAGTCTCCGAGGAGCGTGAGTATGAGATCGAGGAATCCACCACTTAAGTTTGAACGTCTTACGACAAGTTAGGAGTCCCCATGCGAAGTCGAGTCCGTGTAATGGTTCATATGAAACCATGTGTGCTTGTTGTGAGCTTTTCTGTTTGTGTCTTGATACAAGCCGTGCTTTTTCCCTAGGCAACATGTAAGCAGCTACATCGCTTATCTTAGTTAATGTATTTGCATAGGGTTCTTCGATCCTTCTTGTTTGACACACTTGCACCTTACCAAAACCCCTTATGTAGGCACGTTTCTCCCTTATGCTTTTCTCTCAACCATTTTGGGATATTGACTTGGCAGCTCCAAACAGGATGGTGACTGTTACTCGCACCAGTACCTTTGGCCACCCCAGCACTGGCGAATCTAGCCAGCAACCAGGAGCCGGTTGGTCTGCCCAAGCTGGAGTTCACCAGGTGCAGCAAAAAGGCGACATTCCCCCGCCACTACCTCCTCCGGAGAACCTAACTGTGGCTCAGTTCCTCCAGGCTCTCCGATAGGAACGCCAAGCCAACAATGCCGCTATCCAGCAGATAGTTGAGGCTTGGTGAACAACCCGCAGCAGGGAGGGAATGGCAATGGTCGCTCCACTCTGTCGGAGTTCATGAGGACTACGCCTCCAATATTCACTGAGGCAACTGAGCCCTTGGATGCTGATGACTAGATCCACACCATCGAAAACCTCCTCGTGCTGGTTAAGTGCACCGACGACCATGAAAAGGTTCTCTATGGCTCTCACTGTATTGGAGGCACTGTCAGGGCTTGGTGGCATGGGTTATAAATCATGCATGGCGCACAGGTTATCACCTGGGCTTCCTTCACGGACAGATTCCGCGCTCCCCACATTCCCCCGGGAATGATGACTATCAAGAAGCGGGAGTTCCGTGCATGGAATAAAGGCATCGGCACTGTCAAGGAATGCCTGAAAAAGTTTGATCTCTTGTCGAGGTATGTGCGTTATGATGTCAGCACTGAGGCTGCTAAGGTGGAGCGCTTCTTGGAAGGGCTTCAACAATCACTGCAATATCAGCTTGTAGTTTGTAACTGCCGGACCTTCTATGATCTGGTGAATAAGGCTCTCATGTTTGAAGACAAGCGCCGTGCTTGTCGGTGTTCTGGGAATGGGGTACCCAGACCTGCGTGCTTGTGGCCCAGGGTTGGCCCACTTAATCAAGCAAGCACAACCGGGCACGACACCACCCAAGGCAAGGTCCTCGTGAGGGGCCAACCTCGGGAGGGGGCAGCAGCATCAAGACCCGCACGCGGCCTTGCCAAGACTCCTACGGAGCGACGGATATTATGAGGGAAGCCCGACCTCATGAGTCAAGGATCACGCGGAGCAAGGACAGGAGAGCGGCAGACAACATGCCGAAGCAGTTTCCCCTTTAGTGCAAAGGGGGCAAGGACGAACCGGGGTTCCCAAGGCATCTTCCAAAGGTTTCCTTTCTCGTGGGACAAGGCCATTGCCGCCCGCCAGCAGGACAGACGTTATCCGTGGACACGTTCTTGCAGCGCTGGCAGCCACTTTGCAGGCGAAGACTACTTTTGCACAGGGGAAGCATGTCCCCCTGCGCCCTTGAAAATTGGCCATTGTGGGATCCCTTCCTGCCGAAACGTTAAGGGAAGAGGACCGGGGCCGCCACTATATATATAGAGAGTAGGTTACTTCATGGGGGATCCGATTCATTCATTCGCCCACGTGCACCACACAAAGGCCATCCAGCCTCCGAAGGCCCTCGAACACAGTAATAGTTCATCCACAAACCTCCATGAGTGGCAATCCACCAAAGGATGAGTAGGGTATTACGCTTCTCAGCGGCCCGAAACTGGATAAATTGTCGTGTTCTGTGTCTTCCTCTCGATCGAGTGAGTTCTCGGCCATCCCCTGCGAGTAGCGAGTTAGGTGAGGCGAGCCCGCGGGAGATCTTTGTACACGCCCCTGAGTTTGAATCTTTACGGTTTTGCGGAGCCCGAAATTTGACATTTGGCGCGCCGGGTAGGGGGCGTGTCAAGGTCTTCTCCCAGCTTCATCTTCCCTAAGTCTTGCTGCTCCGATGACCGGCACCCAACCAGCTTCTTCAAGCCTCTTCGAGCCGGCTTCCAACCGTCATACCACAGCAGACGAAAGCACGTGTACCGATGTTGTGGTACCCGGCGGCTCATAACAGATCGTCAACATCATCTCCACCGTCGCAACCACACGCGCCACCCAGGCGCACGGCGGCTGGGTGGCACCCCCGGCATCCACGACGTGCCGCATCAACTTGGGGAACCTCGGCGTGCACGACATGTTGTAGATGGCGAGCGAGATGCTCCGCCATCGACTGACGCAAGGGGGCTCTGACGCCTGGGTGGACCACATCACGGAGCTGATCGCCATCGCCCAGAAGGCCATCCAACCCCACTCTTCTTCAAGGCCGCAGGCACCGGGTGCCAAGGGCTCGCGCCACATGTCAGTCCCCTGGCCTGCAAACGACGGAGCCCCTCCTGCGTTGGGCGGGGCCGAGAGAGATGTTTCGCATGCTGCCCTCCTCCTCCTCCAGATTCCGGTGGCCGGCCTCAAGGCGTAGCATGCCGGCAGCCACCAGGGGCGCGAAGAGAACGGCAGGACGTTCGATGCACACACCGGCGCGCATCACCAAGACCAGGTCGGCCGTCGACACCATCGGGCAGCCAGGCGGGAGTGCTCCCTTAGGTGTAGCCAGCAGGCGGCGGAGGCGTCGGCGTGGACGAACTACGGCGATGGGGACACGCGAGGGTACCAAGGGGGTAGTTTGCAGCAGGCAATGCCGGGATCACCCAACGGCTACACGAGGAGAAAGCGACTTCATGCGGAGGCCCATCGTAAGAACATCTTCAAGCATCACGATCGGGGGGACCTCCCCCTGCCATAGAGAGGGACCTCCACTGTCATACTGCTGAACGGCCTTGGAGGTCGATCGAACACCTACGTGGAGTGCTACCTCTTGGGCTTGCGTTGGTTTTTCCCTTGAAGAGGAAAGGGTGATGCAACATAGTAGTAGTAAGTATTTCTCTCAGTTTGAGAACCAAAGTATCAATCCAGTAGGAGTATCAAGCCAAGTCTCCAAAGTACGTGCGCAAAAACAGCAAACTTGCACCCAACGCTACAAAGGGGTTGTCAATCCCTTCACGATTGATGGCAAGGTGAGATCTGAAGGCGGAAAGTGCAACAAAGTAAAAGTGTAAGGCTGAAAATATGATATGGAGTAGACCCGGGGGCCATAGTGTTCACTAGAGGCTTCTCTCAAGATAGAAAATATTACGGTGGGTGAACGAATTACTGTCGAGCAATTGATAGAACAGCACAAAGTCATGACGATATCTAAGGCAATGATCATACATATATGCATCACGTCCGAGACAAGTAGATCGATACTTTCTTCATCTACTACTATTAACCCATACATCTACCGCTATCCAGCATGCATCTAGTGTATTGAGTTCATGACAAACAGAGTAACGCCTTAAGCAAGATGACATGATGTAGATGGATAAATTCATGCAATAGATATAAACCCCATCTTTTTACCATTGATGGCAACAACACGATGCGTGCCTCGCTACCCCTTCTGTCACTGGGTGAGGTCACCGCACGGTATGAACCCAAAACTAAGCACTTCTCCCATTGCAAGAACTGTAAAGAAAGTTGACCAAACGAAACCCACAACTCGAAGAGAATTACAAGGATATGAGATCATGCATATAAAAGATCAGAAGAGCCTCAAATAAGATTCATAGATAATCTGATCATAAATCCACAATTCATAGGATCTCAAAAAACACACCGCAAAAGAGGATTAAATCGGATAGATCTCCATGAAGATCATGGAGAACTTTGTATTGAAGATCCAAGAGATATAAGAAGCCATCTAGCTACTAGCTATGGACCCAAAGGTCTGTGGTGAACAACTCACGCATCATCGGAGAGCCAATGGTGTTGATGAAGAAGCCCTCAGTGTCTGAATCCCCCCTCCGGCAGGGCACCAGAACGTGCCCCAGATGGGATCTTGCGGAGACAGAAGCTAGCGGCGGCGGAAAAGTATTTTCGTGGCTCTCTCTCGTGGTTTCAGATTTTTCGGGGATTTATAGGCGGAAGAAGTTGGGCAAAGGAGCCACGGGGGGCCCACAAGCCTGCTAGGTGCGCCCTCAGGCCGCGGCTAGGGGGCTTGTGGACTCCCCTGGTGCCCTTTGCCTTGGTTCTCAAGCTCCCTGCGTATCTTCTGTTCCGGAAAAAATCTTTTCGAAGGATTTATTCCGTTTCGACTTCGTTTGATATTCTCCTCTGAAAAAGGTCAAAAACACAGAAAAGCTGGAACTGGCACGTGGCACTTAGTTAATAAGTTAGTCCCAAAAAAGATATAAAATGCATACTAAATATCCAAATTTTGACAAGATAATAGCATGGAACCATAAAAAATTATAGATACGTTGGAGACGTATCAAGCATCCCCAAGCTTAACTCCTGCTCGTCCTCGAGTACGGAAGTGATAAAGACTGAATTTTTGATGTGGAATGCTACCTAGCATATTTGTCCTTTGTGACTTCTCTCATGTGACATGAATGTTCAGATCCGTAAGGTTCAAAACAATAGTTTGCTATTGACATAAAACAATAATACTTCAAGCAAACTAGCAAGGTAATCACATACTTTTGAAATAACAAGGCTAAAGAAAGTTATCCCTACAAAACCATATAGTCTGGCTATGCTCCGTCATCCCCACACAACAAATTTAAATCATGCACAACCCCGGTATTGGCCAAGTAATTTTTTCGCACTCTTACTTTCTCAAACCTTTTTCAACTCTCACGCAATACATGAGCGTGAGCCATGGATATAGCACTATAGGTGGAATAGAGTGGTGGAGGTTGTGAGGCAAAAGGGAGAAGATGGTCACATCGACTTGGCATATCAAAGGGCTATGGAGATGTCCATCAATAGATATCAATGTGAAAGAGTAGGGATTACCATGCAACGGATGCACTTAGAGCTATAAGTGTGTGAAAGCTCAAAAGGAGAACTAGTGGGTGTGCATCCAACTTGCTTGCTCACGAAGACCTATGGCAATTTCGAGGAAGCCCATCATTGGAATATACAAGCCAAGTTACAAAATGAAGATTCCCACTAGTATATGGTGGTGACAAATACAAGAGACTCTCAATCCTGAAGAACATGGTGCTATTGTGAAGCACAAGTGTGGAAAAAGATAGTAGCATTGTCCCTTCTCTCTTTTTCTCTCTATTATTTTTGTTTGGGCTCTTCGGCCTCTTTTTTTCATTTTTCTGGTGGGCAACTTTGGACTCTTTTAATTTTTCCTCACATGGGACAATGCTCTAATAATGATGATCATCACACTTTATTTACTCACAGCTCAATGCTTAGGACAATGATGACTCTATAGGAAATGCCTCCGGCAGTGTGCCGGGATGTGCAACGATCTAGCTTAGCGTATGACGTTGAAACATCTCGCTAGCTATCTTACGATCATGCAATGGCAATAAGAAAGTGACGGCACATGTCATGAGACGGAACGATGGGAGTTGCATGGCAATATATCTCGGAATGGCTATGAAAAGGCCATGATAGGTAGGTATGGTGGATTTTTTGAGGAAGGTATACGGTGGTTTTTTGCACCGGCGAAAGTAGCTCGGCACTAGAGAAGCTAGCAATGGTGGAAGGACTCACAGTAGTCATGAAGAACTCATATACTTATTGCGAAAGTTTTATTTGTAATCAAAACAAAGTGCTAAACGCATACTCCTAGGGGAAGGGTTGGTAGGTGTTAACCATCGCGCGATCCCGACCGCAACACAAAGGATGACAATCAATAAATCAATTATGCTCCGACTTCCTAACATAGCGGTTCACCATACGTGCATGTTACGGGAATCACTAACTTCAACACAAGTATTTCTAGATTCACAACACCTTACTAACATGACTCTTAATATTACAAAATCCATGTCTCAAAACTAATTGAGAGGAATCAAACTTATCTTTACTAATCAATGCACATGAATATGGAAGTTTTATTGTATCTTCTTTGGATGCCTATCATCTTTAGGACTACTTTCATAGCACAAGCCAACTACCAAGCTACTCAAAGAGAGCACTCTCAAAAAGATATAAGTGCAGATCGAGAGTTCTTATCTCTCCAAAATATGACACCGTCGTTCTCTAAAAAGATCTAAGTGAAGCACTAGAGCAAAATTATCTAGCTCAAAAGATATAAGTGAAGCACATGCGAGCTAAATTGCCTAACTCAAAAGATATAAGCGAAGCTCAATGAGTATTCTAGCAAATTCACGATGAGTGCATATCTCTCTCAAAAGGTGTGCAGTAAGGATGATTGTGACACAACAAAAAGAAAAGACTCCCATAATACACGACACTCCAAGAAAAACACATATCATGTGGTGAATAAAAATATAGCTCCAAGTAATGTTACCAAAGGATTGAAGATGAAAGAGGGGATGCCTTTGCGGGGCATCCCCAAGCTTAGGCTTTTTGGTCTCCTTGAAATTGTCTTGGGATGCCTTGGGCATCCCCAAGCTTGATCTCTTTCCACTATTTATCCCATTGTCCAAGAGAACATCACCCAAAACATGAAAACTTCACAACACAAAACTTAAACAGAAACCCGTGACACCATTAGCACAAGAAAACAAACTACCACCTTTTTAGGTACTATAGAAAAGTTGATTTCTATTTATATTGGTGTTATATTACTGTATTCTCACTTCTCCATGGCTTGTACCCCCCGATACTATCCATAGTTTCATCAAAATAAGCAATCAACACAACAAAAAAACAGAATCTATAAAAAACAGACCAGTCTGTAGCAATCTGTATACTTCGTATACTTCTGTCATCTCAAAAATTCTGAATACTTACGGAAATTTGGGCAATTGTCATATCAACCAGCAGAAAAAAGAATCAACTGAAAAGCTCTTTCTGGATAAAAATGAAAAATAATTTCGTTAGCAAAAAGTTTCTGTCTTTTTGAGCACGATCAAACAACCATCACCAAAACTAGTCATAAAGGTTTTACTTGGCTCAAACACAAAAAGAAACACAAAAAACACAATCATAACAGAATTATGATGGTGTGGACGCAAAAAAATAGAAAGCAAAAAGCAAAGATAAATTCGTTGGGTTGCCTCCCAACAAGAGCTATTGTTTAACGCCCTTAGCTAGGCATAAGACGATAGAATCACGTATCTCCATCTTTGGTGCTCAAACCATAAGTAGCCCTCATCATGGATTCATAAGGCAATCTTATTTTTTTAGGAAAATATTCCATGCCCTTCTTTAATGTAAATTGAAATCTAATATTCCCTTCCTTCATATCGATGACAGCACCAATAGCTCATAGGAAAGGTCTACCAAGAATGATAGGACATGTTGGATTGCAATCAATATCAAGCACAATGAAATCCATGGGTACATAGTTCCTATTTGAAATAATAAGAACATCATTGATCCTTCCCATGTGTTTCTTAAGAGTAGAATCCGCAAGATGCAAATTAATAGAGCACTCATCAATCTCATTGAAGCCTAGAACATCACGTAAAGACTTTGGAATCGCGGAAACACTAGCACCCAAATCACACAAAGCATTGCATTCATAGTTTTTGATATTGACTTTGATAGTAGGTTCCCACTCATCATGAAGTTTTCTAGGAATAGAAACTTCCAATTCAAGTTTCTCTTTAAGAGATTTCATCATAGCATTGACGATAGGACCGGTAAAGGCTTTGTTTTGGCTATAAGCGTGTGGAGAGTTTAGCATGGATTGCATCAAGGAAATACATTCAATTAAAGAGCAACTATCATAATTGAATTCCTTGAAATCCAAAGTAGTAGTTTCATTACTACTCAAAGTTTTGATATCCTCTACTCCACTTTCAATGCTTTTAGCATCAAGATAGATAGACTCCGAATCATTGGGAAGTTTTTCAACCAAAGTGGATTCATATCCAGCCCCATCATCATTAGGTTTGACACTAGAAAACAAGGATTCAATGGGAGTCACACCAAGCACTTTACGATCTTCGTGATTCTCATCACGAGAACACGCCTTTTTAAGCCATTCATGTCTAGCACGAATTTGGGCGGTTCTTTCTTTACTCTCATTCATGGAAACACGCATAGCGTTCAAAGTTTCATCCATATTGATCTTGGGAGGAGCACATCTCACTTTCAAAGCATCAATATCAAGAGACATTCTATCAACGGTCCTAGCCGAGTAATCTATTTTGAGTAGTTTTTCTTCTATGGATACATTGAAAATCTTTTGCGAGTTGAGAAACTCTTTAATATTACTCTCTAAATCGGAGGGTAATTTATTGTAATTTCCATGAGCATTGTTGTAGGAATTCCCAAAGTTATTAGAGGGATTACTAGGAAAAGGCCTAGGAATGTAGTTACCTCTAAAAGCATTGTTGTGGCCAAAATTATTCCTACCAACAAAATTAACGTCCAAGCTCTCATTGCTACTCTCAATCAAGGAAGACAAGGGCATATCATTAGGATCTAAAGGAGCACCTTTACTAGCAAACAATTTCATTAACTCATCCATCTTAGCACTCAACGAGTTAATTTCTTCTATAGCATGCACCTTCTTACTAGTAGGTGACCTTTCAGTGTGCCACTGAGAATAGTTTGTCATGATATTGTCTAGGAGTTTTGTGGCTTCTCCTAATGTGATTTCCATGAAAGTTCCACCGGAGGCGGAGTCAATGACATTTCTAGAAGCAAAATTCAAACCAGCATAGAAGATTTCTATAATCATCCAAAAACTCAAGCCATGAGCGGGACAATTTCTAATCATCAATTTCATTCACTCCCAAGATTTTGCAACATGTTCATGATCTAGTTGCTTAAAATTCATGATATAATTATGGAGAGAGATAATCTTAGCCGGTGGAAAATACTTGGATATATAAGCATCTTTGCACTTGTTCCAAGAATCAATTCTATTTTTGGGCAAAGATGAAAACCAAGTTTTTGCTCGATCTCGCAATGACAACGGAAATAGCTTGAATTTAATCACATCATTATCCACATCTTTCTTCTTTTGCATATCGCATAACTCAATGAAGGTATTAAGATGGGATGCGACATCTTCACTAGGAAGGCCGGAGAATTGCTCTTTCATAACTAGATTCAGCAAAGCAGCATTGATTTCATATGATTCTGCACTAGTGGCGGGAGCAATCGGAGTACTAATAAAATCATTATTTTTAGTATTCGAGAAGTCACAAAGTTTGGTGTTTTCAGTCATGGTGACTTTAGCAAGCAGACAAGCACACAAGCGAACAGAAAGCAAGCGAAAGAAAAGGGCGAATGAAAAAGGAAATTATTTTTGCAATTTTTTGTTTTTTCAGAAGTGGGGGAGAGGAAAATTAGAGGAAAAAAAGGTAAACGCAAGAGATGAGTTTGCGACGGTTAATTGGATAAGCTTCACTTAGAATAGCCTCCGATGCCAGAAATTGACACGTTGGAGGAAGACTATTCTTGACTTGATGCTCCCCGGCAATGGCGCCAGAAATTCTTCTTGCTACCTCTTGATCTTGCGTTGGTTATTCCCTTGAAGAGGAAAGGGTGATTCAGCATAGTAGCAGTAAGTATTTCCCTCAGTTTGAGAACCAAGGTATCAATCCAGTAGGAGTATCAAGCCAAGTCTCCAAAGTACCTGCGCAAAAACAGCAAACTTGCACCCAACGCTACAAAGGGGTTGTCAATCCCTTCACGATTGAATGCAAGGTGAGATCTGAAGGCGGAAAGTGCCACAAAGTAAAAGTGTAAGCCTGAAAATATGATGTGGAGTAGACCGGGGGGCATAGTGTTCACTAGAGGCTTCTCTCAATATAGCAAATATTACGGTGGGTGAACGAATTACTATCAAGCAATTGATAGAACCGCACAAAGTCATGACGATATCTAAGACAATGATCATACATATAGGCATCATGTCCGACACAAGTAGATCGATACTTTCTGCATCTACTACTATTACTCCACACATCGACCGCTATCCAGCATGCATCTAGTGTATTGAGTTCATGACAAACACAGTAACGCCTTAAGCAAGATGACATGATGTAGAGGGATAAATTCATGCAATAGGTATAAACCCATCTTTTTATCCTTGATGGCAACAACATGATGTGTGCCTCGCTACCCCTTCAATCACTGGGTGAGGTCACCGCACAGTATGATCCCAAAACCAAGCACTTCTCCCATTGCAAGAACTATAGATCAACTTGGCCAAACAAAACTCATAACTCGAAGAGAACTACAAGAAAATGAAATCCTGCATATACGAGATCAGAAGAAACTCAAATAAAATTCATAGATAATCTGATCATAAATCCACAATTCATCGGATCTCGACAAACACACCGCAAAAGAGAACTACATCGGATAGATCTCCATGAAGATCATGGAGAACTTTGTATTGAAGATCCAAGAGAGAGAAGAAGCCATCTAGCTACTAACTATCGACCCAAAGGTCTGTGGTGAACTACTCACGCATCATCGGAGAGGCAATGGTGTTGATGACGAAGCCCTCCGTGTCCGAATCCCCCCTCCGGCAGGGCACCAGAACATGCCCCAGATGGGATCTTGTGGAGACAGAAGCTTGCGGCGGCGGAAAAGTATTTTCGTGGCTCTCTCTCGTGGTTTCAGATTTTTCGGGGATTTATAGGCGGAAGAAGTAGGGCAAAGGAGCCACGGGGGGGGGGGCACAGGTCTACTAGGTGCAGCCCCCAGGCTGCGGCTAGGGGGATTGTGGCCTCCCCTGGTGCCATTTGCCTTGGCTCTCAAGGTCCCTGCGTATCTTCTATTCCGGAAAAAAAATCTTTTCAGAGGTTTTATTCCGTTTGGACTTCGTTTTATATTCTCCTCTGAAAAAGGTCAAAAACACGGAAAAAACAGGAACTGGCACTTGGCACTGAGTTAATAAGTTAGTCCCAAAAAAGATATAAAATGCATACAAAACATCCATAGTTTGACAAGATAATAGCATGGAACCATAAAAAATTATAGATACGTTGGAGACGTATCATGGAGCCTTACGTACCGTGTTATGTAACACCACCTGACTCTCCCATCGAGGAAGAGCCTCAACTGTCCACCCTAGGCGCCAGTCCTCTTCAGGACTAAGGAACACTCTGGGGTCCCCCTTCAGTCAGACCCTAGTGCTCCCACTGGCGGAGCACTGGGATCAAGAGGCGCGGGCAGGGAGGCACCCCCAAGCCGCGAGGCATGACGCCAACTGCCGCCCCTGCGGAGAAACTGCGAAGAACCGGGTCCCTGGCCTCACGAGGACGAGTTAGATAAATCAACGAGACACAAGTGGCGCGGGTCACCCGCGACGACTACGGTGCTGGTGTGGGCGCCGAGGGTTGGGCTTCACGAGGCGCCCCTCAAGCGCGAAGAAGCTATGCGAGGTAATTTTTTGGGTTCACTACTCTAGGGGTGTCTGCTGGCCGCATGAACTTCAAGTGTTAAGGGCACACCTCTGCCCATCATATCATTTACGCATACTTCCATAACTTCTGTTGCATCCATTCGGTGATCTGACATCTTACCTTGCTTGCATCTTTGGGCAATCTACCCCCCCCCCCCCCCGCTCGGGGGCACCAGCCGGTGCGCATCACCCCGTCGTGGGACCTGGGAAGGCCCCGCGGCTTCCCAAGGCCACAATCAACAGGATCAAATGGGGGCCGCTTGAACATCAAAAGGGGGCTCCTGAGCATCAAGCCTCAGGGGCCTTACCGATCATAAGGCCACCTGCCACACTTGATGTCGTCCACGGACATTCGGTCGTTATCAGGGGTGGAAGGGCTTGACCCCTTAGCTGCATTCGTCCATTCGGTCGCAAGCAACGACGGTTGGGAAATGTGCAGGACCGGGTCTTGGCGACGCAGAGCCACTCGAACGTCAAAGGGGTCTCTTGAGCATCGAGCCTCAAGAGCCTTACCTGTCATAAGGCCACCTGCCACCCTTGATGCCGTCCACGGACATTCGGTCGTCATCCGGGGTGGCAGGGCCTGACCCCGTAGCTGCGTCCCTCATTCGGTCGTATGCAACAGCGGGCGGGAAATGCGCGGGACTGGGACCTGCCGACGTAGAGCAGTAGAAAAGCCCTCAACCAGTCTCACAAGAAGGAGCGGGCGAGGCCTCGAAGGGCCCCATCTACAAACGGGATCAGGGGAAAACTGCCCCCAAGGAGGAAACATCGCGAAGCCGGAGCGCCGTCGTGTTCGCCCTACAATCCCCGCGGGACCCGCATCAACCCGTGGCACCTCTGCATCGTCCTTCAATCCTTCCGGAACCTACTTCATCCCGTGACACTCTCACATAATAACAAGCGGCGGCTGTATATGCCCGAGACCCCCCGAGGACGCGGAGGGGTCCCTCCCACACCAAGTGGATGACCTATGCTCCGCGCTAGGTGAAGATCCAAAAGGAATTAGACGCCTATGCCTCGGGGGTAGGGACACTCGCGAGGCCAAAGCGTCCTTGCGACCTCCCAGATACACCCCCCGTGACACTCTCACGTAATAACGAGTTGCGGCTGTATATGCCCGGGGCCCCCCGAGGACACGGAGGGGTCCCTCCCACGCGTAGTGGAAGCCCTATGCTCCGCGCTGGGGGAGATGGTGGCCAAGATTAGCCTAGGTCCCGTACGCGGTGTTTGCTTGCTTCTTCCTAGAGCTTGAATTATCTTTGCTCGACTTAAATTTCTCAATTTCAAAAGTTGATGTTTGAAAAACAAAAGGGGGGGGGTTTCTCTTGCGCTTTCTCGTTTTCTGCATGAAATTTTCCGAGGAGATGAACGCTCCACACCGCCCCTAGGGGCCAAGGAGCGTGAAAGAAAGGACTTGCGGACCCAGGGGAAAACATTTTCAGAGGTCGACCCCCACTCGGGGGCCTGGACCGAAGCACGATACCACCACAAAAGAGTCACGGGAGGCCTCAGGGCGCCCTGGGGCGATGACCAAAGGGACGGAATGGGGAATCACTTGAGCGCCAAAGGGGCTCCTGGGCACCGCTTCAGGAGGCTTACCGGTCATAAGGCCACTCGCCACCCTGGTGCCGTCCTGGAGCTCCGGTCGGTGTCGGGGGCGGCGGGGCCCCGCCTCGTGAAGTGAGTCGAACCTAACGGCGGTGGGGAAATGTGCGGGACCGGGGCCTGTTGATGTAGAGCGGCTTGAGTGTCAAGGGGGGCTCCTGAGCAACATGCCTCAGGGGCCTTACTAGTCGCAAAGCCACTCGGCCACCCAGCTGTCGCCCATGTTGGTACCCAGGGCGCCGGGGCTTTGCCCCATGAGGAACAACCTTGGTAACGGGTTGCGCCTCACGACGGCAGGGAAATGTGTGGGACCGGGACCCGAAAACATAGAGTGCCGAAAGGGTCTCCACCCCTTCCCACCGACAAAGCAGGAGCTACTCAAGAGGAGCTGCGGAAGGGACCGGCGCAAACCCACGAGCTAAGTACCCCGCAGGCCCAGATGGGGGCCATCTGGTTTCGCATCGAACCAATAACGCATTAAAAACACGCGTACTAACGAAAGGATGAAGGGCCTAAGGACTAAGTTCCGGCAAGGAACAAAGCCATCAACCAAGCGTGCAGCGGCACAAACGATGCCTCGGGAGGATGGGACCTCTTGAGGGCCCTGGCCGCCGTTGCCCCTGATCAACGGCTGGGTTAGTGACAGGCCCTATGCAAGGAAGCCAAGCCACAACGAATACCATCATGGAAGCCATCGAATCAAAAGAGTGAAAGGAAAACGGGAGAACAACGAAGGTGACATACGAAAGTCTAACGCCTGACAGGGCAAAGTTCATGGTCCAACATTACAGGGACAGGAAAGCAGAAGCTAGGGGACGCCTAGGGGGAGATTCCGCCGACACCTCCCTTGGCGGCGGTCGGCGGCGGAGCCTTCCTCCTCACTGAAGATGGGCAACCGTACGTACCGCTCCACGAGGGCGTCCACACGCGGGCGCGCTTAGTCCCGGACAATACGCCAGAACTCAGCAGGCACCGGCTCAACGACGCGCTGGAGATCAAACTGCGGGACGAGGCGACGCATGTTGGAGAAGACGAGCATCAAGGCATGGCCCATAAGCTCGCGTGCGTGGGACGCGTGTTCGTCCTGCACGTGAGAGACGTCGGCCTCCAGCATCTCCACCACGGTCTGGAAGAAAGCGGGGTAGCCCCTGTCGGTGCTTACCCTTGGCAGCGCTGGGGCATCCCCCATGAATTGGCGCGTCGCGCGTGCCGCTCGGCCGACGATGCTCTCAAACTGCTTGGCACGCTGGGACTCCATCATCTAGGCATACGCCGCCTCATCCTTGGCGTCCTGAACGGCGTCGGCCGCCTCCTGGACCTATCTCTCCAGCAACGCCAACTCCGCCTTAGCCTCCGCGGCCGCGACACTCTCGAGCTGAGCCCGCACCCTCTCCGCCTCCTCCTGAAGCTCGCCGAGCTTGAGCTTCTTGGCTGCGGGCGCTGTCGAGAAACGGGAAGATCAACCACCAAGCAGCGGATGGGACAACAAGGAAAGGAGGTGCAGACGAGGGATTTACACAGCAATCAGAGCCCAGCGGCAGCGGACGCGCGACAACCCTGAGGGCCCTCACCAGCTGCACCTGGGGGCGGACGAGGGCGAGGACGGAGCCGCGCATTTCCCCCTACCAGGATCGCCTCCTGGAGACGCCATGGAAGATGAAGAAACAAAGGGGAGAAGAGGTTTTTCTAGGCGGAGCAAGGGAAGCAAAGAGGAAGCTCAAGATCGTAGTGCCTCCCCCTTGCCAGGGGTGGGGCAGATTTATAGGCGCACCACAGCCACCATGTGTCGTGGGAGCGCGAGCGTTGCGTGCCCCTCGGGTGCCGTGAGGTGGGCCGGTAGGCGCATTGCCGCCCACGTCAGCTCACGTGACAACCGAGCAGCCACGGCCGTAAGGGCTGTTGGGCGTGGGCCGGCCGCGCCGATGCCATTCAATGAGTAACAATGATTGCCGCCACAGTTCTTGGGGATCGTGCCATCGTATTCTGGTGCGCCCCGAACACCTGGGGAGCGAGAGCATCGCCGCATGGCAGCTCGACATGAGTGTCGCCTGGCTCGTAGGAAATTAGGGCCCGCGAAGCCTCGGGCCGTTGGCAAGGCTTCGCCCAGAAGCCAACCCGAACGCTCCGTGGGCCCGGGGGATACTATCGGCATTCTGGGAATGGGGGTACCCAGACGTGCCTGCCTATGGCCAAGGGCTGGCCCACTTCATCAAAGAAGCACAATAGGTCACGGCACCACTCAAGGCAAGGTCCTCGCGAGGGGCCAAGCCTCGCGACGTGAAGTAGATTCAAGACACACAGGGGGCCTCGCCAAGACCCCTCGGGAGCAACGGATATTCCGATGCGAGACCTGACCTAAAGAGTCAAGTATGACACGGAGGAAGGACAGGCGAGTAGCATATAGCAGGACGAAGCAGTTTCCCCTTTAGTGCAAAGGGGGCAAGGACGAACCGGGGTTCCCAAGGCATCTTCCAAAAGTTTCCTTTCTGGTGCAACAAGGCCATCGTCGCCCGCCAGCAGGACAGACGTCATTCGTGGACCCGGCCCTGCAGCGCTGGCAGCCACTTTGCATGCGAAGACTACTTTTGGACAGGGGAAGCATGTTCCCCTGTCCCCCTTGAAAATTGGTCGTTGTGGGATCCCTTCCAGCCAAAACGATAAGGGAAGAGGACCGGGGTCGCCACTATATATAGAGAGAGTAGGTTACTTCATGGGGGATCCAATTCATTCATTCGCCCACCTGCACCACACACAAGCCACCCAGCCTCCGGAGGCCCTCGGACAGTGTACTAATTCATCCACCAACCTGCACGAGAGGCAATCCACCAAAGCACGAGTAAGGTATTACGCTTCTCAGCGGCCCAAACCTGGGTAAACTACCGTGTTCTGTGTCTTCCTCACCATCGAGTGAGCTCTCGTCCATCGCGAGCAAGTAGTGAGTTAGGTGAGGCGAGCCTGCGAGATATCTTCATACACGCCCATGAGTTTGAATCTTTAGGGTTTTGCGGAGCCCGAAATCCGACAGTGCTGTGGACGATACTCGCAAGCGCAAGCTGATGGGAAATGGTGGTTCAAGAAACCAGAAGGCTCATCCGTGGCAGACAGCTCCAGCAAGGCCTAACTAGCAGCAACAGGAATACAAGACTCCTGCACCTTGCCTAAGCTTTCAGCCTCAGCAGTATGCCAATCCCAAGCCGGCATACAATCCACCCAACAATAGTTGGGGCAAGCCCAACAACCCTGGGTAGATCACTTGCTTTGGGGGTGGACAACCTGGGCACTACGCCAGGCAATGCTCCAACAAGAAGCTCGATGCACCGCTCCTCAATGTGCCGAATCAAGGACAAGCTCATGGAGCACCAAACGAGAACTAGGCTCCCGCAACTAGCAATACCACAACAGGGGACGCGTGAACCACATCTCCATAGAGGAAGCCCAGGAAGACCCGGACTACATACTGGGTACGTTCCTCATCAACTCCACTCCAGCAACAATATTGTTTGATTGTGGTGCCTCACATTCCTTTATCACCCAAAAGTTTTCTACAAAGAGTGGGTTGAAACCTACATTTATAAATGGACAAATGATGGTACAGAACCCGAGTGTAGTTCTAAGGACCAATATAGGATGTAGGGGAGTTGGGATCAGGATTAACAGGGTAGACTTCACACAAGATCTCATCGTTCTTAAGTCGCAAGGCTTGGACGTGATCCTTGGTATGGACAGGTTGGCCAAGCACCAGAGCATACCGGACTGCACCAATAAGGCTATCACCATGACCAGTGACAAAGGAATCGAAGTCAAATATGTTCCTGAGCCTACCTCTCCTCAAGCCCCTCGTGTTAACTGCCTTTCGGGAAATGATTTGGACCAAGTGCCAGTGGTATGTGAATATCTGGATGTCTTTCCTGATGAACAGCCTGGGATGCCTCCTGATCGAGACATCGAGTTCATCATTGAGCTCATGCCCAGATCAAGGCCTATCTATAAGAAGCCCTATAAGATGGGATTCGAGGAATTGGCAGAGTTGAAGAAGCAGCTAGCCGAGCAGCTCAAGAAGGTATTCATTCGTCCTAGTGCCTCACCTTTGGGATCACTTGTTCTATTTGTGTCCAAGAAGGATGGGACTATGAGACTTTGCGTTGATTACCGTTCCCTCAGTGAAGTCACGATAAAGAACAAGTATCCACTCCCCAAGATTGAAGACCTATTCGACTAGTTGAATGGTGCCAAGGTATTCTCCAAGATCGATCTCAGATCTGGGTACAACCAACTAAAGATTTGGCTCGAAGACATACCAAAGACGTCATTCATGACTAGGTATGGCATGTACGTGTGCACAATCATGTCATTTGGGTTGACCAATGCCCCAGCCTACTTCATGTACCCCATGAACAAAGTCTTCATGGAATACCTAGACAAGTTTTTCATTGTCTTCATTGACGACATACTGATCTTCTCCAAATACGAAGAAGAGCATGAGCAACACTCGAGGATGGTGTTGGAAAAACTTTGAGAGCATCAACTTTATGCAAAATTCAGCAAATGCGAATTTTTACTACGCGAAGTTGGATTCTTGGGACATACCATGATGGTAGATGGATTGGTAGTCGATCCCGCCAAGATTACTACGGTAATAAACTGGGAATTGCCGATCGATGTAAAGGAAGTTAGAAGCTTCCTCGGACACGCGGGATGTTACCGCAAGTTTGTGGTAGGATTCTCCCGCTTCGCCCGACCAATGACTCAGCTCCTGAAGAAGGGAAAAAAGTTTGAATGGATGCCAGAGTGCGAAGAAAGCTTCCAAGAAATAAAGAAGAGATTAACCACCCCCCAGTAATAACCACTACACATATCAACAAAGAGTTTGCGATATACTGCGATGCGTCAAGAATCGGGCTCGATGGCGTTCTTATGCAAGATGGCAGGCTTGTGGCTTATCTGTCATGGAAACTGCGCCCTCATTAAGAGAACTACGCCACTCATGACCTCGAGTTAGCGGCCGTAGATCATGCCTTGAAGACATGGCGGCATTACCTTTTCGGGAAGCGATGCGAAATATACACCGACCACAACAGTCTGAAGTACATTTTTACCCAGAAGGAATTGAATATGAGGCAGCGGAGATGGTTGGAGTTGATTAAATACTACGATCTCAACATTCAATACCATCCCAGTAAGGCCAACGTGGTAACAGAAGCCTTGAGACGAAAGGCTTGCACCTTGAATGCTATGATCAAGGAACACTACAAGGAATATGCTAATACACGACGCTATTTTTTCGTCGCTACATCATCACGGTTTTTAATTTACGATGATCTCACGACGAAAACCAAGCGTCGAAAACGGAGCGTCACAAATGAACAGCAGCGACGTTTTGATCGAAATCATCGTAACTTTTAGGACGATTCCTGGATCGTTGTAACCTTTATGACGATCCTAAATCGTCGTTGGCAATCAAATCCAGTCCTCCATGGCAGTCCTACGTGGCAAAATTACGACGAAATCAAAACGTCATGGTTGAAATCAGCCCAACCCATTTCAATTGATCACATGTGCTGATTTTATTTCTTTGGGCTTCTTCTTATTGGGCTTATTTTTGGGCCTTAGCCTATTTACAACCACTTTAGTATATTTTTTCGAAATTTTTTTGTATCATTATAATTTGGGCCCTCGCCTTTTAGTGCCCAAATAAATTTGGTCCAGTTTCAGTTTTGGCCTTTTTCATTTTTGAATTCAGCAACTTTTTGTTCCAGAACTTGGTTTCATTTCTATTTATTGGGCCTTTTCAACCCAATTATTTGTCCAATATAAAATCCAACACTACTTCATGTTCAAATCAAGAAAACTCCAAATCGAATTAAAATCATCCATCATATAACATCACATAATACATCTCCCAAGTTTACATAACACAATACATCTCCCAGGTTCACATAATACATCTCCGAGGTTCACATAATACATCTTCCAGGTTTACATAATACATCCAAACTCCAAGTCGTTCTCCTCCTTGGGCTAGATAGTGCCTGCAGCAGCAACCTGCTTCTGCATCTCCTCGGCGATCCTCTTCAGGTGCTCCATGTTGTCAGGGCCTGCAACAAATAGACAGATTTTAGAACCATGCCGGTGTTTCTTTTATGCTGCATACAGTACATAACAGGAACTAAACAAGCATCAATGTGTCAAAGCTAGAGAAAGAACAACACCAGAGAGGTAATAAACATGATGACTATCAATTGCCAATTGACGAGCATAAAAACAGTAACCGTCAGCTCATGTAAACTGAGGTGAGCAAAGGAAGGAGAAGTATAATGTAAGAACTAGCAGGCAGAGGCATGGAACTGTTAAGAGCTACATGGAGATACATGGGAGTGCATTGCGCTAGCCACCAAATCTCAGAGCAAAATATTGCAGTAGCTCAAGTTTACAGCAAAGAAAATGTAAAATTCATAAATATTCAGTGGTATACATTTTTAAAATCATCATCTATTCCTTTGAAGAGAAAGTATAGTAACAATGTGCATGCTAATTGAATAAAGCTTATTGATAATGAGATCATGCTTTCTTAGTTGGCATAGAAATTTGCAGAAATTAAATCATACAAACAATACATTTATGCGATGTAGGACCTAAATTAGAACTTCCTTGTGTATAACTAACAAAGCCCTACATGATAAAGCAGAGGTTCGTGATCCTACATGATTCCATTTCTTACATAACAACCTCAGATAACATGCATTGAAATAAAAGAGGCAACCTGAACTAACAAATCTCACCTCCTATTATTTTTTTGCATGAAACTAAAGTGTTCTCCTCAAATACATTAAGCCAACAATGATTTGAACACTAAAGGGAATAAGGGAGTGCCTTCTCTATGGATGAATCTCGCCATACAATCTACACATGAATGAATCTGAGAATGGGGTGAGGTCTTACTTGTGGACGTTGGTGTCGATGACCTGGCAGACGGAGAGGGATATCATGGAGGTCTTGGTGATGCCGGACTGGGCCTAGGCGATGACGTCCCGGCCAGAGATGATGGGGATGACGACCCGCTGCTGGATGGCGGAGGGTTTCTCGAAGCTGTAGCCCAATGTTGTGACGCCCTCCTGTTGTGCCCGCTCGATGACGGCACTGCTTGATTCAGATTTCTCCTGTTGGTGTGCATGGGTGGTGTCTCAAACACCTCAGGTTCATCGTCGAGGTCGATGGGGTTTGAAGCTGAAGCCCCCATATGAAGCAGCTCGCTGCGAGTAGGAGGCGCTGCCCAACACAGTGGATTCACTGAAACAAAGGATAGCCACACATAAAGAATTATGTCAGGAAACAACACGATTGGGAAAAGAATATGTATGCATCACCTTGCCAAGTCAGTAAAGAAACATTATAGATCGTACGAAGACCAAGAATGATGATGTAGAACATAGTAAGTAGTCCAACTCATGCACTCATTCATTGCTCCATGCTCATTTAACAATTTTCGTTGAAAGATCCATATTAGCACCACACATGTCCATAAATGGCCTGAACTGCTAGTGCTGGAGGTTTCTCTATGCGTGCAAAGACGAGCTGCTACCTGTGCTGCTGCCAGATGTTTGTGATGCAAAGACGAGCTCTTGACACAAATCAAGAAAATCAAAGAAGAGCACGAGGACCTCCGTACTGAAAGTGATGTTAGGTATTGTCTATACCGTACTGCTACAAGAAATTTACTTGATGATTCAATGGATGATAGGTGTGAAGCTGCACTATGCTTTGATGCAAAAAATTCTTCACTGAAGCTGTGATCGTCTCCAAAAAGGAAAAGGATGTGTCCGTCGAATGAAAAGAAAATCGGAAGTTAAAGGAGAAGCTAGGAACGCTAGAGAAAGAGTGTTTGTTCCAAAAGCGTCAGGAAGACCCAAAATTCATTAAGCAAGAGAGTGCTAAATTGGTTTTGTGTGATATCCAGGTGAAGCCTAACAACACATCACCATGAAGATCCCATATGAGTCCCAAGCAAGATCTGCGGTATGACAAACTTCTCAAACTAAACAGTTCAATTATGGATTATGATGGTGGTCTCATTAAGAACGGACAAGAAAAGCAATTGAAGTGCATTTCGGTATCTATTATGAAGTTGTCAAAGGAGTTTATGGAGACTGAGCAAAAAATTAAGACAAAAATGAAAACAGGTCTGTCCATCTTGCTTTTAAAATGCAAATCCAGTCTAACATATTTATTTATTTTGTATTATTCTCATGAATGTTTAATAAATACTAAATTATGTAAGATCGGTTAAAAATTTAATTTCTAAAATTTAATATTTATGGTGGAGCTGATGTTGCGTTCTTTCTATACGTATTTAATCTGTAAAATTTGATGTTGCCTGCTGGGAGTTCATGCAATTTTTCTTCCTCATGTGTAGTTATAAGTTGTCTCTTCACAAACATCCAGCTGCTGCAGATGATGCTTGGTTATTGCAGTACATATTTTAACTATAGACTGGACCATTGATTATGTAAACTACTTTTTGTTTGACTGTATCTTCAGGAGGGTACTCTTATTTCATGATGCTATACTAAACCACTGGTTTGATGCCCGACCTGTACTATAGACTTTTAGTTGTGATTTTTTGAGAAGAACATGCAAAGCTTCAAATGCTCAAGAAGATAAGCTACTTCAGTATGCGCATCATGACCTTTTAGTTGAAGGCAGTCAGTTGCACTATACTCATGCTGCAAATTACCCTAGAGCATATGGAAAAAATATACCATAATCACCATATGTTTCATCAATGCATATGCAATATTATTAAAGAGAGCAATACAGAAGTACGACGGTAATACTCTGCTTAGCAGATTCATCTGTAACAAGCATCCTAGTATGGCCACACTTTAGTGCAGTAAAACGAAAATGCTAAACTTATGCTGATTGGAGCTATTGTAAACTATAATTAGAAACATCTCTTTGTAATATCTGTAACTGTCTTCTGTAGCGAGCAGCAATTTAGTGTTGGCCCTTGCTACCATTCGCTGTACAAATAATTTCACTAGGAAAGCCAACGAATCAGATCTTACAGATCAATGAAATTCAACAATGCTCATTGAAATGATCTTAACTCAAACCCAAGTAAGTGCATGACTATGATCGGACACAAAAATTACCACTTTATCAGGATCCTAATCCAGTCTAGGAGGTGACGCCAATTAAACACATTGGCCAAAACCGAAGCATCGGTTTGTCGGAACGGGAAAAAGTAAAATCCAAACCTTCCTTGCAAGTCAACCCAATCAAACTATAGCATAATGATGGTATGGACCGGGATGGGGAAAAAGGACCTCTCGCTATTGAAGTCGCGCATGACCTCGAGGAACTCCTCGTACTTGGCGCGGTTGTCCTGGAACTTGTCCTTGACGGCCTTGAGGTAGACGAGCGTGTCGTTGGTCGTCAGCTTCTGGACGACAGCGGCGGCGGCAGCAGCCCCTGAGCCGCCAGAGGGCTGCGCGGGCGGAGCGGCCACGGCCTGAGGCAGCGGCGCCGGCACCAGCGCCGACCCCGACCCCGCCGGAGGCATGGGCTGCGGCGGCGACCTGCACGAGGGGCCAAACTGTCAGATCGCAGGGTGAGAACCGTGCCGCCGGCGACCCCGTGGAGCACAAAAAAGGCCGGAACCGAAACTGGATAAGAGGAAAAAAGACAAGACCGAACCCCCTCGAAACTCGACGGCCACCAGAAGGGCCTCAAAACGCGGCGGGCTGGCGGTGCTACTCACGGATCGGATCGAGCGACGGCGGTGCCCTTGGGCTTGGAGCCGGCAGCGGCGAGCGTGTCGTCCGTGGAGCGCTTCATCAGGCCACCAGGAACCGCCCGGCCCACCTCCACCGGAGCAAACCAGCGCCGATTCTCCCTCTGCAAACTTCCGTCAACACAGTCGCCGGTGCCGATCCTGCCCCCTAGGGCCGGCTTGAACGCCGGATCTGGCCGGTACCGTGAGCGCGCACGCTCCAAGGAGCAGCCTTTCGTCGCCGGAGCACCAGAGACGGCGAGGCGACGACGAAGGGGAGCACGAGCACGAGAGGCAATCGCTTGGGGAAGGAGATGGTGAGATGGAAGGGAAGAGTCGACGACATCCATGGCCAGGGGACGGGGAGGAGGTGGGGATCGAGAGGGGGGCGGGGAGGAGGTGGTGGCGGCGGCGAGGAGATGGGGACGAGGGAGGAGGGGTGTTCGATCTGGACGGGCTAGAGTTCGCTGCGCGGGGGAGAGAGAGGAGTTGGGTGGGTGAGAGGGTGAGGGGGTGTGGGTCGTTGGATCTGTATGACTTGGACGGCTCAGATCATTTTCAATAGTGTGATCCGTGGACTCTATTCTGATTTAGCAAGACATGTATCATTTAAAATAATCTCTAAGTGATAAAAATAATGGAGATTTATGAAGAAACTATCAATAATATTTTGTAAAATGCCATCGTTAAAATTTTCACTCAAGTTATACCACATTTTATGGATAATAAACAACTTCTATCCATTTTCTTTGAACGAAAAATTCATTTTTCATTTTTCGAGGGCCTAAAATGAGTTGTTTTGTGAAGGACCTACCATATATTTGTTGTAAAATTTGACCAAATCATTTTTCTAAAATACTAGGCCATATTAAATGCACAATTAACCGAATTGTTGGGTGTCAAAAGCTTTTATCCACCTCTCGTGAAAATTGATCCAAAGTATTTATCAAAAAAATTCGAGAATTTTTGGAATGACAGAATAGTAGGTTGCTTCACAAAGTAGGCGGGTTTGGCGCGTGACATAGAATGGACCCACGAGTGACATGTCAACATAGTTAGAATATGTTACGACATTTTTCTAATCGTCGTAAAAGTTATGACGATCTCATCTTATGCGGTTACGACGTTTTTGACTCACATCATCGTAATTTATATGTAGATTTGATCCCCTCAAACGGTTTACGACAATCTCGGATGAAATAGTCATAGATTTATGACGAATTCATCAACGACGTCTTTAAAAATGTCATGTATGAGCATATTTCTTGTAGTGGAAAGGCTAGCCGCTCTATATGAAGAGTTGGAAATCTTCGGGTTGGAGCTAGTCGAACAAGGATTCCTGGAAAACCTCGAAGCCAAGCCTATTAAATAGGCCCAAAAGGGACATGAGAGCATCAAAGGCATTAAGAGGAAGATCAAGGAAGGCAAAGCCCTAGCATTCTGAGTGGATGAACAGGGAGTTGTGTGGTTTGGGAATCGCATATGAGTACCAAACAAGGCTGAACTCAAGCACCTAATCTTGCAAGAAGCCCACGACACTCCATACTCAATTCACCCTGGTGGGACCAAGATGTATCAAGACCTGAGAGATAGATTCTGGTGGCATCGCATCAAGAGGGAAATAGCTTCATATGTCGCCGAATGCGACGTAGCCAGCGAGTCAAAGTTGAGCACCAACGACCTGCTGGGCTGCTACAACCTCTCCAAGTCCATGAATGGAAGTGGGATAAAGTCGGTATGGACTTCATCACCGGTCTGCCTAGGTCAGGCAAGGGGCACGACTCCATATGGGTCATTGTTGACCATCTGACCAAGTGACCCACTTCATTCTTGTCAGCACTACGTATGACTGTAGCCAGCTGGCCAATCTATACATCCATCGTATCGTTTGTCATCATGGGGTTCCCAAAGAGATTGTGTCCGACCGAGGCATGCAATTCACCTCAAGATTCTTGAACAAGTTCCAAGAAGCTCTGGGAACCAAACTCTCCTTCACCACCGCCTTCCACCCGCAGACAGGCGGACAGACGAAACGAGTAAATTAGATACTTGAGGATATGCTCCACGCTTGTGTCTTGGCACATGGGACCAAATGGGAAGACTGTCTGCCTTTTGGTGAGTTCTCTTAGAACAACACCTATCAGTCCAGTCTCCAGATGGCACCATTTGAGGTAATGTATGGACGTAAGTGCCGCACTCCCCACAACTGGTCCAAGATGGGTGAAGGACTGATTTTTGGGCCAGACGTCCTCCGTGAAGCTGAGCAGAAGGTGCAACTCATCAGGGAGCACCTAAAGGCCGCCAAGTCACGACAAAGGAGCTACACGTATTCTCACGGTCGAGAAGTCGAGCTCAAACGCGAACACCACGTGTACCTCCGCGTCACGCCTTTCAAGGGAACGAAGCAATTCCACATCAAGGGAAAGCTTGATCCAAGGTACAGTGGACCCTTTAAGGTCACCACAAGGCTTGGAGAAGTTGTTTACCAATTGGAGCTACCTCCAAAACTTTCGGGCGTGCACAACGTCTGCCACGTGTGACAACTCCGGAAGCGCCTTCAAGCTCTAAGTCGTCCAGATCTTTATAAGTACATCGATCATCAATCTATTGAACATTTGCCAGACCTCACTTATCGCGAGAGTCCGATCCGCAATCTAGACGAAGCCGAGCGTTGTACCCGAAGCCGAACCATCAAGTACTTCAAGGTCCAGTGAAGCAACCACACCGAGGCAAAAGCAACATGGGAACGTGAAGACTATCTTAGGTAGGAGTTTCCATACCTTTTTAGCAACTAGCTTAGGAATCTCGGGGACGAGATTCTTGTAATGGTGATAGGTTTGTCACACCCTATTTTCACATCACTTTGTTTGTGTTGTCTTACTTTCAAAATTTGGTTGAAATTAAAAAAAATTAATTAAATGATATGAGTGTCTTGATTTTCATTGTTTGTATGTGTGCTTGTGAGTACATCTCTAAAAACAGTTTTTATAAAATGTTATTTCCATAAAAATCCTTTTTAATTATTTTTGTAACTCAAAACCTTGCTTTGGGGTTTGCACTACAAGTCCGTGAATTTAAGGGAGTGACTTCACCCAAAGATTGTATTTTGATTCTAATATTAATATAACTCTTCAAAACCATAAAGTAATTATTTTTAAAGGCATTTCTCTATTTTATTTATATGTCCTTTTTTAAGGTCAAAAATTATATTTCTGGGTGAAAAATCTGAAAAAATGGGGGATACTCATAGGACATATATTTTCCATACATTAGAGTTTCAACCCCTAGTCTTGTCCAAAATATTAGACCAAACCTTTGAAAACCAAATCTGTCTATTTTGATCTTTTGAAATATTTCGAGAGGAAATATGCTCAATAAATTCCCAGATAATTCTAGCATGTCCCACATGATATACTTGGTGATCATCACAAGTTTGACCTCCCTCCAAGGTGATTTGATTCACCAAATAATTGAGAAACCCTTTCTGCCCAAAACCATGTTGGAGCAACTCTTCATTGCCAGGTTTGTGCATTTGGCCTGAAACTTTGCAGGAGTGTCCAATACCTCGAATAAGGAGATCATGCCAAGATTTGGATTTGTGGGAATTGATTTGCTCGCATTTTCTCACAAGATTGCAGGTCTGCCCATTTGTGGGTATTTTCAAATATACATCGTGAAACTTGTCCAATGGAGCTCAAATTTGGTAACAGGGAAGTTGGTGATTAAGTTCAACTTGGCTAGCCGCGTCATACAACCAAAATTAACATGACAGAGATGTGAATGCCACACATGTGATTCACTCTTATTTCAAACATGATTAACAACTTTATTACAAACATGTGACAAGGATAGTGTGAACAAGCCTCCTGACTCATAACCTTTACGAACAAAATTTCCATATTTGGATATTACAAATTTATTGGACTTAAAGACAAGCTCGTAGCCATCTCCACACAGAAGAGATCTGCTAACAAGATTTTTATTGACGGAGGGGACATAATGCACGTTCTTCAGCCGATGATCTTCCCGAAAGTGAAATTCAGATCGGACATGCCAACACCACAAACAGAAGCACTTGAACCGTTGCCCATCCGGCTGGAAGTATTCCCTGCAATCTAGTATGATGAAAACATGGAAATACACTACCTGAATGAGCTTCTTTGTCGTCTACCATAGCGGACAGCAAAGGACCATTCCACGGAGAGCAAAGACCTTTCTCGTCCACTGGCGGACGACAAAGTCTCCGCCATAGCTAGGCTCGGTAAAGACGATCTTTGCCATCTACTGATGACACAAAAGTATAGGGGATCAATCGTAGTTCTCTCTATAAGTAAGAGTGTCGAACCCAACGAGGAGCAGAAGGATCTGACAAGTGGTTTTCAGCAAGGAAATATCTGCAAGCACTGAAATTGTCGGTAACAAGTGATTGTGTGGTGAGATGATTCGTAGCAAGCAACAAGTAACAAAAGTAGCAACGGTGCAGCAAAGTGGCCTGGAAAAGTCTTATAGGAGGAAAAACGCTCCCGAGGACACACGGGAATTTTTGTCATGCTAGTTTCATCATGTTCATATGATTCGCGTTCGTTACTTTCATAGTTTGATATGTGGGTGGACCAGCGCTTGGGTACTGCCCTTACTTGGACAAGCATCCCACTTATGATTAACCCCTCTCGCAAGCATCTGCAACTACGAAAGAAGAACTAAGACAAAGTCTAACCATAGCATTAAACTAGTGGATCCAAATCAGCCCCTTACGAAGTAACGCATAAACTAGGGTTTAAGCTTCTATCACTCTAGCAACCCATCATCTACTTACTACTTCCCAATGCCATCCTCTAGGCCCAAATAATGGTGAAGTGTTATGAAGTCGATGTTCACATAACACCACTAGAGGAAAAACAACATACAACATATCAAATTACCGAACGAATACCAAATTCACATGACTATTATTAGCATGACTTATCCCATGTCCATAGGAACAAAAGTAACTACTCACAAAGCATGATCGTATTCATGATCAGAGAGGTAATGAGTAGCATCAAGGATCTGAACATAAACTCTTCCACCAAGTAATCCAACTAGCATCAACTACAAAGAGTAATCAACACTACTAGCAACCTTACAAGTACCAATCGGAGTCGCGAGACGGAGATTGGTTACAAGTGATGAACAAGGGTTTCGAGATGAGATGGTGCTGATGAAGATGTTGATGGTGACGAGTCACCTCCGATGAGAGGAGTGTTGGTGATGACGATGGCGACGATTTCCCCCTCCGTGAGGGAAGTTACCCCGGCAGGATCGTCCTGCCGGAGCTCTAGATTGGTTCTGCTCTAGTTCCGCCTCGTGGCGGCAACGAATCCACGAAAAAGCTCATCCCTGATTTTTCCTGGACGAAACCATTCATATAGAAAAAGAGGGGGGCATGTGGGCTAGCAGATTGCCCACAAGCCCTCATGGCGTGGCCTGGGGGGGTGGCCGCGCCGTGCAGGCTTGTGGCCAACCCCTGGTGCCCCTCTCGCGCTTCTTCGACCCAGTATTTTTGATAAATCGGGAAAAAAATCCTCGTTGATTTTTACGGAGGGTGGACTTGGGCAGAATAGGTATCTCAACTTCACTCCACTTTCAGGCCAGAATTCCAGTTGCCGGTATTCTCCCTCTTCATGTAAACCTTGCAAAATAAGATAGAAAAGGCATAAGAATTGTATCCTGAAGTGAAATAACAGCCAAAGAAGCGATAAATATCAACATGAAAACACGATGCAAAATGGACGTATCATCTGCCAGCTGGCAGTGGACGACAAAGATCTTTGCTATTGGTATGCCATTACCAACAAACGGAAAAGGAGCTAGACGACAGCCGACAGGAACCAACTTTGTTAGGTAGATGACGGAGCCTTTTCGATCTGCGAGGTGGAACTTTGCCGTCTGCCACAGGGGGGTATTTGCCTTAAGCCGAGGGGGGTGTCATTGCTGTCTACCGGGGGAGTCTTTTCCGTTTGCCGGGGGGCTTTGCCGTCTCCAGGTGGAGCTTTGCCATGTGCAGGGGGATTTGCCGTCTGCCACAGTCATGAGTTGATGGAAAAGTGACCATATAGGTCAGCAGTGCTTCTCTCAGGTTGC
Source organism: Hordeum vulgare subsp. vulgare (assembly GCF_904849725.1). Classification (NCBI taxonomy): domain Eukaryota; kingdom Viridiplantae; phylum Streptophyta; class Magnoliopsida; order Poales; family Poaceae; genus Hordeum; species Hordeum vulgare. The sequence continues at coordinate 190,239,771 of NC_058521.1, forward strand.
ACAGGTGGGTGCCACGTGGCACCTTGCCATCAGCTCGCACGCGACAAAGGCCTTTGCTATTTGCTGGCAGACAACAAAACCCCTCTATTGTCACTTTTTTGTTTGTTTTTAGTTATTTCCCTACATTTTCAAAATACTTATATGATATATATAATTTCAAACATCATATGTAGATTCAAACATCGTAGAAGAAGCATAGGCCATGTATCCAACATCATCGTGAAAATATTGAGAAAGACAACAAATAATTTCACATAGTTCATCCATATATAAACATAGTTTGAAACATCACGCTGTTCATCTATACAAATCAAAACAAAAAGAAAACAATAGAAGCCCATCAATTCCACCTTCCATGAAGTGAACCGAATCTGCGAAATGACAATAAGAAAGTTAGAAGGAGGAGAAGAAGAAGAAGACTAGAAGAAGAAGAAGAAGAAGAAGAAAGCGAAGGATAATAAGAAGAAGAAAGAAAGAAGAAGCTCAGTCTTCTTCTTATATTCTTTCTTTTTCTCCTCTTTCCTGTTCTATTCTTTATTTTTCTTTTCCTCATCACAGGTTTGTATAAAGATTATTTTCCACAGACTAATAGATCACACATATTAGAGATTAATTTTTATTGCTTGCACCGATGACAACTTACTTGAGGGATCTTATTCAATCCATAGGTAGGTATGGTGGACTCACATGGCAAAACTGGTTTGAAGGTTTATGGATGCACAAGTAGTATCTCTACTTAGTGCGGGAGGTTTTGGCTAATATGAGGTGGAAGGAATCGTCACATGCTAAGGGATCTCTAATCATATAACATTGTTCAGAGCCAAGCAAAAACAATCCATTACATTGTCTTCCTTGTCCAACATCTACTTTTAGGCATGCAATAGTTTAGTGAGTGTTCACAATCATAGATGGTGTCAGAGATGATATATTTATATGTGAACCTCTCCTTCTTTATCACTTCCTATTAATTGCAACAATGACCAAGGTCTACGTTTTCCTACCCTCAACAAGTTTCAATCCTCATTCTTTTTATATGTGAAGCCATCACTTCACATAAGATCATTACATGATCTTTCATGCTTTTGTTCTATTCTCACTCTTTTGATCATGGCAAGAGGCAAAGCCCTTCAACTAAGACACTCTTTATTATATGGCTTACGAGCAAGAATACATCAGGGGTGACACAAAGCAAAACTCAAAACTAAAACACTAAGACTTTTAAACTACTAGAGAAAAAAGAAAACTGAAAAGGAACAAACTAAAACAAAGGTAAAGGCAAAAGATGTGATGGTGATACGATACCGGGGCAACTCCCCCAAGTTTGGCACAAGCCAAGGGGATTGCCCATACCAATGCTCAGTTGTCTTCCTTTGGAGGTGATGGTGGTGGAGTTGTTGCAACATGGGTTTGATCCTCCGTCTTCCAAGGCATAGGTGCTCCATCATGGAAAGATGAACGAGTCTTCGGGATCCTCAAATCTGCACCCAACCGTATTGATTTAAATCTATACTCATACTCACAGTTTTGGTTCTGCGGGTCATAGATCTGGCCCTGGAGTTGATCAACCATGTCATAGAGCCTGGAGAGATGCTTCCTATTGTCATTGTCATCAATTTTTTTCTTATTGGTGAACTCCGTGATCATCTTGTGGTTGGCGTTGAGTCCACGCTCCACCATCTGTAGACACTTGAAGACTTGTTGCTCCATTGCTTCGAGCCTCGTCTCCACGCTTCCGGTCTTCTTAGGTCCCTCAACATCACGGATGTGCAACATCCCCTCATGCATCTCGATAGATTGAGGGTGTTGTAGCACTTCCGTGAGGTAGGGATTGATGACCTTCTCGAAGATCTTGTCCTTCGGAGCTTTTGGGGAAGTCATAGCGATCTAGATCTGCAACAGAAACAGGCTCGAAACGAAAAACAGAGGAAATCTACATGATGCAGGGGTCAGACCAAACGGAAGTATATATAATGATTTTTTTTCCAGACCAGAAGGAGTACCCTGCACAAAAACGGAGTCCGGGAGGCGCACGAGGTGGCCACAAGCCCTCACAGCGCGGCCAGGGGGTGGCCCCGCGCCGTGCAGGCTTGTCGCCTCCTCGCGCACTTTTCGGACTACTTCCAATTTTTGTATTTTTTCAAAATTTCCAAAACAGAGAAAATTTCCTACTGGAAAAGTTTTGGACTCTGTTTTCTTACCGAATCACATACCTCTTCGTTTTCGGAGTATGAAACGGGCTGATAACTGTCCCTTAGGTATTCTTCCGGAGTTATGGTATTGATGATATTGCTTTCAACATTTATGGGAGTACCTGAGATATAATGCTTGATTCTCTGCCCATTTACCACTCTCGGACAATTATCTTCCGTGTTGTTGCTCTTGATAGCACCGGAGCGATATACTTCCTCAACAACATAGGGACCTTCCCATTTAGAGAGAAGCTTGCTTGCAAAGAATCTTACACGAGAGTTATATAGCAAGACATAATCACCTACATTGAACTCGCGCTTTTGTATCCTCTTATCATGCCACCTCTTAACCTTCTCTTTGAAAAGCTTGGCATTCTCATATGCCTGAGTTCTCCACTCATCAAGCGAGCTAATTTCAAATAACCTCTTCTCACCGGCAAGTTTGAAATCAAAGCTGAGCTCTTTGATTTCCCAATAAGCTTTATGCTCTAGCTCAAGAGGTAAATGACATGCTTTTCCATACACCATTATGTACGGAGACATACCCATGGGATTCTTATAGGCAGTCCTATAAGCCCACTGTGCATCATCAAGCTTCTTAGACCAATTCTTTCTAGACCTGTTGACAGTCTTTTGCAGAATCAGTTGAATCTCTCTATTACTTAGCTCTACTTGACCACTGGACTGAGGGTGATAGGCAAACGCAATTCTATGGGTGACATCATACTTAGCAAGCATTTTACGAAAAGCACCATGAATGAAGTGTGAACCACCGTTGGTCATTATATATCTAGGGACTCCAAATCTAGGGAAGATAACTTATTTCCGCATCTTGATAGAGGTGTTGTGATCAGCACTACTAGTGGGGATAGCTTCTACCCACTTAGTGATGTAATAAATAGCAACTAGGATATGAGTATACCCGTTGGATTTTGGAAAAGGTCCCATATAATCAAAGCCCCAGACTTCAAATGGTTCAATGACAAGTGAATAGTTCATAGGCATTTCTTGACGTTTGCTAATATTACCAATTCTTTGACATTCATCACAAGACAAGACAAACTTACAGGCATCCTTGAAGAGAGTGGGCACATAGAAACCTGATTGCAATACCTTGTGTGCAGTTCTATCTCCCGCATGGTGTCCTCAGTAGGCCTTAGAGTGAAACTTATGTAGGATCTGTCCCTGTTCATGTTCAGGTACACAACGTCTAATAACACCATCTACTCCTTCCTTATAAAGGTGATGATCATCCCAAAAGTAATGTCTCAAGTCAAAGAAGAATTTCTTCTTTTGCTGGTACGTGAAATTAGGTGGTATATATTTGGCAACGATATAGTTTGCATAATCAGCATACCACGGTGCACTACGTGAAGCATTGATGACATTCAATTGCTCATCAGGAAAACTATCATCAATAGGTTGTGGGTCATCAAGAACGTTCTCCAACCTAGACAAGTTATCTGCTACTGGGTTATCAGCACCCTTTCTGTCGACAACGTGCAAATCAAATTCTTGTAGCAAGAGAACCCATCTGATAAGTCTAGGTTTAGCGTCCTTCTTCTCCATGAGGTACTTAATAACAGCATGATGAGTGTGAATAGGGACTTTGGAGTCAACTATGTAAGACCTGAACTTTTCACATGCAAACACGACTGCTAAAAATTCCTTCCCCGTAGTAGCAAAGTTTCCCTGGGCACTGTCTAGAGTTTTACTAGCGTAGTGAATAACATTCAACTTCTTATCAACTCCTTGCCCTAGGACAGCAAAATCACTAGGCAAGTTCCAATCAGGTGGTTGAACAATAGGTGCAGTTATCAAAGCCCTCTTAAGTATTTCGAAGGCTTCCTCACAATCATCGTCAAAGACAAAAGGAATATCCTTTTGCAAGAGATTGGTAAGAGGCCCAGAAATCTTAGAGAAGTCTTTAATGAACCTTCTATAGAAACCAGCATGACCAAGGAAACTTCTTATACCTTTGATATCTGTGGGGTATGGCATTTTCTCGATTGCATCAACCTTAGCCTTATCGACTTCAATACCTCTTTCAGAAATTTTATGTCCTAACATGATGCCTTCATTAACCATAAAGTGGCACTTCTCCCAATTCAAGACAAGATTGGTGTCTTTACATCTCTGCAAGAGTCGATCAAGGTTGCTGAGGCAATCATCAAAGGAAGACCCGTAAACGGAGAATTCATCCATGAAAACCTCAACAATCTTTTCACAGAAGTCAGAGAATATAGCCATCATACATCTTTGAAATGTGGCAGGTGCATTACATAAGCCAAAAGGCATACGTCTATAAGCAAAGGTACGGAAAGGGCAGGTGAAAGTGGTTTTCTCCTGATCAGATTGTGCAACTGGTATTTGGGAGAAACCAGAATAACCATCTAGAAACCAGAAGTGTGTGTTTGGACAGCCTTTCTAGCATTTGGTCGATAAAAGGCAAAGGGTAATGATCTTTCCTAGTGGCTTTATTCAGTTTCCTGAAGTCGATCACCATCCTATAGCCAGTAATAATCCTCTGTGGGATCAATACATCCTTATCATTAGGGACAACGGTAATGCCTCCCTTCTTAGGAACGTAATGCACCGGACTCACCCAATCGCTATGAGCAACAGGATAGATGATACCTGCTTTCAGTAGCTTTAGTGTTTCTTTTCTCACTACCTATTTCATCTTAGGATTCAATCTCCTTTGATGATCAACAACTGGTTTGAAGTCAGGATCAGTTTTAATCTTGTGCTGACATAGAGTAGGACTAATGCCCTTAAGATCATCAAGAGTATATCCAATAGCAGCACGGTGCTTCCTTAGAGTTTTTAGTAACTTGTTTTCTTCATGCTCCGAGAGGCTAGCACTAATAATGACAGGATATATCTCCTTTTCATCAAGATAGGAATAATTAAGAGTATCAGGCAACTGTTTAAGCTCGAACACACGATCACCCTTTGGTGGGGGTGGATCCCCAAGCAGTTCAACAGGCAGATTGTGCTTAAGGATAGGATATTGTTCTAAGACAATTCTATATATTTCATCCCTTTCATCCATATGCATACCATTTTCATGCTCAAGCAAGTATTGCTCTAAGGGATCAGTAGGAGGCCCGGCAATAGAGGCTAAGACAATAGTTTCAGCCCTACTAGGCAACTCCTTTTCATGAGGTTGTCTACCAAACTTAGAGAAATTGAACTCATGTGACACACCTTAGAAGCCAACAGTGACAGTTTGCTTCTCACAATAAATATGAGCACGGACAGTATTGAGAAAAGGTCTACCAAATATGATGGGACAAAAGCTATCTTGTGCGGTAGCAAGAACGAGGAAACCAGCAGGATACTTTGTTTTACCACACAAGACTTCAACATCCCTAATTATTCCCACAGGGCAGATAGTATCTCTATTGGCAAGCTGAATAGTGACATCAATAGGTTCTATCTAAACAGGTGCAATCTCATATTTTATTTCATCGTATAAGGATTGAGGTATTGCACTAACACTAGCACCCACGTCACATAAGCCATGATAACAATGATCTCATGTCTTAACAGAAACCACAGGCATGCCAACAACATGCCTATGTTTGTCTCTAACGTGAGGTTTAGCAAATTCTAGAAGCATCTTCACAGAAGTGAATATCATGTCCCTCAACTTCTTCAGACAGAAGATCTTTGATAATAGCAATGCTAGGTTCAACTCTAATTTGCTCAGGGGGTGTAGGTGTTCTAATGTAGCCTCTACGTATCCTAGTTGAAGCTTTAGAATGATCCTTTACCCTAACAGGGAAAGGTGGTTTCTCAATGTAGGCAGTGGGAACAACAGGATCACTATAGGCAATGACTTTCTCTTCAAGTGGAATGGGTTTAACTACATTGACTTCTAAAGGAGGATGAAATTTAAACCACTTCACTTTGGGAAGATCAATATGAGCAGCAAAGGATTCACACAATGAAGCTACTATCTCAGAGTCAAGTCCATACTTAGCGCTAAAGTCACTAAAGGTATTTGTCTCAACAAAGGATTTAACGCAATCAAACGTGAAATTCGTACCTAACTCCTTACCTTCTTCAAGCTCCCAATCTTCAGAGTTGCATTTAATTCTCTCCAATAAATTCCATTTGAAGTCAATATCTCTCTTCATAAAAGAACTGGTACAAGAAGTGTCAAGCATGGTGCGATCATCATGAGAAAGCCGAGCATAGAAGTTCTGAATGATAATTTCTCTCGAGAGCTCATGATTGGGGCATGAATATAGCATTGATTTAAGCCTCCCCCAAGCTTGAGCGATACTTTCTCTGTCACGAGGCCAAAAATTATAAATATAATTCTGATCGCGATGTACTAAATGCATAGGATAAAACTTTTGATGAAATTCCAATTTCAACCGATTGTAGTCCCATGATCTAGTATCATCACATAGCCTATACCATGTCAACGCCTTTTCCTTCAAAGACAAAGGAAAGACCTTCTTCTTGACCTCATCCTCGGGCACACCTGCAAGCTTAAATAAACCACAAACTTCATCTACATAGATCAGATGCAAGTCTGGATGTGATGTTCCATCTCCTGTAAAAGGATTAGCGAGCAGTTTCTCAAGCATACCCGAAGGAAATTCAAAGAAAATATTTTCAGTAGGTGCAGAAGGTTGAGGAGAAACTCTTTGTGCTTCCGTTCGAGCTGAAGATACCCCGAAAAAGCCCCTCAAAGGATTAGTATCCATAGTGACAAGTGACAATAAATTTTAGCACACTATATGAATGTTTCCTTACCAAGTTCCACTTACCAAAGGCGCTTCACTCCTCGGCAACGGCGTTAGAAAAGAGTCTTGATGACCCACAAGTATAGGGGATCAATCGTAGTCCTTTCGATAAGTAAGAGTGTTGAACCCAACGAGGAGCAGAAGGATCTGACAAGTGGTTTTCAGCAAGGAAATATCTGCAAGCACTGAAATTGTCGGTAACAAGTGATTGTGTGGTGAGATGATTCATAGCAAGCAACAAGTAACAAAAGTAGCAACGGTGCAGCAAAGTGGCCTAATCCCTTTTGTAGCAAGGGACAAGCCTGGACAAAGTCTTATAGGAGGAAAAACGCTCCCAAGGACACATGGGAATTTTTGTCATGCTAGTTTCATCATGTTCATATGATTCGCGTTCGTTACTTTGATAGTTTGATATGTGGGTGGACCAGCGCTTGGGTACTGCCCTTACTTGGACAAGCATCCCACTTATGATTAACCCCTCTCGCAAGCATCCGCAACTACGAAAGAAGAATTAAGACAAAGTCTAACCATAGCATTAAACTAGTGGATCCAAATCAGCCCCTTACGAAGTAACGCATAAACTAGGGTTTAAGCTTCTGTCACTCTAGCAACCCATCATCTACCTACTACTTCCCAATGCCTTCCTCTAGGCCTAGATAATGGTGAAGTGTTATGTAGTCGACGTTCACATAACACCACAATGAGGAAAAACAACATACAACATATCAAATTACCGAACGAATACCAAATTCACATGACTATTATTAGCATGACTTATCCCATGTCCTCAGGAACAAAAGTAACTACTCACAAAGAATAATCATATTCATGATCAGAGAGGTAATGATTAGCATCAAGGATCTGAACATAAACTCTTCCACCAAGTAATCCAACTAGCATGAACTACAAGGAGTAATCAACACTACTAGCAACCTTACAAGTACCAATCGGAGTCGCGAGACGGAGATTGGTTACAAGTGATGAACAAGGGTTTCGAGATGAGATGGTGCTGATGAAGATGTTGATGGTGACGAGTCACCTCCGATGAGAGGAGTGTTGGTGATGACGATGGCGACGATTTCCCCCTCCGTGAGGGAAGTTACCCCGGCAGGATCGTCCTGCCGGAGCTCTAGATTGGTTCTGCTCAAGTTCCGCCTCGTGGCGGCAACGAATCCACGAAAAAGCTCATCCCTGATTTTTCATGGGCGAAACCATTCATATAGCAAAAGAGGGGGGCATGTGGGCTAGCAGATTGCCCACAAGCCCTCATGGCGTGGCCTGGGGGGGTGGCCGCGCCGTGCAGGCTTGTGGCCAACCCCTGGTGCCCCTCTCGCGCTTCTTCGACCCAGTATTTTTGATAAATCGGGAAAAAAATCCTCGTTGATTTTTACGGAGGGTGGACTTGGGCAGAATAGGTATCTCAACTTCGCTCCACTTTCAGGCCAGAATTCCAGTTGCCGGTATTCTCCCTCTTCATGTAAACCTTGCAAAATAAGAGGCATACGAATTGTACCGTGAAGTGAAATAACAACCAAAGAAGCGAGAAATATCAACTTGAAAACATGATGCAAAATGGACGTATCATCTGCCAGGTGGCAGTGGACGACAGAGGTCTTTGCTATCGGTATGCCATTACCAAGAAACGGAAAAGGAGCTAGACGACATCCGATAGGAACTTACTTTGTTAGGTAGATGACGGAGCCTTTGCCATCTGCGAGGTGGAACTTTGCCGTCTGCCACACGGGGGGTCTTTGCATTAAGCCGGGGGGGTGTCATTGTTGTCTACCGAGGGAGTCTTTTCCGTTTGCCGGGGGGGCTTTGCCGTCTCCAGGTGGAGCTTTGCCGTGTGCATGGGGGCTTTGCCGTCTGCCACGGTCATGAGTTGATGGAAATGTGACCATATAGGTCAGCAGTGCTGCTCTCCGGTTGCACATGTGGGTACCACATGGCACCTTGCCATCAGGTGGCAGATGACAAAGGCCTTTCATGTTTGCTGGCACACAACAAAACCCCTCTATTGTCACTTTTTCGTTTGTTTTCAGTTATTTCCCTATATTTTCAAAATACTTATATGATATATATAATTTCAAACATCGTAGAAGAAGCATAGGCCATGTATCCAACATCATCGTGAAAATATTGAGAAAGACAACAAATATTTTCACATAGTTCATCCATATATACACATAGTTTGAAACATCACACTGTTCATCTATACAAATCGAAACAAAAAGAAAACAATATAAGCCCATCAATTCCACCTTCCATGAAGTGAACCAAATCTGCAAAATGACAATAAGAAAGTTAGGAGGAGGAGAAGAAGAAGAAGACTAGAAGAAGAAGAAGAAGAAGAAGAAAGCGAAGGAAAATAAGAAGAAGAAAGAAAGAAGAAGCTCAGTATTCTTCTTATATTCTTTCTTTTTCTCCTCTTTCCTCTTCTATTCTTTATTTTTGTTTTTATGCCATTTTGAGATTATTATGTCCTTTTGGGGGAACAAAGCTAAGTATATCACATTTATGAGGTAACCAAGGTTCTTATGCTATTTTTGAACTAACTAAGCTAATTATGTCATAAATGAACTAAATAATCTAATTATGTCATTTTGGAGGATAATTAGCTTAGAAGAAGAAGAAGAAGAAGAAGAAGAAGAAGAAGAAGGAGAATAGGAAGAAGAAGGAGGAGGAGAAGAAGAAGGAGTAGAAGAAGAAGAAGCAGGAGGAGGAGAAGAGGAGAAGAAGAAGGAGGAGGAGAAGAAGAAGGAGAAGAAGGAGGAGGAGAAGAAGAAGAAGAAGAAGAAGAAGAAGAAGAACGAGAAGAAGAAGGAGGAGAAGAATAATAAGTATGAGGCGACAGAGAAGAAGGAGGAGGAGAAGAAGAAGAAGAAAAGTAGAAGGAGAAGATGGAGGATAAGAATAAGGAGAAGAAGAAGGAGAAGAAGGAGAAGAAGAAGAATAAGAAGAAGAAGAGGAAGAATGAGAAGGAGTAGGTGGAGGAGAAGGAGAATAAGAAGGAGGAGAAAAAGAAGAAGAAGGAGATGGAGAAGAAGAAGGAGATGGAGAAGATGAAGGAGAAGAATAAGAAGTAGAAGAAGAAGGAGAAGAAGAAAGAGAAGAAGGTGAAGATGATTACAATACTTATCTTATTTTGAGCTCATTATGTCATTTTGGAGGAAGATAAGATAAGTATATGGCATTTATGAGCTAACCAAGGTTCTTATGCTATTTTTGACCTAACTAAGTTAATTATGTCATAACTGAACTAAATAAGCTAATTATGTCATTTTGGAGGATAATTAGCTAAGTATGTATTTCTTGGGGAAAATAAGATAAGTATGTCGCATAATAGGGCTAACTAGCATGTACAAAGCTAATTATGCATTTGTTAAACATAACACTAGAGAAAACTTACCGTCGTTGTCATCAAGGATGTGAATCATCAGGGTTGCTCGGGGCAGGTTCACTGGGAGAAGGTTGCCCTGGAGAAGGGTTGTGCAACACGGCTCGGGAGTTATTCGACACCAAAGATATTTTGCAATGTCTTGTGAGCATGATGACACTCAAATTTTAATACTAGTAACTAATGATCATTCAAATGAAACTCACCGTTCCAACCTTAGAAATGTCTGGCATCGGCGGAGGGGTCTGACCGGTCTTCTCACACATAGAATACATATTTGGTTTTGAAGAGACACTCATATTAGTTAGTAATGAAACGAACATTACATGCATTATTTGGCTAATGTGAAAAAGAAACTTACCACAAGGAGCACATACATGACCCACTGAGCTGCCTCACTCTGTGCCCTCTCCTCCTCCAACAACCGAGTCGTCTTCTCCTTCGCGGCCCGAGCCGTCTCCGCCTCCACTCGGTCCCTCTCCTACATAAGCTCCTGAATAGCAACTTGGGTTGTCGCTCTCTCTCTCTAAAGAGCAGCCTGCAACACAACTCCTCATTAGCACTATAATCATCGATGGCCACACACACAATGTAATGGCCAAAAGTTTTTTGAGTCCGTACAACTAACGTCGATGAAGAGATTGACTGGTCGTGGAAGAGTCCTTATCTTAGGACAGGAGCTCGTCTGGCGCGCCTTGATCTCCGGGAGAGTGAGAGGAAAATGTATCAGCACGTCTCCAATGGCTATCGAGCCATGGGGCTTCCCGCCGCCAGATATCATCACCAGCTCTAGATCCAAAGGTTCCTGGCTCGAGTTAAAGTCCTCCCCTTTCCTTGCCTTCCCCTCCTCCTTGTATCTCATGAGCTTGTTGTCGGAAGAGATGTTGGTGAACTTCTATGGATGATCGAGGTCAGACTCAGAGAATGTCGTGACCTTCTTGTAGGAAGCGGTATGGGCCATTCCATAGAGGTCGTACACCCCTGGCACCTCTGTGTTATTGTGATGCGCCTAAAAGAGAGAACAAACTATTAGTAAAGGGCTCAAGCTAGCATGAATCATGAAGCAAACCATATACCTAGTTCCGTCCGAACTGAAATAAGTTGGCAATCCCTTGATGGTGTGGCTCACCAACCATTTGAGCACGCCGGTCCTTTGCATTGTCGTCAATGGCTCGACATTGGCATGTGCACCACTCATCCACTAATGCCTCCCAACAATCCATCTTATCCGCACACCATATCGGGGGCACCTATAAGTTAGTAAAGAGAAATTTGAGTGCTACGCCTAAGAATCAAATAAAAAAACCAAGTAGAAGGCCTTAAGAATAGGCAATTACCTTCATGTATTGTTCCTTCTTCAAAAACTTTCCGTGACACTCCAAATTGTCCTTCTTAATACTACGTGATGCATAGTAGTCTCGAATAGCCTGAGGCCGAGCCTCGAGGCATAAGTTCTCTAATATCCGCTTGCACTCGGCCTTAATAGCCTTGGCTGACGCATCCTCATATACCTCACACACATGTGTAGAATGTCTGCAATCAAACGAGGCAACACTGATTAGTACAATAACTAGCTATATTGGTAATTTTAGATTGTGTAAAAGGAGAAATTACCAAAAAGTTGTTGATCACCATCTTGGCCCTCGTTTGGCACAAGATACCGTTGAGCATGTTCTCCGGCGAGGACTGGGAAGCCTTCTAGTGCTCCTAGCTAAATTCTAGTGTAGGAACCTCACCCTCACCGGGCAGCGTGACAAACCCCGAGAAATTTTGCTGGCAAAGCACAACAAGGATGGTGTTCGACTTGTGGACTCCAAGGGGGTGATGCCAACCCCAGGAGTATGACAAGGTCAACGCATTAGATATTTGAAGAAACTTGAAGGCAAAAGGTACAAAAAGAGTAAATGCACTTACTTCTCCCCTTCAGGCCTAATCACCCGCCTGTTCTCGCGGGGCGCCGACATGGCCGGGAGACGTGTATTACCACGCTGGTACGCTGTGACCCCCTCAACCACCTCGCCCTCACTATGAGTACACTCATCCCCACCACCATCAGCATGGCCACCCGGCCCCTCGGTCCGATCCGGCCAGGTACCCCGTCCGGACGTCTCCTCATTGGGTGAAGCCTATGTGGCCTGAGTCTTGTGGGACATAGCCCCTGGTACAGGAGTCGTGTGGTTCGAAGCCTCTAGAACCATAGTCTCATGGGTCGAAGGCCCGTTGACCCGAGGCTCCTGGTCCGAAGTCCCCATAGACTCCACCTCAAATGGGTCCACCCTAGTAGTCATCTCCTGAGATGGGAGTGGAAGCGAGGACGGCGTAGTAGTCCGCCTAACTTTCCCATCGCCACGTCTTGTACCCTTCGCCTTCTTCCCTACTAGACATCCTCTTCCGGTGGGAAACGACGATGGCGAAGATGCACCCATGGGTCCCGAGACTGTCTGCCAACACACTACGGAGATATATGGGTGGAATGAAAGGACCCGTCCCGCGGGCCGCCGATGAAGAAGTACGCGCCGAGCAATCTAGACTCACACCCACCATCTTTCAACACCTGCCATGAAAAAGAGTAAAATAAATTAGTATAACATTAAAAAATTAGTATATAATTTAAGTTTGGATGCATACAAACTAATAATAGTCTGGATCGTGTATATATGCTCTGAGATCAATAAATGCATCATGATGATAAATATCATGCGTATCATCATGAATGACGTGCTCAGCCGGTTCACCGGCATTAACATGTGGAAGGCCTTTGTGTAACCGGCCAAGCATTGACAGGTAATCTGCAGTACTAACCTCTTCTAGTTCCGGCTCTGCTGGTTCTGGCTCAGGGGTGAAGTTAGATTCACTGTCGGATTCACTCGTGCTCTCTACTTCCATGTTCCCGAGTGAAGTAGAGCAGTTCTTGAAACGTTTATTTGAAGAATTCCCCGTCATATGTGTCTTGGTTAATGTGAGTTTCATAATCATCTTCATTAGTGGGAGGTGGTCTGGCACGTGGCAACACTTCATAAACAACATCCCAACCATTCAGATTCTCATTAGTTTGGTAGGCCCACGGTAGACAGAAAACTTGGGTCGCTTATTGAGCCGTAATATAGACATCTGGAACATCTAAATGGGTGCTTTGTTCAATTTCGACTAGCCCTATATGTTCATGAGCACTTCTAGTCTCCTTCGGCTGGAACCAATAAGATTTGAATACTATGATGTTTGGTTGGTTTTCACCATAGAATTGAAGTTCATATGTTCCTTACACTCTTCCATAATACTCGGTACCTCCTTCGCCGATAGCAGAGACACCACAATTTGTACATTTCCGGTCGGGCATAGATGTATCTTTGCCAAAGGTATAAAAGCGATACCCGTTGCTGTTCCATTTCAAAAATGAATGGACCTTATAGTCAAATCTATTAGCGGCTTGTCTCAATTCAGCATCCATAGACTCTGAATTAGTCTACAAGTTTAATACAAAATGATTGTTGCATTAGCCGCAAATTAGACCAAGAAATGAAATGGTCCATCATTTATAATTACCGTTGCATCAACCAAGAGATGAAACCCGGGATAGACGCCTCCATGGTTTGGTAGAAGCTCATAATCTTCGACGAAATCATTTTGGATCACCGCTCCATCTGAGAATTTGGCGAATTATCGATTGTATCAAATATCTGGGAATAAGAGAAGTTCAAAGGAATTAGAAGTTCTGGAAAATGTACTAAGAACTTACTCGATGTACGGTCGCACTTCTATTAGATTGTTGAAGATATCCAACGAAATGGTTCGCCATTCCTCGACATCCAACATTATTGGTTTAGAAGTACCGACTGGTGCGAGCTTCCCTTCCAATAAGATGAGGTTTAATCCACCTTTTTAGTGTCGCCGTCATTGTACCGAGGCTTCGGATTATGCAAATGACGATTTCTAGGTCCGTAGTTTGCTGTCACGAATTTTGCCACCTCCTCAGTAATGAATGCCTCGGCCATCGATGCTTCAATTATACGTTTATTTTACATCTTGCTCGAAGCGTGTTTTGCATCCTCTTAGTTGCAAAGCACCAATGATTTTGCATGGGCCCGCCCAATCTTGCCTTGGTCGAGAGATGTAAAGTCAATTGCTACACTGGATTAAAGAAGACTGGTGGAAAGATCTTCTCTAACTTGAGAGCAACTCCGGATCCAAATCCTCCAAATTATCTAACACGCCAGGCGATAGTTCTTTCGCACAAAGAACATGGAATAAATAGCTCGGCTCTACCAGTACTAGCCATTCATCCTCAGGAATAAAGATACGTAACATCACCGACATTACCCGCCTAAGCCATATGTGCCAATCATGACTCTTGAGACCAAATATTTTCAATTTCTCAAGACATGCTCCCCTCTTTAGATTCCCTGCATACCCATCAGGGAACATCAAGTGCATTTTGACCCACAAGAGAATTTCCCTCATAGCTAGCCTTCCAAGATTGAACCAGGCCTTTGGCGTCGACCAGTTCTGCTTTCCTTTCGATTGTCGCAAGGTTTTTAATGGTCTATGACATATAGTCTCTTGATTGACTCTAGCCTTATGCTTATCCTTTGACTTCCCCTCTATGCCGAACAACGTACCAAAAATGGCCTCTCAGATATTATTCTCAGTGTGCATCATGTAGAAGTTGTGTGGAATAAGGAGGTCTTTGATGTAAGGTAGATCCAACAAGCATGTCTTGTGAGTCCAGGCGTGTTCTGAATTATACCCCTTGAATTTTTCTGGACGCTCTCCATCAGGCTCGAGAGCGTTTAACTGATCTAGGATCTGTTGGCCTATCAATGCAGGTGGTGCCGAGTTTTTGACAACTTTACCTTTGATATAGTTCTTCTTGTCTTTTCTGAACTTATTCCGAGGATCCAAGAACTGTCTATGCAAGTGAAAGCAAGAATACTTCCGGCCCACCTACATCCAATGAAACTGAAGATCTAACTTGCATGTGGGGCACGGGAACCTTCCATGCACACCCCAGCCAACGAATAGAGAATATGCCAGCAACTCATGCATCGAGTACATGTACTAGACATGCATTTTTAAGTTTTCTTTTCTAGTGGTGTCGTATGTCTTGAACCCATTATCCCAAGCTTCTTGCAACTCATCCTTAAGCGGCTGCATGTACACATTCATATTCTTCCCCAGATAGTTGGGTCCTGGAATTATCAATGTCAGGAATATGTTCTTTCTTATCATAATATGTCCAGGGGGAGATTGAGTGGAATGAAAAATACAAGCCAACTACTGTATTGAGTTGCCGTCATATAAAAGGGATTGAACCCATCAGTGGCAACGCAGACTCGAGGATGCCTTGGATCTGCCACTTTATCCGAATGTAATGCATCGAAGTGCTTCCATGCTTCCACATCCGATGTGTGTACCGCGATCTTATTCCTATCTACATCTAGTTTAGTTCTTTTGCCCAATTTGTGCCATATAATCTATATGTACGTCTCTTCGACCATGAAAAGAAATTAACGCCTTGGTATGATTGGCATATAGCGAAGACCATTGACTGGGATTTTGGTCTGGCTCTTCTCACCCATACCGTTGTCAACCACAACATACCAGGAAGACTTGCAAATGGGACAATAGTTCAAGTCTGCATACTGAAGCCTAAATAAGCCACATCCTTTCTCACACGCATGTATCTTCTCATAGGGCATCTTAAGTACACGGAGTGTTTTATCTGACTGGTACAGGTTTGAACAAATGACATGGCCTTTGGATAGAAAGCGTCTAAATAGTGTCATCATAGCGTCGTAGCATTCTTTTCCCAAGTTGAATTGAGCCTTCAGAGCCATTACTTGTGCAATGGCATCCATCTCACAAAGCTCAATGTTCTCGTGGAGTGGACGTTTTGAAGACTCCAACATTTCATAGAAGGACTTTGTAGATTCCTCCATTTCATCATCCGAATCATGAGCATCATCAAAGTCTTGTTTCATGTCTTCGATCCCGGTACCGTGCTCGTCGGTGCGACGATGAACCACCTCGGCTCTGGTGCATTGGGAAGACTCACCATGAAATGTCCACATTATATAATCAGATGTAAAACCCCTCCTGTGCAGGTGTTTATCCATTTCAGCTTCCATCCTCTTTTTAAGTTTGTCGCACCCAGGACAGGGGCACCAGTTTGTTGTCTGGCCATTTGCAAATGCGGATTTCACAAACTCCTTGGTTTTTGTAAACCATTCTTTGGTCATCTCTTTCTAACTAGTGTGACTGGTGTATATCCATGCACGATGACTCATTTTTCCTAGCTACTAAACACATAAGAAAAATATATATAATTCAGCATATATGTTCGTGAGTTAATCATGTTTGTCACTTTTATTACGTCCATGCAACCTACATGCTAATAGGTAAAGATAGGTCCTAAGCCCACCCAAGTATGTGTAGATTGGGTTCGTTTTCCCAGGCTCTGCTCCGGGTCCGATGCAAATTTTGGGCAGCACCTCCCCGCTATTCTCCTGATACACGTCTCGACAATAAACAGAGAGGATGTGTACACGGAGAACAATAGGGAGGCATTGATGTAATCATGCATCGGATCCGAAGCAGATCATATGGAAAAACGAACCCAATCTAGACATACTCGGGCTGACCATGGATAACGTTGTACAATTTGGAAGAATCACGGTTGTAAATATATGCAAATGCATGCATTTTATAACTGTAACCCTTTCAAATGGGAGACACATAATAGTCACGCGTACCGATGATTTAATGTACCTATGTAAGAGCATAATCTTCCCTAAGTAGTTTTGCTAGTTGATGACAACACCTTTGTAGAATAATCGTGTGCTTTGAGCTTTCTGTGGTTATCAGGTGGCACGAGATGGTTATCCTTCCCCTCAGATGATAAACGATAAGACGGAGTACTTTGTATGATTTAAAGTTGGTGGACTTGAGTCATAGGATAATCCGTACTATGAAAAGGGGGTCCGCATTTGGAAAGGTTGGGAGAATCTACCACGTACACATTCGTCACCACCTTTCCTCCTCGACACTTTGGAGCTGTCCTCTTGATCCCTGTTAAGCAGAAGTACCGCTAGGAGTTGAGCGGTACTACCGCTTGGGCGGAAGTAAGATGGTGTTGAGAGGTACTACCGCTTAGGCCGTACTGTCGTTCCATACTTCCGGCCTCACTTCTGCTTATGTTTCCCGTTTTTCAATTCTGCTTAGCAATTATATTTTGAGTGGAAGTCGGAAGTAGAAGTAACGCGTGGTACTTCTGCTCTATCTCCATTGTTTCCTGAGTGGCGGTAGTACCGCTGGTTGGAGCGATACTACCGCACCAACGGAACTTCCACTTCTCCTTGTCGCCTGTCTATTGGCTGCCCGACCTGTATATAACGTGCAAGCGGAAGTACCAATCCCCCGAGCGGTACTACTGCTCGTGCATGATTTGTGGGCACAAAATGGTCAGATTTCTCCACCACTATATAAGTGGGTCTTCTTCCCCGTGGAGACTCGCCTTTTCCCCTAAAGCTCCATTATTTTCGCCAATATCACTCTTTCCTGATCTCCACCAAGAGATACTTGATTCCCCCCACTAATTCCATTGTGGTGAAGCTTCGTGGTCTCATTGGGAGCCTCCAATTAAGTTGTGGAGATTACCCCAACCTTGTTTCTAAAGGTTCGGTCGCCGCCTTCAAAGGTACCACTTAGTGGAATCACGACACCTCGCATCATGGGGAGCATTGTGCCTCCACACCACTGAAACGGAGATTTACTTCCTCTCAAAGGAAAGGAACTTAGGAAACACATCCTCGTCTTCATCCCTTCCACTTGTGGTTATTTCTTACCTTTACGTGTATTTACTTCTTGCTTAGTATTGTTGTTGATTAGCATCATATAGGTTGCTCACTTAGTTGCATATGTAGACATCCTATTTGTTGCTAAACTTAATTTGTTAAAAGAAAAGATTAAAATTCATGAAATGCCTATTCACCCCCCCTCTAGTCAACCATATCGATCCTTTCAACCTGTATCTAACAAGTTTCATCGGCACAAAGACATGCCTAGAGAAAATTAAGCGGGGAGGAGGATATGTCATTTGTGCTCACCCACGAACGCAGGGGCGGAGCTCGTTGAAGGCACGGGGAGGTTGTTGAACACTAGACCCTCGCGGCAAAGAAACAACTGCACATGTAAATCCACCCGGTCAACACAAATATTTTGATTTTTATAATTTTTTTGGAAAATATAGTTTGTTTTTTAGAACGAAATCGGAAAAATATCCATGATCAACACAAATATTTCTTGTTCTTGTTCTTCTTCTTTCTTCTCCTCCTCCTCTTCGTCTCCTTCTTATTTTCATTTTTCCATTTCTTCTTATCCTCCTCCAATCTTTTTCTTCTTATACTTCTTCTTCTTCTTATAATTATTTTTTTCTCCTCCTCCTTGTCCTCTTATTCTTATTCTCCTCTCATCTTCTTTTTCTTCTTCTTCTTTTCTTCTTCTCCTCCTCTTCTTCGTCTTCTTCTTCTTCTTCTTCCTTCTTTCCTTTATCCTCTTCTTCACTTAATTATTCTTATTTTCTTCTTATTTTTTTCATGTTTCTTCTTCTTCTTCTAATTATCTAAATCTCAAATTAAACCTAAACCTAGCACAAACCTAAACCAAACACAAATTATCCTAAACCTAAACAATAAAAAACAGAAAATAAACAGAAAAAGCTCAACTTGGGGGCGGTGGAGGGGGGCGGCGCGATGGTGGGGCGGCGGCGCGGTGGTGGTGGTGGGGGAAGCGTCGGAAGGGGGGAGCCATGGTTAGGAGGCCGGCGCGGGGGAGACGACATGAGGAAGGGGGCGGCACGGTGAGGTGGGCAGCGCTATGGTGGAGGGCGTCGTAGGGAGGGGGCGGCGCAGGAAGGGGGCCGGTGTGGGGAGGGGGCCAACTTAGGGAGGGGTCGGCATCGAGAGGGGAAGCTGTAGTGAGGGGGCAGCAAGGGGGAGCTGATGCCGGGAGGGGAGCGGCGCAGGGAGGGGGTGGCGCAGTGGTGGGTGCGGCGCAGGGAGGGATCTGACGCGATGGTGTGAGCTGAGGTGGGGGGCGGCGCGGTGTTGGTGGTGGAGCAATGCGGAGAGGAGAGGCAGAGAGATTGGGGATCGGGGAGGGAAGATGGGGGGTGGATCGATGGGGCGTTAGTGGCCGTTAGTGGCCGTCCGCCATGTCGTTCGCCTGGGGAACTAGCTGACGGCAAAGTGGTGGAGGCTGACAGAAAATACGGTTGCAGCTTATGGCAACGAAGCATTTGACGACAAAGGGGACGGCTCCAGCTACGGTGACTCTTTGCCGTCTGTGTCATCCATCTTTGCCATCAGCCAGTTCTTTGGCATGTGCGTGGTCCATCTTTGCCGTCCGCGAGCAAACGGCAAATAACGCACTGATGGCAAAGAGTATCTTTGCCATTAGTGAGTTCTTTGCCGTCTGTTTGTTGGCAGCTGACGGCAAAGAGTGTGTTTTCCATTAGCCACCACACGACAAATATCAGACAGATGGCAAATTCCCTTATTGTTGTAGTGATATCACCGCATACATGTACATTAGCACCCATGTCAATTAACCAATCAAGGGAACAACATATCGAGAGAATAGTGGGAAGTATACCATACCCAACATCCTGCATCTCAGCGTCACCAATGACAACATTGGCGATCTTGTCGCCTTTCCCATGTTGACGCTTGTCATAACGATTAGGGCAACTAGGTGCCCAATGATTAGGATCTCCATAGATATGAAAAACACCTTTCTTCTTGTCAGTCTCTTCTTGAAGCCTTGTTTTTCCCATCAAACTTTCCCTTGTTCTTGAACTTGTGGGTCTGGAAGTTTTTGTTGTTTACTAGATTGGCATTAGAACCTCCCTCCATACCTCGAGCACATATATCTTTTGCTCTTGCCTTTTCTTCCACATCAAGAGTACCAATGAGATCCGGAACGTAAAAATCCTGCCTCTTATGCTTGAGAGAGGTAGCAAAGTTCCTCCACGAGGGAGGAAGCTTAGTGACAATACCTTTGTCAACAAACTTCTATGGTAACATACAATTGAAGTGCTCAAGTTCTCTAGCAAATGGATGTATATTGTGAGCTTGCTAAACCACACAACACTCATTAGCCATTGTGTAATCATAGAATTGTTCCATGATACAAAGCTCAGTGCCAGCGTCCGAGACTCCAAACTTGGCCTCAAGTACGCTGCACATATCTTTTCCATTGTCAATTGATGCATAAGCATCAACTATGTTCTCACCAAGAACAATCAGAAGAGCAGCCTTAAACAAGGTATCAGTTTTCTGAAAATCGAGTTCCTCTTGAGGATCAAGAATTCCTTCAGGTTTGCCAAGAATGGCATCATAGCAGCTCATGGTTTCAAATCATAGAACATACCTCAAATGCCACCTCTTATAGTGCACACCCTCAAACATAGTAGGCCTCATGGAAGCAGCAAAACCACTCGACGTAAATTGCCTAGAATAAGGTTTTTGGATTGTTGGAAATAGGAGCGATTTACCATGTGAATTTACTAGCAGAAATAGTAGATAAATCATGACTAACATAGCAATTATAATACAAGACATACGATCATACAGAGATTGTGCAAGTAGCATATGAAGTGATGAGTACGAACAGAAAATATATAGAACAGAAACTAGAACAAGAAGATGCGACATGAACTCAAACAAGAAGAACACGGACACATAGTGAGTTGCAGCAGTAGGAGAAGTGGGATTGGTGTTGACATCATCATCTACCATGTTGTCGAAGAGGTTGTTGACGTTGGGGAAGAAGTCGTCGTTCGGGAAGTGGTCATCAGCGTCCTTGGCTTTCGTGATGAAGAAGCCAGTAGTCGTGCACAACGCTCCCCAAAAACTTTATCACCCTTCTACCGTACAAGACTCAAATTGGCAGAGTTTCACATGCCTACTGTCCTGACCTACAATGCACGCCGAATGCCAGGATGGGGAAGAACCTAGCAGCAACTCAGGGTTTGGAACTTGACAGTGAGAGAAAGATGATGATCTGATGTGTATCTCTGGAGAGGAGCAACCTCTCTTTTATAGACATAGGAGAAGGAGGCAAACATGCAGCGACAAGAGGTGAAGCAAAAGAGGGAGACGAAACGAACATGCAGCCACCAAAGGGGTGCATCATTCGTATTCAATTTCCAGTACAACAAAACATTTTAGATCCCGAGCGACCTTTTGTATACCAATCGTGCATGGAAAAAATTAGTCATCGACCCAGCTCATTCCCGTAACCCGCGGCGCGTCGCGATGAGGCGAGGCGGGCGATGGAGGAGGAGGATTGCGTGTGTATGTCTATCTTGTTATCATGCTGATACATGTGTGGAAACATCCTCCATTATAAGGAGATCCAACTCCTAACAAACTAGCAATGTGGGACTAAACTTTAGTTCCACCTCTTGCCTTGCACTAAATGGGCCTCTAGGATTTATTAGGAATTCTCAACATGGTCATTGGGCTGGCCCAGAACGGTTAAATTCCAGCAAAATGGTCTGCCTCCTCGTGAACCATTGAATTCAACACGAGATGATTGTTAGATTCAATTTCAACTTTGCAACAATGATGATGTTGTTTTAAGACATTCGCAATAGAGTTTATGTTGCAGAACTTTGCAACAAAGTATTGTTACACACAAAAAATCCATTAGAGACAATGTTGGAAAAAATTGTCTTCACGAGAAAGTATTGCAACATCAACGAGGTTGCAGACTCTTTCTTGAAACATGGACGATGTTGCAAGAATAAAATCCAGGTCCGATATTCCGTCAAATGGTGGTTAGGGAGAAGGGGCACTGCTCGTCCCCTCCATCGCACCGCCGTCGGCGAGCATTGGACCTTCGATCGTGTGCCTTGCCGCCATCCTCCTCTCCAACGAGGTGGGCGCACTATGTTCGGTCGACGGGCGTGGTGGATGTGGGCGACAACAACGACCACCGCTCCCGACCCCGGATTGTAACCTCACCGCTATTCTCCTCTCTAGCGAGGTGGACAGTTGTCGACACCAATGATGAAGCACCGGGTAATGCGCATGGGATTTCGATGCCGCCGTATCCCTCACCTTTGTCTTCGTCGGTCTGCAAAAACAAATTGTTGTGTGGTAAGATTGCAACAACGGGTCGGTTTCTAATCTAATGGTGGATAATGTTGGAAAAAATTGTCTTCACGAGAAAGTCTTGCAACATCGACGAGGTTGCAGACTCTTTCTTGCAACATGGAGGATGTTGCAAGAATAAAATCAAGGTCTGATCTTCCGTCAAATGGTGGTTAGCGTGAAGGGGCACCGCTCGTCTCCTCGATTGCACCGTCGTCGGTGATCATTGGACCTTCGATCGTGTGCCTTGCTGCCATCCTCCTCTTCGACGAGGTGGGTGCACTATGTTCGGTCGACGGGCATGGTGGATGTGGGTGACAACAACAACCACCACTCCCGAACCCAGGTTGTAACCTCACCGCTATTCTCCTCTCCAACGAGGTGGACAGTTTTCGACACTTGTGATGAAGCACCGGGTAATCCGCATGGGATTTGGATGCCTCCGTATCGCTCACCTTTGTCTTCGTCGGTCTGCAGAGACTAATTGTTGTGTGGTAAGATTGCAACAATGGTCGGTTGCTAATCTAATGGTGGTGGATCGTGGGCCACCTGGCCTGCGGAGAAGTCGGAGGACACAATAGTTGTGATCCGTCGGTTGATTAGAAGCAGTTCCCAAAAGATCTGCCTCATCGTCACATAGCGGCGGAGCATGAACCTAATTGAAGGAGGGGCCAAAAAGGCTAGGGGATTATGGAAGCATAACTTCTCCCTACGGTGATTTTGATAATTAATAACAACATATACTAATGATTCTGTCTAGTATATTTCAAAAAAAATCAAAGATGCATTACCTTAGGACTTTGAGGAGAACCCCTAGATGCAAGGAACATCTGTTGGCAACAAGCTTGAAGATCTACATTTTATATTTCGTGTGAAATCACATTTGAGTACATTGGAAAGCCAATAACTTACTCTCTCCGTTCCAAAATATGTGTCTCAAGATTATTACAACTTTGTATTAATTTAAGTAAAGTTATGACAATTATTTTGGGACGAAGGGAGTACAATACTAAAGCGGGAAGCATTGGCGTTTTCTCTTTTTTTTGAATTTTTTACTGTCCGGTGAAATTTACCGCTTAAGATGACCTAAATATCTCCAACTGGGCCCAATACTTACCCCCGATCTTTTCTTCTTCCTTATGTTTTCTGAAAGAGATAACGAGAGAGCCAGAGAAGAACGAGAAAAAGGGGAGCAAGTTGTTCGCCTGCACGAGTCCATCCTTTCGACGCCGCCTCCATCATTCGCCACCGCAGTCCACCACCGGCCATTGCTGGTGCAACTCCCCGGCTGCGGTTCCACCCCACCCACCTCCTTCTTTCTGTTATAGAAGGCGTCAGCACATCTCCACGCGGTGGAGGCGGAGAACAACCAGTGCACGGGGCGGCTTCCAAGCTATGCCTACCTCCGTCCGAGCATGGCCCGATTGTTTCATGTCGGCTCTCCGCATGTGCCGACCGCCCCTCCTTTCTCTCATGCACAAAACCATCCACAACGTTTCTTGGCGAGCGGCAGACGTGGCCATCCTTGCCATAGAAAAGTACGACCATGAGACACTCATACAATTGTATTACGTGGTGAGCGTGCCTCTTCATCGCTTACAAGAATTTTCAGAATTAGTACTCCTTCAACCTCTATACTAATTGGCAACCATCTTTCTCTGATCTAGTTTTTTCAATACAAATTCACATGTTTGCTAAACTACTTACTCTCTACGTAAACATGTCTAGATTGATTTTAAATTACGCTCTTGAACACAAAGTTAGTTAACACTTCATTGCCCATGTATGTTATTTCTTCTTGGTGTGGGGTCTCATGAAAAAGCAAGAAAGGGGACACCAAATATAGATCAAGTTTTTTTTTATCTATCTACGCTTTCCTCACATAATTGGTAGTAGTCAATCATACCTGAAAGAATGTTTGTGTGGTTTCCTTTTATGATTTTGTTGTATGTCAGAAGAAGCAAGAGATATAACATTGAAAGCAACTTGAGTGAACTCATGCCAACACACTGACCTTTCACCTCTACTGCCACTAAGATCTTTTCGAAATAAATTAGTGAAAATATATTATGGCAACCATTTTTTATTCTCCTCATTGGTCATCAAATTTATTTTATCGAACAAATGGATAAGTTACGTCTAACTGAATTATGCTTCCTTCAATTTTGCTATAAGCATGCCTCGGGTGCCATTTCTCGTTAGAGATAACCTGTAGAATAAAGTGCCACGAGGGAGGGGCAACTAATGTAGAGCTTCCTATGGTTGTGAGGTTGTCAACATGAAAATATTTGGTATTGTTGCTGCATTGTTCGGATTTCTAGAAATGATTATGCAATGAACACCATGCCCAATTTTGACCTCCAGTTATTACTCCTATCCGAAGTTCATATTTGAGATGCACTTCCATGTTTGTGAGACTAATCCATGGAAAAGGTTTACCATCTTAGTTTGTTGAAAATGAAGGAAAAGGGGTATGCAAGGAATGTGCCAACGTGCACATTGTGATGCTAGTAAGTTATCTAAAAAATTCCTGACTTGCAACATTTTACATTGACAACCTTGTTTCTTGTGTTGATAAACTAATATGAACTTGCGACCCTTGATGCTTTGTGTGGAACACACATTCCATATATTTCTAAGCTAACACTTACATCATACAAAATGCAGGTGGATGGATTGTTATTTCTTTGATTCTCTTACAATTCTCTAATGCATGTATGGAGTTACTGTATCATAATGGCAAGCTACAATGAAGATTCATTGATGGTAAAGCCTATTCTTTTTCATTGGGGAGTATTGTAAATACATGGTAGCTACTCATTTGCATAATTTATTTTTGTTATCACTGAATCTATATTTATGGTAACATTCTTAACAAGGACAATTAATGATTAGAGTATATTTTTTCTACAATCTTTTCTTGGATGTTGTATTTCCTTCTCACTTCAAATGCGTGTGAAGAACCTCAGACAATATGTGACCATTACATTTTCTTATTGTTTCAATGCACTTGCATTTTAACACCAAGATTGGTTAATGTATTTTCCAGGTTTCGGATATACCAATAGTGAACCCAAAATACATATGCTCCCACCCATGGAGTTTGGGACTTTACAGACACACAAAACAAAATCATTGCAAGATAACTTACTAGAAGTTTTTTCATTGGCCTTTGATTACTTCCTATTAAAGTGCATAGTGAAAAAAGATATATATTTTTAGTACTAAAAA
Organism: Hordeum vulgare subsp. vulgare; assembly: GCF_904849725.1. Taxonomy (NCBI): domain Eukaryota; kingdom Viridiplantae; phylum Streptophyta; class Magnoliopsida; order Poales; family Poaceae; genus Hordeum; species Hordeum vulgare. The sequence continues at coordinate 190,265,503 of NC_058521.1, forward strand.
CTTAGAGTCGTTTAGAAAAATTTATTTCTGGAACATTTTCTATCATAAACTAAAAATGATAAATACTTCTACATGTTCTCTTACTCATACTTCAGTTGCTCATCAAATTATACGCTCATTCTTTCACTGGACAGTGACCATCGGAATAGCAGTGAGTTGAAAGACAACATTATTCTGTGAAAGTAATCATAGGTATGTATCTCTTCCGCCAACGGCTTCGCAGTACTTTCTCTGATGCATTGTTCACTAACATGTCTTATATTCCCACATCATTATCCTACGTAAAATGAATATGAAACCATCATAGCGGGTGTCCATTTGTAACACTATGGGAAAAATTGATCGGATGATGAGGTTGTTGTGGTCATGTTCCGTGTTGTTGGGCCAACTTTCAGGTGTCATTAATGCATAAATAGTAATCATCCATCACTCGGGATTAAAATACAGTGTGTTGCAAATTATCATGCTTATTTGTTTTATTTTCATTTCTTTGTACTCTCATTTATCTAAGAAACTATGTTTTCAGGTTGGCAAGATAGAACTTGAATTGAAGATTGGCTGTTTTGATAGTCATACTCGCTCTGTCAACTTAGTGTCTACTTACATTTATTTATTTTGTTCTAGAGAAACATGGTTGTTTCTTCATTCTACATTCATCTATTTTTGTTTTGTCCTAATAAATATGGATAAAGCACATCTACTGTATGAGTTCACTGAATAATAGAGTCTCATTTCTCAATACAGTGATATTCTTCTTTTTCTCCTCTTCCCGATGTTTCATGGTTCATCTTTTGGAATTCAATTATATAGATCACCTATTTTTTTTCTTTTAGACAGAAATATCAGCCACATGCTACACCATCAACTTTGTTAGCATCCAACAATGCCAAAAATAATATATCGGTTTCCTTTGTGTTCTATTTTGAGAAATGAATGACTAAGGGTGGCATAAGTGCAGCTAGATACCGAAATCACATATAAACAACATGGACCATCAATGGGTTTGCATCAATGGGTTTGCAGCCACTTTGTATGTTTTCTCACTTTTTTTATTTTTGGTTTCTTTTGTTTTCTACTTCAAAATATGACACGCTCTTCCACCATGCACGTTTACAAATATAAAGACATCTTCAGAATCAGCCACCGGCGCGGCGTGTGCCTTGCAACTTTAGCGCTAATACTTTTAAAAGGGGATGAGGTGACTATGATGATCTGGTTGCTCATGTGCTTAGATATAGCCACCAAAAATACTCATGAAATTCCCCACAAATATTATGTCAAAATCCACAAAGTCCAAAATTTTGGTGCCGCCAACATTCCATTCGGCCCTACCGTGTTTTCCACCACACAGATTCCATGCCAAACCCTAGAATCTCGCTGCCACCAACATTCCATTCGGTGCACCCGAAAGTAGTAACCAACTTTCTGGTTAGCCATTTTCAAGAATCGGAATTTACGAGTTCTGCAAATCGGTCTCACTGATATTGGGAAACTGCTTAGGACACCCATATCGTACCACCGAGATTTATATATCGATCTCGCCGAAAAGACAAAAGTTGCCACATGTTGCACTAGTCGGTGCCACCGAGTTTCACTTCGGTTTCACCGACTTGGGTAATAATGTTTTAGCGATTGGATTTTTGGAGATGCCTATATATACCCGTCCACCACCTCCCATTTGTAAAGGAAGCACTCAGAACGCACATACACTTGGCACATCCATTTTTTTTAGAGAGAGCCACGTACTCATGTCTTAAGATCAAGATATTCCAATCCTACCATTTGAATCCTTATTTCTAGCCTCCCCAAATTGCTTTCCACCAAATCAATCTCTTATAGCCTAGTCAGATCTATGAGATAGTGATTAAGTGTTGAGGAGACTATCTTTTGACGCACAAGAGCAAGGAGTTCATCGTACTACCGTATCTATCACCTTTTGGAGAGTGGGGTCTCCTACATTGATTAGGTGTCTCTTGGGAGCCTTCTACTTTGTGTTGTGGACTTGAACCAAGAAGTTTGTATGGGCAAGGAGATCGTCTACTTCATGAAGATCTATACCGAGTATGGCTAGTCCTTTGTGGACATAAGACGTGATGGAATAGACAAGGTTGCTTCTTCGTGGACCCTTCGTGGGTTGAAGTCTCCATCAACGTGGATGTACGATAGCACCACCTATCGCAACCACGCCAAAAATCACCGTGTCAATCTTTGTGTTTGATCTTCCTATCCCTAGTCTCTATTTACATGTCCATGTCTTTACTTTTCACGACTATACTCTTAGACTTGCATGTGCAGGGTGTGCCTGACTTAGGACAATTGCTAAAACTTGCCTACAACTAAAATTGGGAAAATGTTAAGTTTTTATTTGGTCAAGTAGTCTAATCGCCCCCTCTATACATACTTCGGATGCTACAAGTGGAATTAGATCTTTGGTCTCCATTTCACTGGTTTCAAAACCTAGGAGAGTATGGCGTCTGGTGAGGGAAAATTACCACCATAGAGGTCCATATTTTGATGCTACAAACTTTGCTAGTTGGAAGCATAAGATGAAAAATGCATATTCTTGGTCATAACCCGCCGTTTGGGTTGTTGTTCGTGTTGGTTTGCAAGGTGAATTATTTGGTGATAGAAAGGAACCGGATTGTGAAGCAACCGCGGAAGAATTGAACATGTTGCAATACAATGCTCAAGCATGCGAAATTCTATTCAACTCCATATGCCCCGAAGAGTTCAACAAGATTAGCCGTCTTCGGAATGCAAAGGAAATTTGGGATAATTTGGTTGATATGCATGAAGGTACCGAATCTGTGAGAGAACTTAAGTCGGATGTGTTACAAGCTTCAAATACCTATGCCCCGAAGATTTCACTCATTTTTCAAAGAAGAAACTAAGTTTTACATCTTATCTTCCTCTTCATCTTCGCATTCCTAGATCTCGGGTGGAGATCTCTTGTTAGTGGAGGAGTGTTGTAATAGTCGAGAACCGATGCTCCAGAAAATTCCCTTTTTATTCCATTGTCTTCATGTGATTCGTTTGGTTATCGCATTCCTCATCACATCATTCACAGCATCCGCATTCCATCAGCACACCGTTGCCGTCAGTTTTCAAAACTTGCATCTCTTCATAGTTGTCGGTTCTATCTATTTTCATCGTTGAACGTTTCGGGACCAACCACACACACGCGCGACCGTGAGATCCTAAAATATTGTTTTTAAAAGTCCATATAAACTTTCTCGGAATGGGTTGAAAGTGGGCTTGCGTTCTTAATATAGTTTGTAGCTAGACCGCGTGTGAAGTTTTGTCTCATGCAGAAGTCGTTGGATACCCGAACCATTAAACCTATACCGACACTATAGCCGGTCAAACATTAGACATTTTCGGTGTTTAAAACCTGATACCACGCTGCCCGTCTTCCCTATCATCTCTGCCTAGTCTTTCCGCACAGTGCACCGACCTGCTTGCAACCTAGTCCAAAACTCCCCCACCTGTGATAGCCTTGCTTATTAGGGATGATAGACTACTCATATCAATAAGGAACTCCTTTTTTACCGGGAGCCCATTCGAACAGAACTCCCAAGTTAAGTATGCTCGGCTTGGAGTAGTTCTAGGATGGGTGACCGACCGAGAAGTTGATCCCGGGTGCACATGAGTGAGGACAAAGTGCGCAGAAAAGACTAGTATTGATATGTGGGGCCACTCTAGATCCCGCGAGGAGTAACGAACGCCGGCGGGTGTTTCTGGGGCGTTACAAGTTGGTATAAGAACCGACCCTCACGGTTACACGAATGTTTGCGGATAGGTGTGCAGTCATGTTGTTTATGACGTTTGTGACCCATCGTGGCACACGGGATGACACATGTCCTAGACTGGATGCACAGACGTTTGTGCCAAGATGGAACACTCGTGTGGCCCGACGAAGGAACTCCTTCTTTTCCGGGAGCCCATTCGGATAGAACTCCTAGGTTAAGCGTGCTCGGCTTGTAGTAGTTCAAGGATGGGTGACCGACCGAAAAGTGCACAAAAAAGACTAGTATTGATATGTGGGGCCAGTCTAGATCACTCCAAGAGTAACGACCGCGAGCGGGTGTGTTCGAGGTGTTACACGACCCCAACTGTACGACCTGACCATTGGATATGGATCTTCCCCCTAATACCCCAAACCATCATCAGATTTTCAATTGGACTCCCTAATCATTTTGTATTGACCGTTCCATCTAAATCGAAGGGTCTAGATATCCCCTAACCATATCCACTTGCTATTTATAGTATATGAAACCCTAGACCTAGATGTCCCATCCATCCCCTCAGCCATCGCCACCCGCTTTATCCCACATCAGGATCGTCCCGATACAGATCCAATTGAAGCCGCCACCTTCTCATCCTCAATTTTTGTGTCAACCCAATCGACAACCAGCCTCTTCCCGCTGCCTAAGACGCCCGAGGACCCAAGCTCCTCGCCCCAAGGACTTCGTGTGCTTCCTCGGTGCCTCAGCCTCCTCGCGCCCGCACCGAACCAGAGAAGCTCGAGCTCTTTGTTCCAAGTCCGGCCCCGTCGGACACCTCTCCCTCGTGTCGCTGGTGAGGACTAACTCCCCCAGCCCCGCAGTGTGTCACTGTCCTCATCCCATCTAGCCCAGCAGTGTGTCACTGTCTTCTTCGAGATCGTACTTGAATAGGAGCCGGACGAGGCCACTGCATTCTCCAGCATGCCTCCCCTTGAGCCTTTGGAGAGCAGCAGCACCAAGCGCCACCACCAGCAGCACCACCGGACCTCCTCCCCGGCCAGATCGCCCTACAACTCACCGCATCGCCGATGACCCAGTAGGTCGTCCCCGCGACCTCCTGCTTCTATCCATCCCTCCCTTAGGATCCCTCTCTGACCACCCTACTCTGCCTCTCTTTTCGTTCGGGCACGAGTAATAGCGCCATGGCTGCGTCCGGTCAACCGTCGTCCCATCATCGGATCGAGCTCCCTTCACCGGGAAAGTATCCGCCCCGATTGGATCCATCCATTCTATCACAAGACCTCGCCAAGTCCGGCCTCCCCACACCTCCCTGCGTCCGCCCCAACCTCATCCCCGCCATGGCCAACCTCTGTTGCACGAGGACCATGCCTCCTCCTGCACCCGTTGGCTGCATCGGCGTCCCCAGCGCGAGGCCTCGATCGCCCGCATGATGGGTCGCAGCAGCGCCCAACGCACACATCCATATGGCCCGCAACCGCCTTCCCAAGGCCCACCCGCCGACTTGGGCCAAGCCCGCGAGGTGAGGATCGCCTGCCCACCTCCCTGTTACTATATTGCGCCTCGTGCACTTTGCAATTGTCTTTCGCCCGCTCTGTGTAGCCCAGTTCTAGGAGATTCGGCCTGTTGTGTTGCTTTTTGTCCTCCTGGAAATTTCGTAATTATCGAGAGAATTACAGTTTAACAGAAAAAACCCTTCACTTCATGCATTTACTAACTCCCCAAACGAGCATCGGATTAAAATGATTTAAATATGAAAAATGTTAGAATTTTGTGTAGATTCATAATATGTCACTTTCATCCATGTTTAAAATGTTAAACTTGCTATTTGCATCAATTTGTATAAATGTCATGCTAAAATGATTTATACCATATTTAATTAACCGTAGCTCCGATCAAAATGATCCACATATGTAACTTGACAAGAAAAATATGTAGATTAACATGGTGACATTTATTTTGCTGTTTAAGAACTCTAAAATTGTGTTCTAGGTAGAACAGTAGCAAATGGGAAAATTACATATGAGGACTTTCCAGAATTGTTATTCGTTGTTACTAGCCTCATTTAAAATTCCTAGATGATGTAGTTGTTCATGCTTCACCTCTTGCCATGATTAACAACATTGAAAATGATAGTTTAGCTAAAACAATATCAACCGCATTTCTCTTAATATTGAGAGTTATTATTTGTTATATGCATGTTCTCCTTCTCCATTTAAAATTTCTTAATTCCATCTTCACCTCATGCCATGACCACCCATGTTTAATAACATTTAATATTGATGAATACCTAAACAAGAGTGAACTAAATAATTCGAACGTGATGTTTCGTTAATATGCAACTCGTTGTATATTCAGCTTCACTTAAGGTGTAGTGTTTAATTGTCGTGATTGCCATGCCCCGCATATTTAAGCCAGACATGTATCATATTTGTTTGTGCATCATGCCATGTATATGTTGTGGTGTTTTTCGTGTGTTCATTCTTTGTTTCCGGATGGTTTCTCATCGATAGAGTTCCGAAAGTGTTTCAAAGTGAGCATTCGTTCGACTACTTTGGTTCGACTTCTTCATGCATTCGTTATTCTTCCAAGCGGGATCTCATGCAAGATGATCATTTCCCTAGATACCACCACTATCATTGCCATGCTACATGTGTCGTTTCTACCACTATCTATTGCTGCCTATCACCTCTTATGTCAAGCCTCCCAACATTGCCATGAAAACCCTCTAACACCTTGACATCCAAGAAAACCTTCATTTGGCTATGATACCGCTTGCTCAACCTTCTTATAGCGTTGCTAGTTGCATGTGCAGATTCTTCCATGCGACAACATAGATATTCTTTTAAATATCACCATATTATTGCTGTTTAATTTAATGCATCTATATACTTGGTAAAGGGTGGAAGGTTTGGCCTTCTAGCTCGGTGTTTTGTTCCACCTTTGCCACCATAGTAACTTGTGTGCCGGTGTTATGATCCATATTGAGCGCTCCTAACATGTTTGGGGTTGTTATGGGGACCCCCTTGATTTGTGTTTTGGGATAATACTCTTCTAGCAAGGCCCACCATTGGTACTATATTTTCCCAACATAAAAATACTGATAATTAATTTGACGCATAGGGATGTAGCGCTACCCGAAGTCCGTTATTCAACCTAATACAGGGAGCGCTAGTGCTGATGGTGCTGGTCCTAAATAGAGCACTGTGCGGGGCCACCCTGGGGCATCTCAGGGGATTTCTATGAGGCCACCGTATGTGTCGCTCGTCCGGTAGTTCCCTGAGAAAGATATACTGTGGCTCCTATTGGGATCTGGCATGTCGGGCGGTCTTGCTAGATTTGTCTTACTTATCTGAATTCTTGTGCACTCACTACAAGAATCAGCTTCTTTGCCGTCTGCCATAAGAGACGACAAAGGACCATTCCACGGACGGCAAAGGCGTTTGCCATCTGCCGGTGGACGAAAAAATTTCCACGGTGGCTAGCATCGATAAAGGACCTTCTTTGCCGTCAGCCGGCCTGCAGTGGATGGAAAAGAGCTTTGCCATCCGTCTGACATGACAAGCAGACGGCCAAGTAGTTAGACGACAGCCGATAGGAACATAATCCTTTAGGTGGCTAACAGATTATTTGTCGTCTTCCGTGGGGGTGCCTTTGCCATCTGCCATGGGGGGGGGCCTTTGCTGTCTTCCATGGGAGGCCTTTGCCGTCTACCTTGGGGGGCTTTGTCGTCTTCCTAGGGCCCTTTGCTGCCTGCCAGGTGGGGGCCTTTGTCGTCCGCCAGGGGACCTTTGTCGTGTGCCAGGGTCACTAGCTGATGGCAAAATGACCATATAGGCCAGCCGTGCATCTCCCAGGTTGCACAAGTGGTGCAATGTGGCACCTTTGCCGTCTGCTGGCAGATGGCAAAGGCCTTTGTTGTCTGCTGGCAGATGGCAAAATGCGTGTATTGTCACTTTTTTGTTTGTTTTTAGTTATTTCCCTGTATTTTCAGAATACTTCTATGATACATATAATTTCAATCTTCATTTGTAGAATCAGACATCATAGAAGATGCATAGGCCAAGTATCCAACATTGTCGTGAAAATATTGATCAAGACAACAAATATTTTCACATAGTTTATCCATATGTACACATAATTTGAAACATCACACTGTTCATCCGTACAAATGAAAACAAAAAAGAAAACAATGGCAGCCCATCAATGCCACCTTCCATGAAGTGAACCAAATCTGCAAAATGAGAATAATTAAGTTGGAAGGAGAAGAAAAATAGAAAACTAGAAGAAGAAGAAAGAGAAGGAAAATAATAAGAAAAAATTAAAGAAGTTGCTCATTCATCTTCTTATATTCTTTCTTTTTCTCCTCTTTCCTCTTCTATTCTTTATTTTTCTCTTTCTGCCGTTTTCGAGCTTATAATGTCATTTTTTAGGACATAAGCTAAGTATATGACATTTATGAGGTAAACAAGGTTCTTATGCTATTTTTGACCTAACTAATATAATTATGTCATGAATAAACTAAATAAGCTAATTATGTCATTTTGTAGGATAATTAGCTTAGAAGAAGAAGAAGAATAAGAAGAAGAAGGAGAAGAAGAAGAAGAACAAGAAGAACAAGAACAAGAAGAAGGAGAAGAAGAACAAGAAGGAGAAGAAGAAGAAGAAGAAGAAAGAGGAGAAGAAGAAGAAGGAGGAATAGAAGAAGGAGGAGGAGTAGAAGAAGAAGAAAGAGAAGATGAAGAAGAAGGAGGAGAATTATAAGAAGGAGGAGAAGGAGAAGAAGAAGGAGGAGGAGAACAAGAAGAAGGAGGAGAAGAAGGATAATATGATTACAATACTTATCTTATTTTGAGCTTGTTATGTCATTTTGGAGGAAGATAAGATAAGTATATGACATTTAAGAGCTAACCTAGGTTCTCGTGCTATTTTTGACCTAACTAAGCTAATTATATCATAAATGAAAGAAATAAGATAATTATGTCATTTTGGACGATAATTAGCTATGTATGTCTTTGTTGGGGAAATAAGCTAAGTATGCCACAAAACACTAGAGAAAACTTACTGTCGTCGTCATCAAGGATGTGAATCACCAGGATTGCTCGGGGCAGGTTCACTTAGAGAAGGTTGCCCTAGAGAAGGGTTGTGCGATGCAGCTCGGGATTTATTCTGCACCAAAGACGGTTTGCAATGTCTCGTTAGCATGACGAAACTCAACTGTTATTACTATTAACTAATGACTATTGAAGTGAAACTCACCGTTCCAATCGTAGAAATGTCCGGCTACGACGGAGGGGTCTGACCGTTCTTCTCGCACCTAGACTGCACATTTGGTTTTGAAGAGTTGGTACAATTAGCTATTAATAAAACGGACATTACATGCATGATTTGGCTAATGTGAACACGAAACTTACCACAAGGAGATCGTACATGGACCGGTTAGCCACCTCATTCCGTGCCCTCTCCTCCTCCAACAACCGAGCCGTCTTCTCCTCCATGGACCGAGACGCCTCCGTCACCACCCGGTCCCTCTCGTGCAAAATTTCCTGAATTCTAGCCTGGGTTCTCTCTCTCTCTCTCTCTCTCTTAAAAATAGGATGCAACACCACTCCTCGTTAGCATTGCAATCATCGATGGCCACACCATAATGTAATGGACGAAACTTTTCTGAGTCCGTATAACTAACCTCGATGGCGATATCAACTAGTTGTGGACGAGGCCTTATCTCAGGACTTGAGCTCGTATGGCATGCCTTGATCTCCGGGAGAGTGAGGGGACAACGTATCAACCCATCTACAATGGCTATCGATCCATGGGGCCTCCTGCCACCAGATATCATCACCTACTCTCGATTCGAAGGTTCCTGGCTTGGGTTAAAGTCCTCCCCTTTCCTCGCCTTCCCCTCCTCCTTGTATCTCATGAGCTTTTTGTGGGAGGAGATGTTGGTGAAATTCTCTTGATGATCAAGGTCAGACTCACATAATTCCTCGGCCTTCTATAGGAGGCAGTATTGTAACGTCGAAGATGCGCTCCTATCCTATAGAAATCAAGTCAAACAGGAAGCAACAAGACAGAACTCCGTCACATCGGCATCATATAGATTCCAAAATATCTGCGTGATCCTAATTTTTTTTTGAGTGAGAAGAGTAGTAGAATGAATATTATTATGTCCATATTCCTCACCAGAGCATAGAAGAGGAGAAAAAAGAATCCTACACTCCGATATAAAACTAGACTCAAAGTGATTTTTCACTAGACTCGACTCTGCCATGTTCGATCAATCAAGGGGGCTCCTAGGTCGGTACTGCTCTGATACCAACTTGTAACGTCCAAGATACGCTCCTATCCTTATTTTGGCATGAGGGCCTAGATAGGGATAGAAACGCATCTCATCGTTTCGCAAGAACGGATATCGTTAGAAGTACATGTACTGAAAAGATGAGTATAAGGAGTTGGCTTACACTCTCCATAAGCTACATCATTATCACAACAATTCAGTAATAAACTGTCATCGTGAAGAAGAGCAGGGTCCGACTATGGACGAAAACAAATGATAAAAGAACAACGTCCATCCTAGCTATCCCACGCTGCCGGCCCGGAACCCATCCTAGATCGATGATGAAGAAGAAGAAGAAACTCCAAAGCACAATCATCGCGCTCACATCATAATATCACTTTACCTATACCTGCAACTGGTGTTGTAGTAAACTGTGAGCCACGAGGACTCAACAATCTCATGTAGAAAGTTATCAAGACTAGCAAAGCCTAATGGGTGAGGTATGGTTAAATGGTGAGGCTGCAGCAAGCGACTAAGCATTTATTTGAGGTGGCTAACTTACGAGTACAAGAATAAAAGAGGGGGTGATCTACACATAACATACGTGTCTAATGATGACCAAATGAATGATCCTGAACACCTACTTACGTCAGACATAACCGCATCGTGTCCTCTTCCGGATAGACACTTAGTTGGTAAGTTTTAATAAAGTTTACTTCATGTTATCTAGAACCAGATGTTAAACAAAGTTTCCACGTTGCCACATAACCGCGGGCAAGGCTTTTCGAAAGATTTAACCCTGCAGGGGTGCTCCAACTAGTCCATCACAAATTAACACAAGCCGCATCGAAATCCTCGATCACGAAACTCATGATCTCGTCGGACTCCTTAGTTGAAAACCTCAACTCTGAGATTACCCAAAGTATCACCAGAATCTCGATGCACAAGATATTTCGTAAAAGGTAAAACTAATCCAGCAAGGATGCACGACATACTGACAGTCTCGATAGGAGCTGCGTATCCCGTTCTCCGGGCACGACCGGATGAGCTAGACATCGGGTTGGCTGAAACCTCGGGTGACCAGGGGGCGCCGGACATCGCTTAGTTTGGACCAACACTCATGAGGAGCACTCGCCCAGGGGTTGATTAATTATCCACGGTGTCTGGAAAGTCCCTATGCAATTTTATTAGGTTATTAGGAAAATGTAGTACCAAAGTTGGGCCTTGCGAGACCAGTTTTAATCTAAGACAAATTATCACGGGGGTCCCCATAACAACCCCGAGCGTGTTAGGAGCGCTCATTTATGGAATATAACACCAGTAGCCGAAACTAAGGCGGCAAAGGTGGAACAAAAGACAAGCCTAGAAAGTTGAGACTTCCACCTTTTACCAAGTATATAGGTGCATTAAATTCATTAGCATTTAATAGGGTGATGTACACGGAACCCATGTTATCACATGGAAGCAACTGCACCTGCAACTAGCAATGCTATCTAATGGTTAAGCAAGCGGTAACATAGCCAATCAGTGGTTTGCTAGGTTGTAGAAGATTGAAGGTTTCATGGCAATGTTGAGAGGCTGACATTTAACAAGTGGTAGGCAATGAGACATAGTGAAAGAAACGAGACACTAGCATGGAATTGATAGTAATGGTTTCTAGGGAAATGATCATCTTGTCTGTTATTCCGCTTGGAAGAAGAACGACTTCGTGAAGCAGACAAACAGACGCAGTAGAACGGATCCTCACATTCCGACACCCTTGCAGAACTCTATCGAGACGAAGCAAACCGGAACAAGAATCAACACACAATATTCACCACGGCACATGCACGACATGATGCAATTCACATATGATGCATGATCAGTTTCAAATATCCAAGGCAGGGCATGGCAATTCACACAATCAAACACTACACATGAAGTGAAGCTCAATATGCAACTAGTTGCATATTGACGAAACCCCACATTTAATTATTACGTTCACTCCCGTTTATTTACACGACAATATTAAATGTTGTTAAACATGGCAAGGGGTGAAGCACAAATTAAACTACCTATCTATGCATTTTAAATGAGGCCGGGAACGACATATAGCATCTCCGAACTGAACCAACACGTTAACTTTGTAATCTGTCTAGAATTGATCTAAACTCATTTTATGTTTGTTAAATGGCAAAAAAATTGGTTCACTTGATTCTACTCATCGTTCTAGAGCATTTTCATATATGGCTCATCTCCAACAAAGCTACGGTTCACTGGCTATGAATTAAACTATTTTTAACACGTCGACACACAAACCAATGAAAACAGCATGGTTAACAGCTTTAAATATACATGAGAGCTAGAAAATGTTAATATACGTGAAAATCTACACGTTTTACATGTATAACTTGTCGTGATTCGACGCACGGTTGAAAAACTACTGTCGTTTGAAAATCATGCAACTTTTCTAAAATTCGTCGTAAATGGACAAAAATCGCAAGCGTTAAAAAAATCTACACGGGCCGAAATATTGAGCGCTAGATATCAAAACAGCGCTCGGGCGGTGGATAGGTGGGGCTGGTAGGGGGCTCACCTTGCGGCCCAGGGACCGGATCGGTGATGGGCCGAGGCGATGGAGCGTATCTAGGCCGGTCGCTGGGCGTTGAGCGGCGGAGACAGGCCGAGGGTGTGGCCCGCCCACTCGGGGTCAACGCGGGGCGAGCAGATTGGCCTCGTGCTCGATCTCCCGATGGGGCAGCGACCCCGGCGGCGCTGCCGATCTCCATCGATGAAGGGAGGCGGGTCAGCGACACGGGCAGCTCTGGACGACGGGGACGGATCCGGCGAGGAGGGGCGGCGACCGGCGGGGAAGATCAGGCGGCAGGGCACCGGTGCGACGACAAGATGAGGCAAGGGCGGCGCTTGCGGAGGAGCCTAGTGCTCGGGTGCAGGGAGCCAGCAGGAGCAGAGCTCTCCATGGGGGAGCTTGGGGTCCAGTGTGGTGCAGCGAGGGCGGCGCTCTGGCGACCTTCGATGTCCGATGAAGGCTCGATTCCGATGGTAGGGCGGCGTTGGCAACGGGGTTGTGTCTGGTGGTGCTCTGGATCGGGGCTCTCTCCCGATTTGGAGCTCGGGGCGGCGGCAGACTACATGGGCCCAGGAGGGCCGGATCTGGGCCTCGGCGGCAGGAGGGAGGAGGAGCTGATGGCTAGGGTTGCATGGATCCCGAGGTGGGAGGCTAGGCTACCTGTTTTGGACGAGGGGACCGACTACTTATAGGCATGGAGCCTAGGGTTATCGTTTTTGGACCGTTTTTGGGCTGTCGTATCTTGATCGGGCGGTCCAAAATGGAGGGTACGCTAGGTGGATGTTTTGGGCTGTGTGTAATAGGCTAGGCAGAGATGAGAGGGAAAACGGTTAGCCCGGCGAGAACGTTCAAAATAACGAAAACCGTCTCACGTTAAACCGAACACGGTGTCGCTACAGTCAACCGTTCGGGTATTAAACGGACTCCGATTGCGATGAAATTTGGCAGGCGGCCTACCTATACTATATTAAGACCACATGCCAAGTTTCAACCCAATCCGAGAAAGTTTTTATACACACTCTTAAAACAAGATATTTAATGATGACGTGGCCGTGTGCCTGGGTGGTTTGTGTCAAAACAGTCAATGATAAGAACGGAGAGAACCAAAAACTAAAAATGGATGCAAGTTTAGAAAACTGGTAGCAACATAGTGCCGATGCAATGCGGATGATGCGAATGTGAGTGTGACAGAAAATCTAATCGTACAACGGCAATGGAATAAGAGGGAATCTTCTGGAGCGTTGGTCTCCGACTGTCACAAGTATGGTCCATGCCATAGAAGTCGTACAACTGTGGCACCTCTGTGTTATTGTGATGCACCTAAAAGAGAGGAACAAAGTATTAGTAAAGGGATCAAGCTAGCATGAAGAAGGAATTGCATGAATCATGAAGCAAACCACATACCTAGGTCCATCGGAACTGAAATAAGTTCGTTGCCTTGATGGTGTGGCACACCAACCATTTTGGCACGCCGGTCCTTCGCATTATCGTGGACGGCTCTCCATTGGCATGTGCACTACTCATCCAACAACACCTGCCAACAACCCATCTTATCTGCACACCATCACGGGTGCACCTATAAGTTAGTAAAGAGAAATTTGAGCGCTACCCTACGAGTCAAATCAAGAAAACTAAGTACAAGGCCCTAAGAATAGGTAATTACCTTCATGTACTGCTCCCTCTTCATATACTTCTCGTGGCACGATGACATGTCCTTTTTAATACCACGCATGGCGTAGTAGTCTTGAACAACTTGTGGCCGAGCCTCGTGGCATAAGTTCTGTAATAGCCGCTTGCACTCGGCCTCAATAACCTTGGCCGCCGCCTCCTCATATCCCTCCTTGCACCTGTAGAAGGTCTGCAATCAAATGAGGCAACACTGATTAGTACAATAACTAGCTATATTGTTAATTTTATATTGTGTAAAAGGGGAAATTACCCAAAATCTGTTGATCACCACCTCGACCCTCGTGTGGGACGAGACACCATCGATAATCTCCTCCGGCGAGGCCTAGGTAGCGTGGTAGTTCTCCCAGCTAAATCCTAGTGTAGGAACCTCACCCTCACCTGGCAACGTGACAAACCCCGGGAAATTTTACAGGCAAAGCACACCAAGGACGGTGTTCGGCTTCCGGACTCCAAGGAGGTGATTCCAACCCCTGCAGTATGACAAGGTCAACACATTAGATATCTGAAGAAACTTGAAGGCAAAAGGTACAAAAAGAGTAAATGCACTTACTTTTCCCGTTCACGCCTAATCACCGGCCTCTTCTCGCGGGTCGCCGTCATGACTGAGAGACCTGTACTATCACACCGGTACATGGTGTGCCCCTCAACCACCTCACCCTCACTGTCAGTACACTCATCCCCACCACCATCGGAATGGCACCCGACCCCTCGGTCCAATCCAGCGAGGTACCCCATCCGGACATCTCTTGGTTGGCCGAAGCCTCTAGGGCAGGAGTCTCCTGGGACGTAGCCCTTGGTACAGGAGTCTCATGGGCCGAAACCTCAGGAAGCAGAGTCTCAGGGGCCGAAGGGACGTCGACCAGAGGCTCTTGGACCAGAGTCCCCACAGCCTCCATCTCAAACATGTCCACCCAAGTAGTCATGTGCTTGGGTGAATGAGTTGGGGGTGGCAGGAAGGACGGTGTTATGGCAATGACCCTGATAATAGTACATTGGGGTACGAACGAAGGGGCGAAGTTTAACTAGGCGTAGTTGGTACACTCAGATATACGAGTTCAGGCCTCACTCGAAAGTGGTAAAAGCCTTATGTCTCAAGCCTTGAGGATGATGTTTTGTCATGGGGTATGAAAGATTGCAAGGTGCTTAACCCTTGAGCTGAAGCTTGGGAGTGGCTTATATAGTACATGCCACGAACGACCGAGCTTCAATACAAGGTGAGTTAATGCTAATAAATAGGGAATTTACTAGAAACGACAGCTATAACTCTCAGCGTTACTCATAATGTGGGTCTTCACTACACTTCATGTGATGGATTAAGTCCTTAGCCGTTGCAGCCTCTTCTATGCGTTCACCTTGCTGTGATTTGAGTGCCAGGATGAATCCGACTGATACAAGGTGATCCAAGTGACTCCAGGCAGGCCGAGTGATGGTATGCTGTATCGAGTGAGCGCGAGGCTACACCACCGACTTTAAGGACACTGATGTACGTAAGGGTTCCTAGGTGGGCCTAGGGAAGTAGGTTCGTTGGCCTATCCCTAATGTACATCTCCATCGGTAGCCCCAAAATCGGTTGAGGTTCTGCAGACTGAGTGAATTACCTCCTTCGATGTGTCCGGCGTTTTGGAGATTCTTGGGTGTAACTCGGGGCTGCGTCATTTGGACTCTCGGCAAACCTCCATGGATTCAAGAGTGATGAATTCCGATTGCTTGGCCATACAGGTTTGCCCACACTCGGTAGTGATCGACTATCTTTGGGAAGATAGATTCCACGAGTTGGGTGAACGAGAGCTCCGAACTCTACATGCTCAATCGACGAGTTGGGACAGATCCCCACTTGCATTAAGGCAAGGATGACTAGGTCGTCCTCACTGGTTTCTCGAAAGATCAAGGTCATGCGGGGGGACGAGCTAAAAGAATATTCGGCTCACCTCACCGCATGCCGTGGATACGGAATACATTCAGGATTTGAGGCGGGATGTTTTTTTGTAGCTTTTGAATTGAGGGAGCGCACGCGGGCGGAGGTTTCGGTGGATACACATGTAGTGGAAGTAGTGGGGCGATGCCTTGATGTCCGCACCTGTGATGTTGGTGTCATGCTACAGTGCGCGCCATCCTCGGGATACTTCAGATATTCCTCGGGCAACGATGTACTTGATGGGGAATCTCCCCATAGGGTATTTAAGGCGCGCCGTGGAAAGTAGAGGAGACCCAGCCTCAGAATCGGGTCCTTTCCATCTCCGTTTCTTCCTCTTGCCACCAAAAACCAGAACTGCCGGCCGCCCCCATCGATTCCAGGCTCCGACCTCTCCGCCACCCAACATGGTGAAGGGA
The DNA here is from genome assembly GCF_904849725.1 of Hordeum vulgare subsp. vulgare. Classification (NCBI taxonomy): domain Eukaryota; kingdom Viridiplantae; phylum Streptophyta; class Magnoliopsida; order Poales; family Poaceae; genus Hordeum; species Hordeum vulgare. Next base: position 190,282,112 of record NC_058521.1, read on the forward strand.
GCGACATTGAAGGTTCAGCGGGCCAAGAAAGGGTTGCCTGGATCTTCCTCTAGCGCCGGAGCGCTCCTGCGAGGATGGATACAGGGTGACTGGATGTCGCCCTGAGTCTCACAGCGGCAACTGCTGGAGCTAGATGTCGAAGGCTTGGTCGCCAAGGGGAGCCGGAGACTGCGTGTAGATGGCCAGCTAGAGACAGCGCCTGCGAATGACGAGTGAGTGCTCCTGGTCACCCACATCGAGAGAGGTTTTTCTTTGCCTTTGCATCCCTTTTTCCAAGCATTTCTTGATTTCTTCGGGGGAAAGAACCAATGTGGCGCAGCTTTGTGGTGTCTTAGGCATTCAGCTCAGGGGCAAGAGTAGCTTCCCCTAGATGAGTTTCTCGAACTCGGTGAAGAACTGGCATGACTGTTGGTTCTATTGCCGAGACGTCCTAGTCGGCGAGGGTAATTCGGGCCTCCCACCCTATACTGTAGATAGGATCCACCCGGCCCCTACCTTGACCTTGTCCAAGGAGGAGAAGACCGATGCTGATATCTTGCTGATAGCGGTGGTTGCCTTGATCCAGAAGGGTGTGAATAGGATGGATCTCCTGGAGGTCTTCTTCCAGCGTTGGATCCAGCTTCTTCATGCCAGAGTCCATCCAATGTGGAAATTGGAAGGGCTGGATGATCCGAGTCGAGTCCATCCCTAGGAGATCTGGGAAGAGGCGCTCGAGAATAAACTCAAGGCCATTACCCCAGTGAGAGATAACCCTAGGGGTTCCATGCAGGCACCTCCTTTCTTGGCGGACCATCAGCAGAATGAGGTGAGATATTGAGCATCTTTAATGAGTGAATTTCTTCATTGTTTCAACTCCCATTTCTGATTTTGCTTTTTTCATCCGGCAGGATTTTACAGGGCTGGTCAGTTCCATACCGGCAGTTGACCGTTCGCCCATTGACGTGGAGGGTGACACTGAAAATGAAGACACCAAACATCCGGAGGGTTTGGAGGACGACGAGGACGATGAAGGCGACAATGAGGAGACAAAGTTGAGCGAGGAGGAGCATGGAGACGAGGCAAAATATTCACTGTTTGACGAAGTTCAGGTGGAGACCTGTTCCAAGGCACGCCAGTACCCTGGAGTCCGCGCACGCTCCCCAAAGACTCCGTCGATGGCGAAGCCGAGTGTGTGACTAATGTCGATCATAGCTCCAAGAGAGGTCGGAGCAAGCCCGAGGCGCTGTCGGAGCAAGCCGCCAAGCAACCCAAGATCACGAGCTCCAAACCTCTTGAGGCCGTTCTATCGTGCATCAAGGTGGATGTGCCTCTAGCTACGGCGTAAGTACCTTTACCGAGTGGTTGATCCCAGTTTGAGCATTGTGTTCCGAGTGATGATCAGGTTTTTGTTGTTTCTGTCGGAGGACTGATACTTCAACCGCTTCACTGGATCCCAAGGCCTCTCACAAAGGTAGAGTGACGACCCACAAGTATAGTGGATCAATCGTAGTCCTTTCGATAAGTAAGAGTGTCGAACCCAACGAGGAGCAGAAGGCTCTGATAAACGGATTTTAGCAAGGTAATAACTGCAAGCACTGAAAGTAGCGGTAAGAAGTGATTGTGTAGCGAGGTGAAACGTAGCAAGCAAAGAGTAACAAGTAACAAGTAGTAGCAATGGTGCAGCAAGTGGCCCAATCACTTTTGTAGCAAGGGACAAGCCTGAACAAAGTCTTATAGGAGGAAAAACGCTCCCGAGGACACACGGGAATTTCTGTCATGCTAGTTTCGTCATGTTCATATGATTCGCGTTCGTTACTTTGATAGTTTGATATGTGGGTGGACCGACGCTTGGGTACTGCCCTTACTTGGACAAGCATCCCACTTATGATTAACCTCTCTCGCAAGCATCCGCAACTACAAAAGAACAATTAAGACAAAATCAAACCATAGCATTAAACTAGTGGATCCAAATTAGCCCCTCATGAAGCAACGCATAGACTGGGGTTTAAGCTTCTGTCACTCCAGCAACCCATCATCTACTTACTACTTCCCAATGCCTTTCGCTAGGCCCAAATATGGTGAAGTGTTATGTAGTCGACGTTCACATAACACCACTAGAGTAAAAACAACATATAGCATATCAAAATACCGAACGAATATCAAATTCACATGACTATTATTAACATGACTTATCCCATGTCCTCAGGAAAAAAAGTAACTACTCACAAAACATAATCATAATCATGATCAGAGGTGTAATGAATAGCATCAAGGATCTGAACATAAACTCTTCCACCAAGTAATCCAACTAGCATCAACTACAAAGAGTAATCAACACTACTAGCAACCTTACAAGTACCAATCGGAGTTGCGAGACGAAGATTGGTTACAAGAGATGAACTAGGGATTGGAGAGCAGATGGTGCTGATGAAGATGTTGATGAAGATGCCTCCCCTCCGACGAGAGGAGTGTTGGGGATGACGATGGCGACGATTCCCACCTCCAGGAGGGAAACTTCCCCGGCAGGATCGTCCTGCCGGAGCTCTAGATTGGATCTGCTCTAGTTCCGCCTCGTGGTGGCGGTGAAACCACGAAAAAGCTCCCCATTGATTTTTTTTCTGGACCAGGACGCTTCATATAGAAAAAGAGGGGGGCTAGTGGGCCGTCAGGGAGCCCACAAGCCCCCACTCCGCCACCAGGGGGGTGGTGGCGGTGGCAGGGCTTCTGGGGCCCTGGTGGCCCCCCTCGGGTAGTTCTTTCGCCCAATATTTTTTTATATAATCCAGAAAAAATCCACGTAATTTTTCAGGGCATTTGGAGATGTGCAAAATAGTGGACTAGGATTTGCTCCTTTTCCAGTCCAAAATTCCAGCTGCCTGAATTCTCCCTCTTTAAATAAACCTTGCAAAATAAGAGAGAAAAGGCATAAATATGGTAGCACAAGTAATATAACAGCCCAAAAAGCAATAAATATCAACATGAAAGCATGATGCAAAATGGACGTATCAACTCCCCCAAGCTTAGACCTCGCTTGTCCTCAAGCGAAAACCAAGTTCCATAAATGTGTCCACATGTTTGGGGACGAAGGTGTCGATAAAACATAATACGGACTTGAGGTGATCACACATAGAACAACAATACATCATAAAGATTCTTATGGGAAAGTAACAATTCCTTCACAAAGCAAAGCATGAAGCAAAAACCTTACCGAGAAGTAACCAACAATAGTCCATAGTCATTGAAGCAATTGCAATTTATCGCAACATCAGAAAGAGTCAAATAAGAGCTTGTAAGGCAAACCCACATACTCAATCATCTCTTTTGTTTTCCACAATTGTTACAACTCACGTGGTACTCATGGTGTCAAAGTTTCAGATGGACATAGAGGAAGATAGGGGCTTATAGTTTTGCCTCCCAACGGTTTACCTCAAGGGTAAAGTCAACAACAATAAAACATAAGTACTCAACTCCAAGTTGATATATGAATATAGATCTTTCCCAAGCATGTGATGGTAGCCAAGACAAAGGCAAATAGGGAATTGGTGAAGATCACCATGACTCTTACAAGGGTAAAAAGTAAAGGTACAAGATAGGCCCTTCGCAGAGGGAAGCAGAGGTTGTCATGCACTTTTTAGGTTTGAATGCGTGTCCTCTTAGTGCGGAGGAACGTCACTTTATATTGCCTCCTGTGATAAAGAACTTTATTATGCAGTCTGTCGCTTTTATGTCTTCCTCATCACAGGTTCGCGTAAAGCTTATTTTCCACACACTAATAGATCATACATATTAGAGAGCAATTTTTATTGCTTGCACCGATGACAACTTACTTGAAGGATCTTATTCAATCCATAGGTAGGTATGGTGGACTCTCATGGCAAAACTGGGTTGGAGGTTTATGGATGCACAAGTAGTATCTCTACTTGGTGAGGGAGTTTTGGCTAATATGAGGTGGAAGCAATCGTCACATGCTAAGGGATCTCTAATCATATAACATTGTTTGGAACCAAGCAAACACAATTCATTATGTTGTCTTCCTTGTCCAACGTCTACTCCTAGGCATGTAATAGTTTGGTGAGTGCTCACAATTGCAAAAAGTGTCTAAGATGATATATTTATATGTGAACCTCTCTTTCCTTATTAGTTCTTATTAATTGCAACAATGACTAATGTCTATGTTGATTTATTCTCAACAAGTTTCAATCATCATACGTGTCATATGTGAAGCTATCGCTTTCCATAAGATCGTCTCATGATCTTTCATGCTATCGTTCTTTTCAAACTTTTGATCATGGCACAAGGCAAAACCCTTGACTAAGATACTCTTTATTATATATCTCGTAAGCTCGAATACATCGGGGGAGAGACAAAAGCAAAAGATTCAAACTAAGAACTAAAGACTTATTTCTCTAAAATAAGAAATAAAAACTGAAAAGGAAAGAACTAAAACAAAGGTAAAAGCAAAAGATATAAAGGTGATACGATACCAGGGCAACTCCCCCAAGCTTGGCAAAAGCCAATGGGATTGCCCATACCAATGCTTAGTTTTCTTCCTTTGGCGGTGATGGTGGTGTTGTTGTCGCCTTTGATTCCAAGAGAGCTATCAATCTTTGATTTATACCTTTGAGATCTGTGACATGGTTTTCCAGCAAAACAACTTCACGAGAAAGAGAAATATTGAGAGCACGAGTTGTTTCGCAAAACCTCAAGAGTTCAATCAAGGATGGAGACAACACGTGGAGGAAGGGTTGGAGAAAGTCTACCCCTTCAACGTCTTCGATGTTGAACATAGGTTGAACTTCCTCCCTAACTTGGGTTTTCTCCTTTGATTGGTGCCTAGCTTCCGTGACTTCTACTCTTTTCAGATCAGCATCTACTTCCTCATGAACTTTGTGAAGATCATTCTCCCCAACAGATTCCTGAGACATCTTTGCTCTAAATCTGCGGCACACAACAAGCTCGAAACGAAAACAGAGGAAAACTGCACGATACAGAGATCAAAACCTTCACGCGACTATATATTGATTTTTTCTGGGCCAGAAGGAGTCCTCCGCAAGAAAACGGAGTCCGGGAGGCACACGAGGTGGCCACAAGCTTGCCCATCGCCACCAGGGGGTAGGGGCGGTGGCAGGGCTTGTGGCTGCCTCGTTCGCTCTCCGGACTGCTTTTTATTTTTCTAATTTTCCAAAAATTCCAAAACGGAAGAAATTTCCTATTGGAAAATTATCGGAGTCCAATTTCTTACCGAAACAGATACATCTTCATTTTCAAGGTCTGAAATAGGCTGATAAACATCCCTTATGTACTCCTCTGGAGTTATGACATTTATGATATTGGTCTCAACATTTATGGGAGTACCAGAGATGTAATTCTTGATTCTTTGCCCATTTACCACTCTAGGAAAAAATTCCTTCCGTGTTATTGATTTTGATGGCACCAGAATGATATACTTCCTGGACAACATAGGGACCTTCCATTTAGAGAGAAGCTTGCCTGCAAAGAATCTCAAACGCGAATTGTATAGCAAGACATAATCACCTGCATTGAACTCTCGTTTCTGTATTCGTTTGTCGTGCCATCTCTTATCCTTTTCCTTGAACAACCTGGCATTCTCGTATGCATGGGCTCTCCATTCATCTAACAAGCTGATATCAAACAACCGCTTCTCACTGGCAAGTTTGAAATCAAAGTTGAGCTCTTTGATTGCCCAATAAGCTTTGTGTTCCAGCTCAAGAGGTAAATGACAGGCCTTACCGTAAACCATTTTATACGGTGACATGCCCATGGGATTCTTATAAGCAGTCCTATAAGACCATATTGCATCGTCAAGTTTGCTAAATCAGTTCTTTCGAGATGTATTGACGATCTTTTGTAGGATCAACTTGATCTCCCTATTACTCAACTCTACTTGACCACTAGACTGAGGATGATAAGGAGATGCAACTCTATGGTTGACATCATACTTAGCTAGCATCTTGCGGAAAACACCATGAATGAAGTGTGAACCGCCATCAGTCATCATGTATCTAGGGACTCCAAATCTTGGGAATATGACTTCTTTAAGCATCTTAATAGAGGTGTGGTGATCAACATTTTTAGTGGGGATAGCCTCTACCCACTTAGTAACATAATCCACAGCAACTAAGATGTGAGTGTACCCATTGGAACTCGGGAAGGGTCCCATATAATCAAAGCCCCAGACATCAAATGGTTCAATGACAAGTGAATAGTTCATAGGCATTTCCTGACGCTTACTGATGTTCCCTATTCTTTGGTATTCGTCACAAGACAAGACAAACTTACAGGCATCCTTGAGGAGAGTGGGCCAATAGAAACCTGATTGCAATACCTTATGGGCAGTTCTATCTCCAGCATGGTGTCCTCCGTAGGCTTCGGAATGACACTTCTGCATGATCTGTCCATGTTCATGTTCAGGCACACAACGTCCAATAACACCATCTAATCCTTCCTTATAAAGGTGAGGATCATCCCAAAAGTAGTGTCTCAAATCAAAGAAGAATTTCTTCTTTTGTTGATAGGTGAAACTGGGTGGTATGTATTTGGCCACGATATAGTTTGCATAATCGGCATACCACGGTGCACTAAATGAAGTGCGGATGACATTTAATTGCTCATCAGGAAAGCTGTCATCAATAGGTAGTGGGTCATCGAGGACATTCTCTAGCCTAGACAAGTTATCTGCTACAGGGTTATCAGCACCCTTTCGGTCAACGACGTGCAAATCAAATTCCTGTATCAGGAGAACCCATCTGATCAGCCTAGGCTTAGCGTCCTTCTTCTCCATAAGGTACTTAATAGCAGCATGATCAGAGTGAATAGTGACCTTGGAGTCAACTATATAAGATCTGAACTTTTCACATGCAAACACGACTACTAAAAATTCCTTCTCCGGAGTGGCATAGTTTCTTTGGGCACCGTCTAGAGTTTTACTAGCGTCGTGAATGACAATCAATTTCTTGTCAACTCTTTGTCCTAGAACAGCACCAACAGCATAATCACTAGCGTCGCACATGATTTCAAAGGGCAAGTTCCAGTCAGGTGGTTGAACAATAGGTGCAGTTATCAAAGCCTTCTTAAGTATTTCAAAGGATTCCTCACAATCCTCATCAAAAACAAAAGGAACATCCTTCTGCAAGAGGTTGGTAAGAGGCCTAGAAATCTTAGAGAAGTCTTTAATGAACCTTCTATAGAAACCAACATGACCTAGGAAACTTCGTATACCTCTGATATCTATGGGGCAAGGCATTTTCTCAATTGCATCAACCTTAGCCTTATCAACTTCAATGCCCCTCTCAGAAATTTTGTGTCCTAAGACGATACCTTAATTAACCATAAAGTGGCACTTCTCCCAATTCAAGACGAGGTTGGTTTCTTTGCATCTCTGTAAGACTCGATCTAGGTTGCTGAGGCAATCATCAAAGGAAGACCCGTAAACGGAGAAGTCATACATGAAAACCTCGATAATCTTTTCACAAATGTCATAGAATATAGCCATCATACATCTTTGAAATGTGGCAGGTGCATTACATAAGCCAAAAGGCATACGTCTATAGGTAAAGGTACCGAAAGGGCAGGTGAAAGTGGTTTTGTCTTGATCAGATTGTGCAACAGGTATTTGCGAGAAACCTGAATAACCGTCTAGAAAGCAGAAGTGTGTGTGTTTTGATAGCCTTTCTAGCATTTGGTCGATGAACGACAAAGGATAATGATCTTTCCTGGTTGCCTTGTTCAGTTTTCGGAAGTTTATCACCATTCTATAGCCGGTAATAATCCTTTGTGGGGTTAGTTCATCCTTATCATTAGGAACAAGGTGATACCTCCCTTCTTAGGTACGCAATGTACTCGACTTACCCAATCACTATGAGCAACATGATAAATGATTCCTGCTTCCATAAGCTTTAATATTTCTTTTCTAACGACCTCTTTCATCTTAGGATTTAATCTCCTTTGATGATCAGCAACTAGTTTAAAGTCAGGATTGGTTTTAATCTTGTGCTGACATAGAGTAGGACTAGTACCCTTAAGATCATCAAGAGTATATCCAATAGCAGCGCGGTGCTTCCTCAGATTTTTTAGTAACTTCTTCTCTTCGCGCTCTGAGAGGTGAGCACTAATAATGACAGGATATATCTCCTTCTCATCAAGATAGGCATACTTAAGAGTATCAGGAAACTGTTTAAGCTCGAACACAGGATCACACTTTGGTGGGGGAGGATCCCCAAGCAGTTCAACAGGCAGATTATTCTTGAGAATAGGATATTGTTCTAAGACAATTTTATATATCTCATCTCTCTCCTCCATATGCATATCATTTTCATGCTCAAGCAGATATTGCTCTAAAGGATCCGTAGGAGGTACGGCAATAGAGGCAAGAGCAATGATTTCATCTCTACCAGATGACTCTCTTTCATGGGTTTGTCTTCCAAACTTGGAGAAGTTAAATTCATGAGACACACCCTCGAAACTTACTGTGACAGTCTGCATAATGCAATCAATGTGAGCATTGACAGTGTTGAGAAAGGGTCTACCAAATATGATGGGACAAAAGCTATCTTGTGCAGTACCAAGGACGAGGAAGTCAGTAGGATATTTCGTCTTACCACACAGGACTTCTACGCCTCTCACAATTCCCAGAGGGCAGATAGTGTCTCTATTAGCTAGCGTAATAGTGACATCAATGGGTTCTAACTCAGCAGGTGCAATCTCGTCTTTGATTTCATCATATAGAGAACGGGGTATTGCACTAACACTAGCTCCCATATCGCATAAACCATGGTAATAGTGATCTCCTATCTTAACAGAAACAACAGACAGGCCAACTAGTGGTCCGTGTTTGTCTTTTGCGTGAGGTTTAGCAATTCTAGCGGAGTCCTCACAGAATTTGATAACATGCCCGTCTATGTCTTCGGCTAAGAGATCTTTGATAATAGCAACACTAGGTTCAACTCTAATCTCCTCAGGGGGTGCAAGTGATCTAATGTAACCACTTCGTATCACAGTTGGAGCTTTAGAATAATCCTTTATCCTAGCAGGGTATGGTGGTTTCTCAGCGTAAGAACAAGGAACAACAGGATCACTAAAAGCAATGACTTTCTCCTCAACTAGATTGGTTTTGGCTATGTTGCTTTCTACAGGAGGAAGATATTTAAACCACTTCTCTTTGGGAAGATCAACATGAGCAGCAAAAGATTCACATAGAGAAGCTACTATCTCAGAGTCAAGTCCATACTTAGCGCTAAAATCTCTAGAAGTGTTTCTCTCAACAAAAGATTTAACGCAATCAAACTGTAAATTCATACCTGACTCCTTACCTTCCTCCAGCTCCCAATCTTCAGAGTTGCGTTTGATTCTCTCCAATAAATTCCACTTGTGATCAATATCCTTCTTCATAAAAGAACCGGCACAAGAAGTGTCAAGCATGGTACGATCTTCATGAGAAAGCCGAGCATAAAAGTTTTGAGTGACGATTTCTCTCGAGAGCTCATGATTGGGGCATGAATATAGCATTGATTTAAGCCTCCCCCAAGCTTGAGCTATGCTTTCACTACTGAAATTTAGAAATTTGCCGTCTGCCATGGCGGCCGGCGAAGGGGGAACCACCGACAGCAAAGGCTTTGATGTCGGTCAGCAGACGGCAAAGTAGACGGCAAAAAAAATCCGGTGACGAGGTTCTTTGCCGTCAGCTTTTCTAAAGCGGACGGCAAACAATCTTTGCCATGAGGGGGCAGACGACAAATAAAATGGGACGACACATACTCCAACGGCCCCGTTAAGTGTTAATGGCAGACCTCCTCTCTTTGCCGTTTGCCATCCCCCCTTTGCCATGTGGGGGCAGACGACAAAGGGGGGAACCAGCCCCCTCTCTCTCCCCTCTTTGTCGTCTGCCATCCCAGCTTTGCCATGTGGGGGCAGACGGCAAAGAGGGGAGAGAGAGGGGGCTGGTTCCCCCCTTTGCCATGCGGGGCAGACGGCAAAGAGGGGGAACTAGCCCCTCTCTCTCCCCTCTTTGCCGTCTTCCATCCACCCTTTGCCACGTGGGGGCAGACGGCAAAGGGGGGAACCAGCTGCTTTTTAATTTATTTCTTATTATATCCAACATTTTTCACAATAATCAGGATATATATATATATATATTTGACATAAATAAATTCCTTTTCGTACTCATAACCATATTAAAATAACTTTCATCCATAGTGCATATATATTAGGCAAGTTGCATCCGTACCAAACCATATATTACACCAGTTTCATCCACATGCATACAAAGTTTCATATATATCCATATACTACAATAGTTTCAATACAAGCTTCCGTGAAGCCATGGTACAAGAAATCATCTTCAAGCATTCCATCAATATAATCCAAGCTTCCCGTGAAGTGAATGTAATCTGCAAAATGACAAATAAGAAAGTTAGAAGAATAATACTAGATGAAGAAGTATATATAGGTTATTTCAGAGAGAAATTAGCTAAGTATAGGCCATTTAATAGCTAAATTAGGTGGAATAGGTCATCTTGGAGCTACATAGCCTTATTATGTCATTTAGGAGAGAACTTAGCTAAGTATAGGTCATTCTAGAGCTAACTTGGATAAAAATATGTCATTTTGTAGCCAACTATGATTATTAATCCATTTTGACCTTATTATGTCATTTTGGAGCTGAATTAGTCATTTTAATGAGCTAACCAAGGTTCTTATGATGCTTTTACCTAACTACGCTAATTATGTCATTTTGGAGGATAATTAGCTAAGTATGTCTTTGTTGGGGAAAATAACCTACGTACAAGAAGAAAGAGAAGAAGCAAGAAGAGAAGAAGCAAGAAGAGAAGAAGAAGGAGAAGAAAAAGGAGAAGAAGAAGGAGGAGGAGTAGAAGGAGGAGGAGAAGGAGAAGAAGAAGAAAAGAAGAAGGACAAGAAGAAGAAGAAGAAGGAGTAGAAGAAGGAGAAGAAGCTTCTCTCCTCCTTCTCCTTCTCCTTATTCTTCCTACTTCTCCTTCTTCTTCTTCTTCTCTTCTTCTTCTTCTTCTTCCTTCCTTTCATTTTTCCTCTTTCTTCTACTCTTGTTCCCTTCTTCGGGCTAAATTAGCTAAGAATTCCTTTCTGGAGCTAAGTATGTCATTTCAAGGATAATTAACTAAGTATAGGTCATGTTTTATTAAATAGACCATTTTGGAGCTAACTAAGCTAATTATGTCATTTAGGTGGAACCCTAGCTAACTATAGGTCGTTCCGGAGCTAACTTGGGTAAAATAGGTCATTCCGGAGCAAACTATGCTTATTAAGCCATTTTGGATCTAGCTAGGCTAATTATAGGCCATTTAATACCTAAGTTAGGGGAATAGGTCATCTTGCAGCTACGTAAGCCTTATTATGTCATTTAGGAGAGAACTTAGCTAACTATAAGTCATTTTTTATTAAATAGGTCATTTTGGAGCTAACTAAGCTAATTATGTCCTTTTGTAGGATAATTAGCCAATTTAGTCTTTCTTGGATGAGTCTAAGCTACGTAGAAGAAGAGAAAGAGAAGAAGAAGTAAAAGAAGAAGGAGGTGGAGGAGGAGGAGGAGAAGGAGAAGGAAGAGGAGAAGAAGAAGATAAGAAGAAGAAGGAGAAGGAGGAAGAAGGAGGAAGAAGAAAGCGAAGGAGGAGCTCCTTCTCCTTCTTCTCCTCCTTCTTCTCCTTCTTCTTATCCTCCTCCTTCTCTTCTTCATCTTCTCTTCTTCTTCTTCTTCTTCCTTCCTTCCTTTCATTTTTCCTCTTTCTTCTCCTCTCGTCCCCTTCTTCGGGCTAAATTAGCTAAGAATGCCTTTTTGGAGCTAATTATGTCATTTCGAGGATAATTAGCTAAGTGTATGTCATGTTTTATTAAATAGACTATTTTGGAGCTAACTAAGCTAATTATGTCATTTAGGTGGAACCCTAGCTAACTATAGGTCATTTCGGAGCTAACTTGGGCAAAATAGTCATTCCGGAGCAAACTATGCTTATTAAGCCATTTTGGATCTAGCTAGGCTAATTATAGGCCATTTAGTACCTAAGTTAGGGGGAATACGTCATCTTGCAGCTACGTAAGCCTTATTATGTCATTTAGGAGAGAACTTAGCTAACTATAGGTAATTTTTTATTAAATAGGTCATTTTGCAGCTAACTAAGCTAATTATGTCCTTTTGTAGGATAATTAGCCAATTTAGTCTTCCTTGGATGAGTCTAAGCTACGTAGAAGAAGAGAAAGAGAAGAAGAAGTAAAAGAAGAAGGAGGAGGAGGAGGAGATGGAGAAGGAAGAGGAGAAGAAGAAGAAAAGAAGAAGGAGAAGGAGAAGGAGGAAGAAGGAGGAAGAAGAAAGAGAAGGAGGAGCTCCTTCTCCTTCTTCTCCTCCTTCTTCTCCTTCTTATCCTCCTCATTCTCTTCTTCTTCTTCTTTTCTTATTCTTCTTCCTTCCTTTCATTTTTCATCTTTCTTCTCCTCTTGTCCCCTTCTTTGGGCTAAATTAGCTAAGAATGCCTTTTTGGAGCTAATTATGTCATTTCGAGGATAATTAGCCAAGTGTAGGTCATGTTTTATTAAATAGACCATTTTGGAGCTAACTAAGCTAATAATGTCATTTAGGTGGAACCCTTGCTAACTATAGGTCATTTCGGAGCTAACTTGGGTAAAATAGGTCATTCTAGAGCAAACTATGCTTATTAAGCCATTTTGGATCTAGCTAGGCTAATTATTGGCCATTTAATACCTAAGTTAGGGGGAATAGGTCATCTTGCAGGTACGTAAGCCTTATTACGTCATTTAGGAGAGAACTTAGCTAACTATAGGTCATTTTTTATTGAATAGGTCGTTTTGGAGCTAACTAAGCTAATTATGTCATTTTGTAGGATAATTAGCCAATTTAGTCTTTCATGGATGAGTCTAAGCTACGTAGAAGAAGAAAGAGAAGAAGAAGTAAAAGAAGAAGAAGGAGGAGGAGGAGGAGAAGGAGAAGGAAGAGGAGAAGAAGAAGAAAAGAAGAAGGAGAATGAGAAGGAGGAAGAAGGAGGAAGAAGAAGGAGAAGGAGGAGCTCCTTCTCCTTCTACTCCTCCTTCTTCTCCTTCTTCTTATCCTCCTCCTTCTCTTCTTCTTCTTCTTCTCTTCTTCTTCTTCTTCTTCCTTCCTTTCATTTTTCCTCTTTCTTCTCCTCTTGTCCCCTTCTTCGGGCTAAATTAGCTAAGAATGCCTTTTTGGAGCTAATTATGTCATTTCGAGGATAATTAGCTAAGTATAGGTCATGTTTTATTAAATAGACCATTTTGGAGCTAACTAAGCTAATTATGTCATTTAGGTGGAACCCTAGCTAACTATAGGTCGTTTCGGAGCTCACTTGGGTAAAATAGGTCATTCCGGAGCAAACTATGCTTATTAAGCCATTTTGGATCTAGCTAGGCTAATTATAGGCCATTTAAAACCTAAGTTAGGGGGAATAGGTCATCTTGCAGCTACGTAAGCCTTATTTTGTCATTTAGGAGAGAACTTAGCTAACGTTAGGTCATTTTGGAGCTAACTAAGCTAATTATGTCATTTCGTAGGATAATTAGCCAATTTAGTCTTTCTTGGATGAGTCTAAGCTATGTAGAAGAAGAGAAAGAGAAGAAGAAGTAAAAGAAGAAGGATGAGGAGGAGGAGGAGGAGGAGAAGGAGAAGGAAGAGGAGAAGAAGAAGAAAAGAAGAAGGAGAAGGAGGAGGAGAAGGAGGAGGATGAGTATAAGCTATTTTTTATTAAAACACTAGAAATAACATACCATTATCGTCATCACGGCGGTGAAGCACGGTGGCTCTGGCTTGTTTCACCTGGAGAAGGCTGCCCTGGAGATGGCTCCACTGTAGAAGGGTCTTGCGATGCGTTTCGGGAGATATTCTGCACCAAACATCATTTGCAATGTGTCATTAGCATGAGGACACTCTTAAGATCACTGCATTGAAATGAAACTCACCGTCCCCGCCACGTTAATGACTGGCATCGGCAGAGGGACTTGGCCGCTCTTCTCGCACATAGACTGTACATTTGGTTTCGACAAGTCAAACTTTTTATTTATTAATGAAACGGACATTCAAATGCAATATTTGAAATAAAATTAAGAAGAAACTTAGAACAAAGAGCTCGTATAGCAATGCTACATGCATCATTCCGTGCCCTCTCCGCCTCCACCAATGCAGTCGTACTCTCCTCCAGCTCCCTAATCTCCTTATCCTTCTCCGCCATAGCCGCCTGCATTGCCTCTCTCTCTTTCTGAATAGCAGCCTGCAACACAACTCGTTGTTAGCAATGTAATCATATTGGTTCCAACGCACAACATAATGCGGAAAGATAGTTGATTCCATTAAACTAACCTCGATGGCGAGCTTGACTGGCCGTGGACGACGTGTTATCTCTGGACAAGAGCTTGTTTGGCGTGCCTTTACCTGCCAGAGAGTGCTAGGACAACATATAAGGCCGTCTCCAATGGCGATCAAGCCATGGGGCCTCCTGTTGCCAGCTATCATCACCAGCTCTGGATCAATAGGCCCCTCACTCGGGTTAAAGTCCTCCCCTTTCCTCACCTTCCCGTGATCTCTGTACTTCACGAGCTTGTGGTGGGAGGAGATGTTGGTGAAGTTTTCTGGATGCTCGAGGTCAGACTCAGAGAATGCCTTGACCTTCTTGTACGAGGCAGTATGGGCCATCGCATACAGGTCGTACATCTGTGGCACCTCCGTCTTATTGTGACGCGCCTAAAAGAGAGAGAGAGGAAAATTGTATTAGTAAAGGGCTCAAGATAGCATTAAGAATGAATTGCATGAGGCAAGAAGCAAACCACTTACCTAGTTCTCGCCAAATTGGATTAAGTTGACGCTCCCTTGATGGTGTGGCACACCAACCATTTTGCCACGCCTCTCCTTGGCGTTTTTGTGGCTGGCCTGCCACGTTTTGCATCACCACTGATCCACCAAGGCCTCCCAACAATCCATCTTATCCACACACCATCTCGGGGGCACCTAAGTTATTAAAGAGAAATTTGAGTGCGTAAGAACCAAATCAAGGAAACTAACTACAAAGCCTTAATAATATGTAATTACCTTCATGTAATGCTCCTTCTCCATCTTAGCATCACGACACTTCGCCTTGTCAATCCTAATACGCCGCGTGGCATAGTAGTCTCGAACAGCCTGCACCCGAGCCTCGTGCCGAAAGTTTTGAAGTAGGCGGTGACATTCGGTTTCAATAACCTTTGTCGCATCCTCCTCGTATCCCTCCTCACACCTTTAGTAGGTCTGCAAATGAGACAACACCGATTAGTACAATAAATAGCTATGGTTGATTTATAATTGTGTGAAGGAGAAATTACCCAGAACTTTCGGATCACCATGTCCACCCTCGTGTCGCACAAAACACCGTCGATCTCCACCTCCGGCGGGGCCGGGGCACCCAAGTAGTGCTCCCAGGTCATTCCTACCTCTCGCTCCCGACCGGGCAACGTAACAAACCCTGGGAAGTTTTTACGACAAAGCACACCAAGGACGATGTTGGGCTTGCGGACACCCTTGGCAACAATCCAACCCCTATAGTATGACAAATTAAAGCCAAATCATTAGATATTTGAGAAAACGTGAAGGCAAAAAGTTAAATAAGAGTAAATTAACTTACTTGTCCCCATTTGGCCTAATCGACCACCTCTGCTCGGGGGTCGCCGGCACGAGCGGGAGCCCCGAACTACCACGCTAGTAGACGGTAGCCCCCTCACCCAGCTCCTCGTCGCTACCAGCATGGCCACTTGGCTCAGCCCAGGTATCCCACTAGGTCTCTTGGGACGTACCCTCATCCCTGCTTTGCTCCGGAGTCGCCTGGAATGAAGCCTCTGGGACACGAGTCTCGCGGGTCGAAGGCTCGTCGACCTGAGGCTCGTGAACGGAAGACCATGTAGCCTCCACCTCAGACGAATCCACCCTAGAAGTCCTGTGCTCATGTGAATCAGCTTGGGGTGGTGGCGGAGACCATGTAGCCTCCACCTCAGAAGGCGTGGCAGCCACCGCCCTACCTCTCCCGCGGCCACGTGTACCTTTAGTACAACATAAATACCAACATGAGTGATAAAATGTATATAAATACCAATATGCATACAACATGAGTACAACATAAATACCAACATGAATACAACGTGTACCTTTAGTACCTCTCGGCTTCGCGCGGGGTCAACCTCCTCTCACGGGGGGCGCTCCTGGCAGAGTAGAGAGAAACGCTCTCCGAAGAGGCGAGGAAGGAATGGAAGTACCCATCCCATCACCCGCCGATGAAGACGGAGCCGCGGAGTGCTTTCGACCGTTTCCCACCATCTTTCAACACCTGTCATGACAAAGAGTAAATGAAATTGGTACAACATAAATACCAACATGAGTAATAAAATTTATAAAATTTAAGTGTATCATCGTCATAAATACCAACATGACTAATAAAAATTGAATACCTAACATGAACTCAAAATTTATATATAGTATAATAGTTGAATACCTGACATGAACTAATAACAAATGTGCTCGTCTATATATGCTTCGGGGTCAATAAATGCATCATGATCATCACTATCATCAATAAATGCATCATCATCATCACTATCACGAAGAACATGTGGAAGGCCACCATTATGTAATCGGTCAAGAAGTGACAGGTCATCCGCAACAGTAACCTCTCCTTCTTCCAGCTCTTCCTGTTCGGGTTCAGGGGTTAAGACGGATTCACTGTCGCTGTCTACTTCAATGTTCTGGGGTGAAGTAGAGCGGTTCTTGAAACGTTTCTTGGACATACGTGTTTCTTGGAAGAATTCTCCTTCATATGTGTCTGGGTTAATGTGAGGTTCGTAATCCTCTTCATTGAGCGTAGGTGGTCTAAAATGTGGTGGCACTTCATAAACGACATCCCAACCTTGGAGATTTGGATCAGTTTGGTAGGCCCACAGTAAATAGAAAACTTGTGTCGCCTATTATGCCGTAATATAGACATCGGGAACATCTAAGTGGGTGTTTTGGTTGATTTCGACTAGTCCTATATGTTCATGAGTCCTTCTAGTCTCCCTCGGCTCAAACCAATAACATTTGAAGACTACGACGGTCGGTGGGTTTTCACCATAGAATAGAAGTTCATAAATTGCTTCAACTCTTCCATAATACTCGGTGTCTCCTTCGCCGATAGCAGAGACAGAACAATTTATAGTATTTAGGTCGGGCATAGATAGCTCTTTGCCAAAGGTACGACAGTGATACCCGTTGATGTTGTATTTGTCAAATGAACGGACCTTATAGTCAAAACCATTAGCGACTTGTCTCACCTCGACGTCCATAGACTCTGCATCAGCCTACAAGTTCAATACGAAAGAATGGATGCATTAGCCACAAATTAGACCAAGAAATCAAATGGGCCATTAATGGTAATTAATTACCCTTTGTTTGAACCAAGAGATGAAACCGGGATAGTCGCCTCCATGCTTTGCGAGAAGCTCATACTCTTCGACGGAATCCTTTACGGTGACCGCTCCATCCAAGAATTCGGCGACATATCGACTATATCAAATATCCGGGAATAAGAGTAGTTCAAAGCAATTAGAAGTTGCGGAACAATAAATTACCGAGAACTTACTCGATGTACAGCCACACTTCTGTTAGGTTGGTGAAGATATAGAAAGAAATGGTCCGCCATTCTTCGACATCCAACGATTTCCCTTTCGAAGCACCGGATGGTGCGAGCTTACCTTTGAATAGGCTGAGGTTGGATCGAACTTTTTTTGGATCGCCATCATTGTACCGAGGCTTCGAGTTATGCAAATGATGATTTTTGGCTTCGTAGTGTGCTGTCACGAAGTTTGCCGCCCCCTCAGTAATGAATGCCTTGGCCATCGATGCTTCAATTCTACGTTTATTTTTACACTTAGCTCAAAGCGTCTTCTACATCCTCTCAGTTGAGTAGCACCATCGATTTTGGACGGCCCCCCCATTCTTGCCTCGGTCGGGAGATGCAAAATCAAATGTTGCATTGGATTAAAGAAGCCCGGTGGAAAGATATTTTTTAATTTGCAGATCAACTCCGGCGCCAACTCTTCCATTTCATCTAGCACGCCAGGCGATAATTTTTTCGCACAAAGAGAACGAAACAAATAGCTCAGCTCTGCAAGTACTAGCCATTCATCCTCAGGGATAAAGCCACGCAACATCACCGGCATTACCCGCTCAATCCATATGTGCCAATCATGACTCTTGAGCCCAAATATTTTCAATTTCTCAAGACTCGCTCCCCTCTTTAGGTTCGCAGCATACCCATCGGGGAACCTCAACCGCATTTTCCCCGACAATAGCATTTCCCTCATAGCTGGCCTTGCAAGATTGAACCATGCCTTTGGCTTCGCTATGCTTTGCTTTCCTTTCCGTTGTCGCAAGTTTTGCAACGGTCTATCACATAGAGCCTCCAGGTCGATTCTAGCCTTATGAATATCTTTTGACTTCCCCTCTATGCCGAACAATGTACCAAAAATGGCCTCCGCAATATTCTTTTCAGTGTGCATCATGTCGATGTTGTGTGGGCAAAGGGGGTCTTTGAAGTGAGGCAGATCCCATAAGCATGACTTGTGAGTCCAGGCGTGTTCCGTATTATACCCTTTGAAGTATCCTGGACGCAAAGGATCAGGCTCGAGAGCGTTTAACTGATCAAGGGTTTGTTGGCCTGTCAACGCAGCTGCTGCAGTGTTTTTGACAACTCTACATTTGATGAAATTCTTCTTGTCTTTTCCGAACTTATGGTCAGGATCCAGGAATTGTCTATGCATGTCGAAGCAAGAATACTTGCGACCAGTCTGCAGCCAACGGAACTGAAGAGCTGCCTTGCATGTGGTGCACGGGAACCTTCCATGCACACACCAGCCAACGAATAGCGCAAACGCCGGATAATCATGCGTCGAGTACATGTACCACACATGCATTTTGAAATTTGTTTTCGTAGCCGCGTCGTAGGTCTTGATCCCATTATCCCAGGCTTCTTGCAACTCATCCTTAAGCGGCTGCATGTACACATTCATATTCTTCCCCGGATAGTTGGGCCCTGGAATTATCAACGTCAGGAATATGTTCTTTCTTTTCATAATCTCTCCGGGTGGCAAATTTAGTGGAATGAAAAATACAGGCCAACAACTGTATTGTGCTGCCGTCATACCATACACATTGAACCCATCCCTGCTGATGGCAACTCTAGGTTGCCTTGGATCTTCCGATTTATCCTTATGTAATGCATCGAAGTGCCTCCACGCAAAACAATCTGAAGTGTGTACCAGCATCTTGTTCCCATCCGCATCTAGTTCGGTTGTTTTGCCCAATTTGTGCCATGTCATCTGTCTGGTTGTCTCTTCGACCATGAAAAGACGTTGAAGTCTTGGTACGATTGACAGATACTGAAGAACACTAATGGGGATTTTGGTCTGATTCTTCTCACCCATACCGTTGTCTACCACAATATACCTGGAAGAATTGCAAATGGGGCAATAGTTCAAGGCCGCATACTCAAGCCTAAATAAGGCACATCCATTCTCACATGCATGTATCTTCTTATAGGGAATCTTAAGTACACGGAGGATTTTCTATGACTGGTACAGGTTTGCAGGCAGTACATGGCCTTTGGGTAGAAAGCGTCCAAATATCGTCATCATCGCGTCGTAGCATTCTCTGCCTAGGTTGAATTGAGCCTTCAGAGCCATTACTTGCGCGATGGCATCCAGCTGACAAAGCTCAGTCTGCTTGTGGAGAGGACGTTTTGAAGACTCCAACATTTCATAGAAGGCCTTTGGAGATTCCTCCATCTCATCGTCCGAATCCCGAGCATCAGCAAAGTCTTGCACCATGTCTTCAATCCCAGTACCATGCTCGTCGGTGCGACCACGAATCACCTCAGCTCTGGCACGTTGGTCATACTCACCATGAAAAGTACACACCGTATAATTAGGCGTAAAACCCCACTTCTGCAGGTGTTTACCCATTTCAAACTCTGTCTGCTTTTTCCAGTTGTCGTAGTTGGGACAGGGGCACCATGTTTTTTGCTGGAAATTTAAAAATGCGGCTCTCACAAACCCCCTGGTTTTTGTTAACCATTCATGGGTCATGTCTTTCTGACTAGGGTGACCTGTGTACACCCAAGCACGATCACTCATGTTGCCTAGCTACCTATGGGGGCACAAGAAATAAATATATAATTCATCTTCTATATTCAACCGCTAATCAGGTTTGTCAATTTTATTACGTCCATGCAACCTACACGCTAATAGGTAAAGATAGGTCCTAATCCCACCCGAGTATGTGTAGATTGGATTTGTTTTCCCATGCTCTTCTCCAGATGCGATGCAGAATTTCGGCAGCACCTCCCCCCTGTTCTCCTGATACACGTCTCCAGAATAAGCAGAGAGGATGTGTACCCGGAGAACAACAGGGAGGCACTGACGAAATTCCGCGTCGGATCCAGAGCATGGCATACGGGAAAATGAACCCAATTACACATACTCAGGCTGTCCATGGATAACGTTGGACAATTCGAAAGGATGGCGGTTATAAATATGCAAAGACATGCATATTTATAGATGCCGCCCTTTCGACGCATACTGGTCATGCATACTCATGATTGAAGAGACCTATATCTAGCAAGTTTCATCGACACGAAGACCGGAATAGAGCAAATTAAGGGGGTAGGAGGAGAAGTCATCTGTGCTCACCAACAAATGCAGGGGCGTAGCTCGTCCAACGCACGTGGAGGTCGTCGAACAACTGCACATTGAAATTCACACGATCAACACAAATATGATGTTTTTAAAACATAATCGGAAAATATGTGACCTAACTTATAATTTACAAAACTATGACCCTGTCGGTTTGTGGAAGGCCGAAAAGCACCTTCTCGTTCAACCGGAGGCAGAAGAGTTGTCGGGGGTCGGGGGTTAGTGGCGTTGCGACTCAGTGCCATCAAGGGTCGGTGGTGTCGGGTGTCGGTGGCGTCGGGGTTCGGGGGTTAGTGGCATCGGTGGTCGGGGGTCAGTGTCGTCGGCGGCCCAGGGTCAGTGGCGTCAGGGGTCGGTGGTCGGGGGACTTTTCGGTCAACAAGAAGCCCAAGAGGTGTCGGAGGTCGGGGGTTGGGGGTCAGTGGCGTCGGGGGCGGCGTATTCTGCCAGGGTGTCATGAGGATGTCGTGTCGGGGTTTCGGGCTTCGTCTCGGGGTGTCGAGTTGTCAGGGTGTCATTTTCTTCTTCTTCTTCTTCTTTTTTTCCTCCTCTTCCTTTTCTTCTTCTTCTTATTATCCTCCTCCTTCTCTTCTTCTTCTTCTCTTATTCTTCTTCTTCTTTTCCATTTCCCTCTTCTTCTTCCTTCTTTTCCTTTTTCATCTTCTTTATTCTTCTCCTCTCTCCTCTTTTTCTTCTTCTTCTTCTTCTTCTTCTTCTTCTGTTTATCCTCCTCCTCCTCCTTCTCCTCCTCTTCTTCTTATTCTTCTTCCCTTATCTACTTATTCTTCTTTTATTCTTCATCTTTTTCTACTTATTTCAATTATGACTATGTAGAATCTAAACCTATCACTAAACCTATCGCTAAACTTATATAGCACTAAACAGCAAAAAAAAATAACAAAAACACAATCTACCAATCATTGACTAAAAAAGAATCTACCACTAATTAACAAAATAGAATCTACCTCTAAATTAACAAATAACAAATAACCTAGCACTAATTAACTAAACCTAGGACTAAATCTACTATTTAACTAAAACAACTAACTAAACTACCACTAAATCAAATAACTAAATAAACTAACTAAATCAAATTAAATAAAAAAAACTCACCTATGGGCGGTGGGCAACCGAGGAGGAGGGTGCGGGGAGGAGGGGCGGGAGGGGAGGCGGCCGACAGGCGGGAGGGGTGGCGCCCAGCGGGCGGGGAGGAGGGTTTGGGGAGGAGGGCGCGGGGAGGATGGGGCGGGAGGGGAGGTGGCAGGTGGGCGGCAGGGGAGGCGGCCGCCGGGGGGAGGAGAGGCGGCCGACAGGCGGGAGCAGAGGCGGCCGGCGGGCGGGGAGGAGGGGTGCCGCGGGAGGGGAGTAGGGGACGGGGGAGGAGGCGGCCGGCGGGAGGGGGGAGGGGGCGGGAGGGGAGGCGGCCGGCGGGCGGGGGACGAGCGGGTGAGAGAAACAGTGAGTACTGTCGGAGCGGAGGAGACTGGGGTGGGGAGACGACCATTAGAGGGGGCTCTCTTTGCCGTCCTCCCCCCGACGACAAAGAGCAGGAGATAGGGGGACGGGGTGGGGAGACGGCCGTTAGGGGGGGCTCGCTTCGCCGTCCGCCCCTCGACGGCAAAGAGAAGGAGGGCAGACGGCAAAGGGAGCGCCCGTTATGGGGTGGGAGGGGGTGTGCGGTGGGTTCTTTGTCGTCTGCCCTCCTGCTCTTTGCCGTCTGCCAGTAGACGGCAAAGAGAAGACTTATGGCAAAGAGTATCTTTGCCATTCGTCTGCTCTTTGACGTCAGTTTTCTGGTGACTGACGGCAAATAGGGTCTTTGCCATCAACCAGCGGACAACGAAGAAGGGGCTGACGGCAAATAACTGAATTCTAGTAGTGTTTACGTGTCATGAGGCCAAAAGTTATAAAGAAAGTTCCGATCACGATGTACTAAATGCATAGGATAGAACTTTTGATGAAATTCCAATTTCAACCGATTGTATCCCCATGATCAAGTATCATCACATAGCCTATACCATGTCAACGCCTTATCCTTCAAAGATAAATATAACATCCCAAATTTTGGAATGTTAATAAAATTATTAGATTGATTGTTTGTTTGTTTGAGTGATTGAAACTTGAGTGAAATTTGAAACTTTTCAAAAACTTTTGAATGAGAGGGAATAAAATGAGTTCCCCGTTTCCTGTGAGTTCAAATTCATCTTCTCAAAACCAGCGAGAGGAGATAGCATGACTTCTTCAACTACACAAAATTTGAACCAAGGTGGCACTTGAATTTCCTTTCGATTTTTCATTTGCATTTTGTTTTCTTCTTCACTCACGGAATGCTGGGAACAATACTTTGTCAAACAAGAGAAAAAGAGAGGAGAAACATGACCCTCCAAACCCGGGGATATTCTTTGAAATATTTGAGCCATGACACCCAAGATTCATTTGAGTAATTAGTTGCAAAAAGAAATAAAACATTTAGGGGATTTTCCGAAAAAACATTTTTTTGAAGTATTTTGGCCGTGGAAAAATGTCCATCTTTTTGAATTTATTTTTCTGAAAATTTTAATATATTATACCCCTATATTCCAAGGATATTCTATTTCCTTTTAATCATATTAATTCCTGTTTTAATAAAAAGGGAAAGAGATCTCTTATTTTAGGAATGTACTTGGGCCACGTTAGGAAACCAATCTGGCCCAATCCCACCTTCTTCTTCCTCCTCACGATCTTCCCAGGAAGCTTCCCTCCCCCGATTCGCGGTCTACACTTCCTTCCCGAGCCTCCCACCACCCCTATAAGAACGCCCCTCCTCTCCTCGTTCCATTTTCCCCATCAGCTCGCCATGTCCCTGCCCGTAGCCATGACGCCCCCACCATTGTTGTTCCTGCAAGGAGCCGAACAGAAGAACGCCCAGGAGCCCCTGACGCCCCCTTCCTCGCCTCCAGGACCCCCTCCGCCATTCCCCCTTCCCGCCAGCGACCTCCCCTCCCCACCTCGCCGGAGCAACTACCTTTCCGGAGTTCTTCCTCTCTGTCACCCATGGTGACATTCACGAAATCCCGTATTGCAGTTTTTTCAGAAAATTGCAATCTTAGAAAATTCATATCTATTAGTCTATAACTCCGAATTAGGTGATTCTTTTTGCGTTGGATCACAAATTTTATGTAGTTTCTGTAGATATATAATTTGTCTATGTTTGGATTTATAAAAATTGAGTTAGATCGGAATTGAATTAAAGCTTGTTTTGCTTATTCCGGGAGTTTAAAAATAGATTTTAATTTGATTCTTTTTGCTGCTGCTTCCTATTGATCATATATTTCAGTAGTCTAAGTTTCAACTTTTTTTAAATAATTTTACTTAGGGTTTTAAGCAAAACAGGTTCTGTTTTAGCCTTTTTTGTTTTCTTGCTATTTCTTTTGTATTATTTGTTCTTAATTTGTTTTTTTTGTAATTGTGACAAGTTATATTTTGTTTTACGATATTTACCAGTAAATTTTCAATAACAACAAAATTTTATTTTATTTTTTCTTATTTGTTTGCATGGAATCAATTCTAGTTCTATACTAACTTGTGAATTGATTGCATTGCTAGTTTGATTTCCTATTTTGAAAATACTTATAAAATAATATTGTTTTGTAAGTTTTACTTCTGTTATCTTAGCTATTTTATATTTTGTTTTCTGTTATTTTTTCTATTTTAGTGTTTTATTTTCAGTTAGAACAAAAACTATATAGTGTTTGATGTAGTAGAAGGCTTCCTAGCTTCTTTGAAGTTTCCTTTGGATTTTTATCCGCTCTCTCTTATTGATTTTTGATTGCATCAACTTTTATTGCTGTTTGTTAATTGATTGCTAGAATGATTGCTAGTGTGAGTGCTTATGTGAATATTATGTTTGATTATATAGATTTCATCGGAGAGTGACGAATAGTTCTATCACGTATTTCCCGAGAACGAAAATTCTTCTTCGGCAACATCACCAGGCAAGTCATTTGATCATGTATCACCTATGTTTTATGCATCGTAGTTCTACCATCCTATGCCCAATTGCATGCTGAGTAGGTACTTGGAAATTATGGTTACATATTGTAGTATCATGCGGTAGGCACCCAACAACCCCGTTACTTGGCCCGGGACGACAAATTTCATATTGCTATGCTTGAGTAGACGGGATTCTGGTTGAGAGTTTACCACGAGTGATGCGAGAATAATTTAATAACCAAGACCGGTTAAGTCAAGACTTTTCAAGACCTCGTGATGCAATGCAACTCTGGGTGAAGGACGGTTGATCGGCTCCCTAGAGAAACCAGTGGATGACCCGGGATGCTGGAGACGGCCATGACATCTTGCAGAAAGCTTCACCCAGGCTCAAAGAGACGGACGAATATTTTCAAGACCCAAGGCTTACCTGCACAGCCACAAGTCATTATGGGCTCTGGCTTGGTTGGACAACGCGGCGACTCTGGACAGGCGGTGCTAGCAGATGTAGAAGAACGGTAGGAATGGATGGGCATCGACAGGGATTCAGAGGGACCCGTTGAAAGACCATGTTTTGATCATCCGGTCTTCAAACACCCTGAAGTTCGAGGACATAAACGGAGGCGATCAAATCTTGTGGGGAACGTGTGCAAAACTCTGCAGAGTACTCAAACCTAATCGATTAGCCGTGTCCACGGTCATGGACAACTTGAGCCAAAGGAACTGAAGTTATCTGGATTTCTCAACACCATTATATATATTTGTTGAGGGTAATAATGATAACTCGGGTATGAGAACTGGTTGGCGTAACCATCTCATTAACAACCAACTACGTAGTAATATTTTGCTTTTAGCCCCTCTCTTGTTGTAGGAGAAAATTTGCTTTACGCTAAAACTTACAACACCACCTGCCATATATGCATATAGTATAGATGATATTTTACCCCCTCTCATATGTGACTTGCCGGCATATTCAATATGCTGATGTACACGGCTGCAACATCTTATGTTGCAGATATTTTCTTCGACGAGTAAGAGTACGATTCAGGGTTACGGTCTACACTCAACTTGCCGTTGGTGTTTATTGGGACTCCACTCCCTTGACTGCTTCCACTGAAATATTTAAGGTATATATCAGTTTTACGCTTTTTACATGTGATTGCACTTTGATATATACATTGATGTACTGTGTGTGCCAGCATACTGATCTAGGAATGGCACAGAAACACAGAGGCTTGACTCGTTTTGAGTCGGGTCGCTACAGAAATGGTATCAGAGCACATGTTGACTGTAGGACGTGACCCTAGAAACTGGAAATCTCTTAGAAAAGGATCTCTCTAAAATTTTATTTCCAAGAACATTCTTTACCTCTCATCTCTTCTGACTTCATCAAATGTTCTCTCTCACCTCCAATAGTTAGACAATACCCTTACCCCTTGACCTCATGAAGAATCAACGGAGTTCTACTTCAAAGTAAAGAGGATTTCAACATGCATTTGAAGAATTCAAGGTGCACCAATTGAAGACTCTCAAGACCCGAAGAATTCGAAGACCCTGAAGCGTTCGAATATTTATATGACCATTAGAAGTCCAAACCCCTGTTATATACCCACGTTAGATACGGTGATTTGTGAGCCGTCATTGGTATGTGTTTTCCGACAGCCACAAATAAAACCTATTCTCAAAAATATTGTTTGTATTGTGTGTATCTCCCTCCCTCTCTTACCCGTCTCATCCCCAAAACCTCAACCCTACCAGATGGAGTATGAAGCTGGACTTGTAGTCTCTGGACCAATGACCCAACTGGAGGCTGAAATATGGATTCAGAACATGGAGAACCACTTCGGGAGCAACTTGATCTCAAGGAAGTATGAAGTGGAACACGTTCTTCAGTACTTTACACAAAGTGCTGCAATATGGTGGAAAATGCATCATGCCATACAAGGATTTAGTGGAGCAGAAACCTGGGACGAATTCAAGAAGACTCTGTTAAGATCCCGTCTTATTCAGAAGTGCTATGATAATCCGAAGAAGAAGACTTGTGCATGCAAGATCTATGGAGAAATAGGACACACCCAGGAGGAACACAAGGATGGATGCACTCATTGTGAAGAAAATCACCCAGCTGAGGAATGCCCAACTAGTCAGGTGACTTGTTTCTTGTGTGAAGGAACCACCCACTACCCAGCTCAGTGTCACATTTACCCCAAGGTGCAACAAGTTGTCAAGCAGCAGAAAGATGCAGTGAAGGAAACTCTCAAGAAGAAGATTCTAGAAGAACCGGTGATGAACGAAAATATTGAAGACCCTGATGGACAAGGTCTGACCAGATTTTTCTCCAATGCATGCTACTCATGTGGAGAAGAAGGACATTATTCAAAGGATTGCACGAAGGGAAGCCAAGAGTATCTGGGAAACTTCCCGACGGAAAAAGTGGAGATTGATCCACTTGAAATAGAAGAACTGGCCAAAATAAAGGAGTCTCGAAAGAAGAAAAAGTACCCTCGGAAGAGCCAAATCTCTATAGATATAGACCTGAGTCATGTCAGATGTTAGAAGTGTATGGAATTTGGCCACCACAAATACATGTGCTCAGGAAGGAAGCCGGAAACCCAAGGAGCAAAAGCAAACACTAAGACGCCTCGAGACTTGTCAGAACTCATTTGCTTTCGTTGCAAGGAAGCAGGACATTTTGCTAGCGATTGTCCACAAAGGAAGAAAGCTAAAAAGGAGTAGTTAAGTTTTGACCGCGGCAATTAGTGTAATCTGAAGAACTCTTGTTTTTCATGAGATCATGGAGTGAATTTCTTTTGTAACAGAAGTCCCTGAGATTGTAATAACATCATGAATAAATGGAATTTATTGTCTCATGATTGCCTATGCTGAAACTGTATGTGTTGTTTCTCTTCGAACAAAGATCTGTGAACATTTATGAGGATATGAGAAAATATGGTCCATGCAGGCATGAGTATAATTCATTTTTAGTGTGGTAGTAATCGGTAAACCCACAGGATCCACTGAGTAGGAATGTACCATGATTACCAAGGAGACACATACATTCCTCTGAGTACCTATTTACTGACACCTGCAGATGACAACTCTCTACAAGTCATTCCTCAAGGGCCCAGAAACGATCATGACCCTGACCAGTGATCATGATTACCCGAAAATCCTGAAGGACATGATGAAGCACATTCACCTTGAAGGAGATGCAGTCTACAAAGGCTACCCATTCATGGAAAATGGAGTGGAACTTTGGTATGTGGAAGTACACCTCCATCATGTGAAAGGAGTTTGTCCAAAGACTATGGGGCAATACTTTTTCATTTCACGTGTACCACGAGCAACCTTCTTTGATGCTGTACGTGAAGCTGCCATGGAAGCCATATGTCAGATTGGAGAAATACTTGAAGCAAGACTCCGTCGTACCCAGGAATTCCTGAGTGAAGTGCATGCGGAGATGATGGAGATGAAGGTCATGACCACCATGATGAAGCAAAATATGGATGATTTCAAGGAGCATCTCGGAAAGTTCCAGTGGAACTAAAGTACCTCCAAGAGAGACAGATGAATAAAGTTGGCAGAAATGCTTGACCATACCGAACAATCTGGATGGCAGCATTTGTAATAAATTACTTTTGAGTTAGAATTTGAAAGAAATTAAGGATGTAATAAAGGATTGATTATGAAAAGAATATGATTTATGGAAGAAGCTATGATGGATCAGCAAACGTTTTCTTAGGAACATACGAAAGCTAGAGAGTTGTGAAGATACGATAGATGTTTTGTTCAGCTTGCAGAACCAATGGATTATCCGAACTCCGTTCGTGGACAAGAGAAATTCTGCAACGCTTGTGAGGATGCCCAAGTGTTAGAATACGAGATTCACTAAGCCTTATACAAGGTAATGATTTCAGTGCGACATGGCTTGGCCACCATGACGACTTACTATTATCATTCTCTTGCTATTCGGAATGGTAAATCTGAGAGACTTACCCATAGTGAGAGACGACGTTCTTTGAAGCTTTTGTTTAAGCCTTAGAATGGTATGAGGAAAGCCCCATGTACATGGAATTTGTTGTCACGCGTAGGAAATTTTACGGTGAGGATGAAGACAAGACCCCTCTCTCTGCAGGATAACCACAAATGGTAGACCACCATGAGGATCATCGATAGGTTATTTAGTATTAATCACGAGTCTGTCAGTTAAGAAGACCCAGTAACAGAAGAAGCTTGTAGCAACAGAAGAACCCTCGATTTTGATGAGAACGTTATGAGTATAATGGAAGAGCATCACCTGAGGAGTTAGTATGAAGACTGTGAGGAGTCAGATGCCCAAACCCGAGAGGATTTCTAAAATTCTGAGGGACCAGTAGCTCTCAATTTAAGTGTGGTAGCATCCCACTTTGCAGGAGATTGGATTTGTTAGAAGACCCCCAAAGCCTAACCTTTCTTTCTAGCCTCTTCGAATCTCGAGGACGAGATTCATTTTAAGTGTGGTAGGTTTGCAACATCCAAAATTTTGGAATGTTCATAAAATTATTAGATTGATTGTTTGTTTGTTTGAGTGATTGAAACTTGAGTGAAGTTTGAAACTTTTCAAAAACTTTTGAATGAGAGGGAATAAAATGAGTTCCCCGTTTCCTGTGAGTTCAAATTCATCTTTTCAAAACCAGCCAGAGGAGATAGCATGACTTCTTCAACTACACAGAATTTGAACCAAGGTGGCACTTGAATTTCCTTTCGATTTTTCATTTGCATTTTGTTTTCTTCTTCACTCACGGAATGCCGGGAACAATACTTTGTCAAACAAGAGAAAAAGAGAGGAGAAACATGACCCTCCAAACTCGGGGATATTCTTTGAAATATTTGAGCCATGAAACCCAAGATTTATTTGAGTAATTAGTTGCAAAAAGAAATAAAACATTTAGGGGATTTTCCGAAAAAACATTTTTTTGAAGTATTTTGGCCGTGGAAAAATGTCCATCTTTTTGAATTTATTTTTCTGAAAATTTTAATATATTATACCCCTATATTCCAAGGATATTCTATTTCCTTTTAATCGTATTAATTCCTGTTTTAATAAAAAGGGAAAGAGATCTCTTATTTTAGGAATGTACTTGGGCCACGTT
The DNA here is from genome assembly GCF_904849725.1 of Hordeum vulgare subsp. vulgare. Lineage (NCBI taxonomy): Eukaryota > Viridiplantae > Streptophyta > Magnoliopsida > Poales > Poaceae > Hordeum > Hordeum vulgare. The sequence continues at coordinate 190,311,955 of NC_058521.1, forward strand.
AGGAAACCAATCTGGCCCAATCCCACCTTCTTCTTCCTCCTCACGAGCTTCCTTCTGTGGCCATGGGAGAAGCTTCCCAGGAAGCTTCCCTCCCCCGATTCGCGGGCTACACTTCCTTCCCGAGCCTCCCACCACCCCTATAAGAACGCCCCTCCTCTCCTCGTTCCATTTTCCCCATCAGCTCGCCCTGTCCCTGCCCGTAGCCACGACGCCCCCACCATTGTTGTTCCTGCAAGGAGCCGAACAGAAGAACGCCCAGGAGCCCCTGACACCCCCTTCCTCACCTCCAGGACCCCCTCCTCCATTCCCCCTCCCCGCCAGCGACCTCCCCACCTCGCCGGAGCAACTACCTCGCCGGAGTTCTTCCTCTCTGTCACCCATGGTGAGATTCACGAAATCCCGTATTGCAGTTTTTTCAGAAAATTGCAATCTTAGAAAATTCATATCTATTAGTCTATAACTCCGAATTAGGTGATTCTTTTTGAGTTGGATCACAAATTGTATGTAATTTATGTAGATATATAATTTGTCTATGTTTGGATTTATAAAAATTGAGTTAGATCAGAATTGAATTAAAGCTTGTTTTGCTTATTACGGGAGTTTAAAAATAGCTTTTAATTTGATTATTTTTGCTGCTGCTTCCTATTGATCATATCTTTCAGTAGTCTAAGTTTCAATTTTTTTAAGTAATTTTACTTAGGGTTTTAAGCAAAACAGATTCTGTTTTAGCCTTTTTTGTTTTCTTGCTATTTCTTTTGTATTATTTGTTCTTAATTTGTTTTTTTGTAATTGTGACAAGTTATATTTTGTTTTCTGATATTTAACAGTAAATTTGCAACAACAACAAAATTTTATTTTATTTTTTCCTATTTGTTTGCATGGAATCAATTCTAGTTCTATACTAACTTGTGAATTGATTGCATTGCTAGTTTGATTTCCTATTTTGAAAATACTTATAAAATAATATTGTTTTGTAAGTTTTACTTCTGTTATTTGAGAACTGGTTGGCGGAACCATGTCATTAACAACCAACTACGTAGTAATATTTTGCTTTTAGCCCCTCTCTTGTTGTAGGAGAAAATTTGCTTTACGGTAAAACTTACAACACCACCTGCCATATATGGATATAGTATAGATGATATTTTACCCCCTCTCATATGTGACTTGCCGGCATATTCAATATGCTGACCTACACGGCTGCAACGTCTTATGTTGCAGATATTTTCTTCGACGAGTAAGAGTACGATTCAGGGTTACGGTCTACACTCAACTTGCCGTTGGTGTTTATTGGGACTCCACTCCCTTGACTGCTTCCGCTGAAATATTTAAGGTATATATCAGTTTTACGCTATTTACATGTGATTGCACTTTGATATATACATTGATGTACTGTGTGTGCCAGCATACTGATCCAGGGATGGCACAGAAACACAGAGGCTTGACTCGTTTTGAGTCGGGTCGCTACAATAGAGGAAAGACTTTCTTCTTTACCTCATCCTCGGGCAAACCTGCAAGCTTAAATAAACCACAAACTTCATCTACATAGATTAGATGCAAGTCTGGATGTGAAGATCCATCTCTTGTGAAAGGATTAGCCAGGAGTTTCTCAAGCATACCCGAAGGAATTTCATAAAAGATATTTTCAGTAGGTACCTCAGGTTGAGGAGCAACTCCTCGTGCTTCCGTTCGTGGTGAAGATACCCCGAACAAACTCCTCAAAGGAACAGTTTCCATAGTGACAAGTGACAATAAATTTTAGCAGAGTATAAAAATGTTTCCTTACCAATTTCCACTTACCAAAGGCGCTTCACTCCCCGGCAAAGGCGCCAGAAAAGAGTCTTGATGACCCACAAGTATAGGGGATCAATCGTAGTCCTTTCGATAAGTAAGAGTGTCGAACCCAACGAGGAGCACAAGGCTCTGATAAACGGATTTCAGCAAGGTAATAACTGCAAGCACTGAAAGTAGTGGTAACAAGTGATTGTGTAGCGAGGTGAAACGTAGCAAGCAAAGAGTAACAAGTAACAAGTAGTAGCAATGGTGCAACAAGTGGCCCAATCCCTTTTGTAGCAAGGGACAAGCCTGAAGAAAGTCCTATAGGAGGAAAAACGCTCCCGAGGACACACGGGAATTTCTGTCATGCTAGTTTCATCATGTTCATATGATTCGCGTTCGTTACTTTGATAGTTTGATATGTGGGTGGACCGGCGCTTGGGTAATGCCCTTACTTGGACAAGCATCCCACTTATGATTAATCTCTCTCGCATGCATCCGCAAGTACAAAATAAGAATTAAGACAAAGTCTAACCATAGCATTAAACTAGTGGATCCAAATCAGCCCCTCACGATGCAACACATAGACTGGGGTTTAAGCTTCTGTCACTCCAGCAACCCATCATCTACTTACTACTTCCCAATGCCTTCCTCTAGGCCCAAGTATGTTATGTAGTCGATGTTCACATAACACTGCTAGAGGAAAAACAACATACAACATATCATAATACGGAACGAATATCAAATTAACATGACTACTATTAACATGACTTATCCCATGTCCTCAGGAACAAAAGTAACTACTCACAAAACATAATCATAATCATGATCGGAGGTGTAATGAATAGCATCAAGGATCTGAACATAAACTCTTCCACCAAGTAATCCTACTAACATCAACTACAAAGAGTAATCAACACTACTAGCAACCTTACAAGTACCAATCGGAGTTGCGAGACGAAGATTGGTTACAAGAGATGAACTAGGGATTGGAGAGGAGATGGTGCTGATGAAGATGTTGACGAAGATGCCTCCACTCCGACGAGAGGAGTGTTGGTGATGATGATGGCGACGATTCCCCCCTCCAGGAGGGAAGTTTCCCCGGCAGGATCGTCCTGCCGGAGCTCTAGATTGGATCTGCTCAAGTTCCGCCTCGTGGCGGCGGCGAAACCACGAAAAAGCTCCCCATTGATTTTTTCTGGACCAGGACGCTTCATATAGCAAAAGAGGGAGGCTAGTGGGCCGTCAGGGAGCCCACAAGCCCCCACTCCGCCACCAGGGGGTGGTGGTGGTGATAGGGCTTGTGGGGCCCTGGTGGCCCCCCTCCGGTAGTTCTTTCGCCCAGTATTTTTATATAATCCAGAAAAAAATCCACGTAACTTTTTAGGGCATTTGGAGATGTGCAGAATTGTGGACTAGGATTTTCTCCTTTTCCAGTCCAGAATTCCAGCTGCCTGAATTCTCCGTCTTCAAATAAACCTTGCAAAATATGAGAGAAAAGGCATAAATATGGTACCACAAGTAATATAACAGCCCAAAAAGCAATAAATATCAAGATGAAAGCATGATGCAAAATGGACGTATCATAGAGCCAACCTTGATGTCGCTTCATCTAAAGGTAACCCTTGAGATTTTCCGTCAATTCTTTCGAAATTCTGGCTTTGGATATACGATTGGCCTTTTGAGTCTCTTGTGTACATGTAAAAAGCCACAAGATGTGGTTGAACTCGATGCCGAAATCCCCTCCGTAGCTGGGTAAGCGCAAAAGCAGGCTCTGACTCCGAGTCGAGTGAGCATCAAGGCCAAGACTCCTGTGGTTAGGGAGGCCGCCTCGGCTGGGGCGTCACTCGGACTGTAACCGTTGACCACTTTGTCGTCTGTCCCCAAGGACCAGGGGGACATGCAAGGAGGTCTTGGCTCAGCTGGACGTGATGGTTGGGCGATTGAAGGAGGCATAGGACGCGAGTGAAGTCGTGGCAAAGAACATTCGGGTAAGTCCTTTACACACGTATTTGTTTTTGAATCTGTTCCTTAGTAGGAATCCCAAGTGGGCATGCTGAGAGGCACACCCATAGGGTGTTTGCCTTAAGTGGGAGCGTGCTGAGTAAACCTATAAGTGCATCTAGTGCCCTTAGTGATTTTGGTGGTTTGAAGACTTATAGGTTAAATAACTAATGTGTTTATAAGTGTACACATGCTCTATAAGTCGTTGAGGAGTTTGAATTATACGATGAATATCGACCCCTAAAAATGTACATCTTCGGCTGAAGAAATTGGTCTTATGCTGAAGTTTTCATTGTGAAGAAATTGCGATGAAATTGATATTCCTCATCAAGATATTGAAGATGAGGAATATGGTGTGTCGTGAAGAAAATCAATCTGAAGACTTTGAAGCGAGAAAATTTATTGTTTTTGTTTCGTTTTCTTCACTTTTGAGTCATAAGATCACTGTACTGTTAAAGGGGGTCGAGGTAATACTTTGGAAGGAATTTCCTCACGATGCACAACCCAAGACTAATCCTACGAAAGCCTCAAGTGAGGAATATGAGAGACATGAGGACTCTCACAGTTGAGGGTCCCGACTGTTGCCGCGATTCGCGCCACCTCACCGATCTTATCCACACCAATGATCATAATATTTAAGGGCATTTATGTCAAATCATGTCGGGATGCTCCCAGGATATAAATAGCCGCCCCCACAACCATTAGCTAGTTGGCTGCTCTGCGAGAAACTGAAGCAACCCAAATTTCTCAGAGTCTTCGAGAGTAAATCATGAGTGAGGAAATACCCCAAACACCAAACCACAAACCAAAACAAAGTGATTGAGAATCACAGAAGAATTTGTTCCTGTGTGGAACTGAAGCCTTTTACCTTTGAGGACTGTGCATTCTCCAGACGGTTAGGCGTCATGGTCTAGAGCAATCCAGAAGTCAATTGTGAATCACCGGGTGACCAAGTTTGTGAGGGTTTGGAAGTCTGTCCTGAAGACTTACCACGAGTGTTGGGCGAGGACTATGTGTCCTTAGCTCAAGGATAATACGGTAGGGACTGTCTGTCCCGAGACTGTGTGTCTTTTGGTTTCAATACCAAGCCGCTCCAAACCAGACGTACGACTGTCACAACAGTTGGAACTGGGTCATCAACAAGTGTCTTCACTGTGATAGGAGTTCTATTTCTTCAACACTTTCAATTCCTCAATATTGGATGTTGAAGACTGCCATTATCTCTATTTGAAGAATTGGCTGAAGATTTGATCTGAATTTCCTCAACCCAAATTCTTCACACCCGTTAATCCTCACCTGCTTACTCTGTGCCTGCGTTCTATGCAAACTGTTTTCCATAATCCTTATCAAAAAAACTGCTGTTGTAGTATTTGCACTTCTGATCCTTTGTTGTTTCCGCTGCAAGTTATTCATGACTGAGGAATTTCCTCGAAAGGAATTTCCTTAGTGATGAAATTCAAAAAATCGCCTATTCACCCCCGCCTCTAGTTGATATAACACACTTTCAATTGGTATCAGAGCAAGGTACTCCCTTGTTCTGTGTGATTTTGATTTAACCACCAGGAGTTTTAGTTATGTCGACTGCATGCATGATCAAGGTTACTGTAGGATATCCTACCTTCGAAGGAAAGGACTTCCCCTATTGGAAGACTAGGATGCGGATGCATCTTCAAGCAATTGACAATGATCTCTAGTATATTGTGGAACATGGCGTTCCCTCCATTTCTACTACTGTCTCTGCTGCTGATGTGAAGAATTCAAGCAACTTGATTCTCAAGCAAAGAATATCATTTGTGGCCATCTGAGCAAAGGTCAGTATGGCAGAGTGAGTGCTTTGGGCTCAACAAAACAAATTTGGGATAGGCTGTCCAAAGTAAATGAAGGAATATCAACTCAGTGTTACTCTCGTGTTGATGTTCTTCGCAATCCTTTAATCGTTTCAAGAGGCTTGACAATCAAAGCTGCCAAGATGCCTTTGATCTCCTCACTGACATCTCAAATGAACTACCAGCACTGGGAGCTCGAGACATTACTGACCATGAAGTTGGGAAGAAACTGCTAAGATCTTTAGATTCATCATTTGATATTTTGGTTCTGATGATTCAAGAAAGATCAGACTATAAGAAGCTTGATCTTGCTAATATACTCGAAAGACTCAATACTCATGAATTCCAACAGGAAGAAAAGAGAGATATGTACGGACCAAGCTATTCTAGACCTCGTGCACTAAAGGCTAAAGCTATTTCCTCATCTGATGAAGAAGACTCAGATTGCAGCATTGGTGATCCCGAAGAACTTGGATAGGAGCTTGCAATGCCCGTGAGGAAATTCCAGAAGTTTACAAGACGTGGCCAATTTGGTAAATCTTCAAGAAGAGATATGAGGAAATCAGAATCTTCATCTAAGGACTACAAGAAAAGAACCTGCCATAAATGCAAGAAATCAGGTCACTATATTGCTGATTGTCCTCGCTAGGTGAAGAAATCAAAGAAGAAGAAATACAAGGATGGAAGTTCTGATGACTCGAAGAAAAAGAAGAAATCTTCAAAATTCTCATCCTCAAAGTCTTCATCTCACAAGAAGACTAGTTTCAGAAAGGCTCGGGCACTCATTGGCAAGTAAATGGATTCTGAGGAAGAATCTGAGGAATGTGATGAAGAGCAAGGTTCTGAAGAAGACTTAGAGTCTGGTGTGTCAAGTCTTGCACTGGCTACCACATTCATCGGCAAGTCAATCTTAAACCTTTAAGGAAACGACAACGCCATCTACACTGATGACTATGCTGATGACTTCGCTCCAACCTATTACTTCATGGAAAAAGGTTCAAAGGTATCGAATGACACTTCCTCCTATGATTCAAGTGACCGTGAACCCGATGATTATAAAAACCCACTTACAGTAAACTTGCCAACATTGCAACTAAACAACAAACTGCCCTTGAAAAGCTTCAAAAATTGCTAGACAGAAGCGATGACCTATTGAATGGTGAAATGAATCTTACCCAAATCCTCACTGAAGATATGAAAAGTCTTCAGTCCAGATTTGATAATCTTCAAGATCGTCATGGCATACTCTTGGCTGATTATGAAAACTTTCCTATGAGTTTCTTCTAAGGAAACTTGATCTTGAGAAGTTGAGTATGTCTCATGATGATCTTTAAATGGAAAATGATTCATTACTTGCTCAACAGATCAGTGCCGCTCAGGTTGAATTCATTCCACCATGTCTCAAATGCATCGAACGTGAAACTGCCAATTCTTCACCAGAATCATCAAATTCTTCTATTGCTACAAATTTTTCAACTGCTCATGTGGTATCAAATTCCTCACTTGAGGAAACCACAAATGTTACTTAAGAAAATGCAGGGCTAAAGGAATTGTATATGACAGGCATGTACAAAAGTCTCAAAGGGCATCAAACCCTTTGCCATGTGCTCAAAAAACAGATATTGAACAGGAACCCGAGGAAAGAAGGAATTTCCTTTGAGAGGAAATTGAATGCTGATGGATCATACTGGAAACCTGAGCAGTATCCCAAAACCTCATGGGTTGCTGGAAAAGGACCTCCTGTTGATCCATCCAATCTAACAGGCTTTGCATGTGAATTATCCTATTCCTCAGATGAGTCATTTGACTCCAATTATAAACTGTTCAAAAATCAATCTGGTGAACTATTTGCTCGATATATTATTGGAACTAACTGCAAGAATGGACCACCCCTGAGGAAAATATGGGTCCCCAAAAGTTGCCTTGAAAATCTTCACGTGAATGTCCTCATGACACCACATGTGAAGAATCTGAACCCCAGATCAAATTCCTCAGGTGGACAAAAGTCTTCAAGAGGATCAAAATCCTCAACTGATCAACACTATGCACGTACTCGTGCTAATGCTTCTGATATGCAGGGAAATTACAAGGGATATGAATATGAGCATTACTCCTCAAATCATTATGTTCATAAATCCTCAAAGAACTTCTCTGCCTATTCATTTCAGTACTCTAGCCCCCTACTTTGAAGAGAAGTGCATTAGCTTCAATGCCCCCTTTCTCATATGGTGCTCGTAGGATGATGAACTCTTTGCCACCCCTTCAAATGTGGGTGGTGAAGAAATTGAACTAATCACTTCTACAGGTCAGGTCTCTAGATGAAAATCATCATGTGAATAATTTTCTGTAGACCTGAGGAAAATGCTTGATTGGATTCAAGCTAACATTCATGAAATGATAACATTTCACACTTCCTCAAATTTACTGTTTATGATGAAATTCCTATATGATGAAATTGATATCATATTCGTCAAATCTCAAGCATATGAGATGGTAAGCTATACTAATTCATCTGCAGGATGACAAACCCAAGAGTACTGAGTGGGTTCTTGATAGTGGATGCACGCACCACCTGACTAGTGACAAAAGCTTGCTGATGAATATGCCACTGACTCCATCACCACTGAAGCAAATCACTTATGCTGACAAAGGTAAAATCAAGGTATTACTACTTGGCAAAGTGGCTATTTCCAAGGAGAGACACATGGACAAAGTGATGCTTGTTGAATCCCTTGGGTTTAACCTCATGTCAGTCTCAATGCTTTGTGATCTTGATATGGTTGTTATCTTTGGAAAATATAGATGTGTAGTCATCACATGGAAATTGACATATCCAAAATCTTCGAAGGTGTTAGGAGTGGAGATTTGTACATTGTTGATTTTTCCACAGGTCCTCAACCAGCCACATGCTTATTAGCAAAAACCTTAGAAGGCTGGCTATGGCATCGAAGACTTGTTCATGCAGGCATGAGGAATTTGCACACGCTGGCAAAGAAGAAGCATGTCATTGGCATCGAATCAGTCAAAATCCTCAAGGACCACGCCTGCGGTGCCCGTGAGTGTGAAAAAAAATGACCAGATCCAAACACCCCTCGAAGACCATCATGACTACTACTCGACCGTTTGAATTGCTTCACATGGATCTATTTGGACCTACTCATTATGCCAGTTTAACAAATACAACATCTTTATACGGTTTTGTCATAGTTGATGATTATTCTAGATATACTTGGTTGCATATCATTCTGTATAAAACTGAAGTGCAGGAAGTCTTCAAACGATTTTCCTCAAGGGCCTCGACAAACTTCGGCGTCAAGATCAAACACATCAGGAGTGATAATGGGACAGAATTCAAAAACACCGGTCTTGATGATTATCTTGATGAACTTGGTATTAATCACGAATTGTCTGCTCCTTATACTCCTCAACAGAATGGAGTCGTCGAAAGAAAGAACAGGACTCTGGTTGAATTGGCATAGACTATGCTTTAAGAATATCATACTCCTCGTCGTTTCTGGCCTGAAGCAATCAACACTGCTTGCCTTATCATCAATAGGGTATATCTTCACAAATTCCTCAAGAAAACATCATATGATCTCCTCACTGACAAGAAACCCAACGTAAGTTATTTCAAAGACTTCGGTGCAAAATGGTAGATTAGATATCCTCACCATAGCTCAAAATTTGCACCTAAAGCACATGAGGGTTTTATGCTCGGTTACGGAAATGTTGTTGAAACTGTAGATGTGCGATTCGATGAAACTAACGGCTCGCAAAGAGAGAAATTGCCTCCTGATCCAGATAACTTATCTCCTGAGGAAGCAATTGAGTTCAAAGCTACTGAAGATATTGTTCCTACTGAGGAAATTGCTGAAGAAATCATCCCCAACACTGATGAACTTCAGGAAGATGCTCCTAAGGAAATTGCTCCAGATCAAATTCCTCAGCCCAGATGAAATCCTCAACCAGCTCATCCGAGGATTGCAAATGAAGTAGAACTTGACAAAATCCTCGATGAGATGAACGCGCCAGGTCCTCTCACTCGCTCAAAAGCTTCACAGTTAGTTAACTTTTGTGGGCATTCCTCTTTTGTGTCTATCACAGAACCTTCAAAAGTTGCTGAGGCTTTCATGGAACCTGAGTGGCTTCAAGCCATGCAATATGAACTTCTTCAATTCAAGCTTAATGACGTGTGGGAGCTCGTCAAACGACCAGATCCTCGCAAGCACAATATCATCAGCACCAAGTGGATTTTCTGAAACAAGCAAGATGAGGATGGTCAAGTGGTGAGGAATAGGGCACCACTTGTAGCCCAAGGCTACACACAGGTTGAAGGAATTGGTTTCGATGAAACTTTCGCACCTATTGCTAGACTTGAAGCTATTCGAATTCTACTTGCCTATCCTAATCATCATAACATTACTTTATATCAAATGGATGTGAAAAGTGCATTCCTCAATGGTAAGCTTGAGGAAGAAGTATATGTTGTTTAGCCCATACTTTATATCCGAAGAATCCAGACAAAGTCTTCAGACTCAAAAAGGCACTCTATGGCCTCAAGCAAGCCCCTCGGGCATGGTATGATACATTAAAGGAATTCCTCATAAAGAAAGTGTGGCACCCTGATAGAGGGCCGACACACGCCCGTCCTGAGGATAGGACCGGACGCACGTAAAGAGCATGATACAGAAATTACACGCAACTATGGCTTTATTAACATGATGGAGTGTTACAATACTGTTGCTTACAACAATATTAAATGACTCCAAGGCTAACTAAATGGAAGCAGATGTCTCGATACAACGACAACGACGTCCCTGGCTGGGCTCCATAACTCGCAGGGCTGGCTGGGTTATGATCTAGCACGACGAATCTTCTCCTGCAACTGGCCACGTGCAAGGCCAGGTGAGAACTTTGAATGTACTCGCAAGACAACCAAATACATGGCATCCAACAAGCAGATAACAAAGCAATCACAAAGTTTATATAATAGCTATTCTAAGCATGGCATGGCATTAACAGGAAAGATATAAATCAATCATAGCATGACATGGACTAGACATGTAATCTACCTCACTAGCATGGCAAAGATCACAACAATTACTTAACCAGCTTACTATTATCCAATACCAACTTACTCTCTTCTGGGTTGTACTACAACCCTCGAGATACTCGTAATCCAATCTGAACGGATTCAACTTGCATCACACGGTCATGTGACCAGTCATCATGTAGCCTTCTCTTGGCTAACACATCATGTTATCAACATCCTCTGATGTTCACACGAGACAAGTTCTTCCATCATTACTAACACTGATATGGTTGACCATCTCCTAAGGTCTGATCGGACTGTCCATTACCATGGACTTGGCTATTCGAATAGGTTTTTCACTCTGCAAAGGTTGCACACTTTACCCACACTCTGGAGCACTGACCTCGCGATCCCATTCGGGTGGACCAGCATTGCTCCAATGAAACTTTCCTGACCCGTGACTCTCTCAACGTACCACCGGCAACCATTCCCTTCCAGAGTCCTGCCCTGGGTGGCCATGTGTCCTCATGACACGCGTGTCCTCATAACACCCGCCACCATCGTGGCCAAACAAAATTGTCCAACCGTGGACGGGTACCCAACTCAACTTAACTGGGCTCACAGGATTATCACCGCCTACCTGCTTAGGGTCAGCGCGCGTGCATAATCCTCCCTCTTTGGGGGTACCGGTGAGAGATGACACGATCAGCTCCAGTCACGGTCGTCCCATATCGGCAAGAGGTGGTTGTGCGGATGGTCCCAGACAGGTGACTCTCATCAACCAACTAGGTATCTTATCCTGAATATTATCTGTCAGAGCTGACGCTGCGACGCCACCGCAATCCGATAATTAATAAGATTAAGCCACTACTGTTAGACTACATTCATAAACTGTCGGATAAACATGAAGTAATCATAGACAGTAATCTCAAAAGTATAATATAAATAGCAAACTATTACTTTACGGATTATAACTACAGGTGGGACCTTCGGAACCCTCGCATAAAATCAGCAAATAAATTGGTAGCCACCAGATCGTCTTTACAACACAGATTTGGGATGTTGCCGGAATAACTCAACCCCGGCTCAAGACGGCTGGAAAGCAGCTCAAAGATGAGACGGTGTTGATAAGAAGAAAGTAGCAGTTCCCGAAGACGACCGAAGCACAGCTCACAGCATAGGGTCAGCGCTACAAATAGAAATTCAATAGTTGCTCGTGACGGCCGAAAAGCAGCTTTGAACATGGGACAGTTGTTGACAAGAGAAATATAACATTGGCATCCACCCCAGACGGTCGGAAACAACACAGACTCAGGCATGGTGCCAGTATCAATGAAAATGTGAGCAAGGGTTCGTCAGAGTCACCAACATCACACCACCATACACTCGGACATAAGCATTATAAATTTAATATGTAAAAGCGACGTCTGAGGGCGAATGTTGGATGAAAAGTAGTACTACGAACTACTACTCAGGTCATCACAGTTATATGCAAATGCAGGCTAATCGGTGATATAGATGAACACACAAAGTGCCAGAAAAGATATCACGCAAGTCCGGATTTCATGGTAAGAGGTTGGCTTGCCCGGGGGTCGACGAATACTCCGGGAAAAGGCGCAATAACACACCGGAAAGATTTGCCGGAGAGGGTTTCCCTCTCGGAAGGCTCAAACAAACGCAAGGAAAAAACGGTCAATTCGACTGTGCAAACATGTCATGAAAAGGATACTATCAAAACGGGCTCGACGAGACGAAGGCGTGGGCGCTGGTTTGACCTCAATCGGAGCTACGGTTTCGGATATACGCTCGTTCGAGCACCAGGGACCAATATGTAAAAAGAATAACTACAAATGAGTCCCTGGCGCTGAAACTGGTAGCACCTTTCGTCAGAATACGTTTTCCCAACAGGAAAACATATTTTTCGGAAATGCATCTCCACTTAGTCGTGCGGGCTTGGGGGGAGTTTGACTTAACTCTCACTTACAAGCGGGGGCCACCCTATCTCTCCTCTTTCTCTCTCTAACGAGTGGGCCCCGCCCCATTCTCTTTCTCCTCTCCTCTCCTCCCCGACTCCTTCTTCCTCTCACCGCCGGGGCAGAGGAGATCGTCCGCTGGTCAGCCGGTGACTGGCGGCTGCGGGAGCACCGGCCGGCGGGCCGAGGGTGTCGGGCGCCCCTCGCAGCGACCGAGGGTGGTCTCAGGGTTGCCGGATGCGACCCACAGCACCACCACGACGGGAGGAGTCGCGGTGGCCGACGGGCGCCCATGGCGCCGGTGCCTCGGGGCTTCCCCGGAGCAATGGAGGGCGGCGGCGGCTTCACCACTGCTAGGAGGGGCTCTGACCGAAGAGAGGGGAGAGGGGGAGCACTCTGGAGATGGAATCGCCAGGAGGACCCGATGGGAGCTCTCGTCCATAGGAGGGGCAGGGAGCTCCTGGAGATCAATTAGGAGGGGGAATGGGACTACGGGAACTCAATGGTCAACAGGGGGACTCGGGACACGCCTAAATACCCTTAGGAGGGAGCTCTCACGACATCGGGAGAATCTCCGAGAATCCATGGCGGGATTCCCTTTGGTGCATGCCTCCAGGGGCAAGAGGAAGAGGGGGAGAGGGTTCCAGACCGTGCGGGAGAGGAGTGGGGATGTTGCCGACACCTCAAGAGAAGATAGAATCCACTGTGATCGAGTTTACATCAACTTGAACGCACATAGCTCTGTTTTGGCCTGCTCTACACGTGGTCACCATGGTGCGACGACCTTGCCTTGCCCTCCAAGCTGTCCAACCATGTCTAAGCATATCTACACACTATCCTAAGGTGAAATGACACAACACGCACCACTAGGGAGCAATGAGGTGACCACACCAAAGTCAACTAGTCTCCAACAACATGGTGTTTGTGCTGTGGTGTCACCACCACAGTGCACCTCTTGGCATGATATTTTGCTGAGGTTGACCACTCACTAAGGTCACTATACTGGCCAAAATTCAGCACAATCCAATAAGTCTCTCGGGTACTTCCTATGTAACTTGGCAATCTGACCAGAAATGAAGAAGGTGATGCTGGGGTGAAATGGCTAAATGGAAATGGCTGAAATTGGGAGGAGACTCATGATTTAGGCATATGAAGGCACTGGCAAAGATTCATACCATTTTCACAAATATAAATGATACTTCCTTCACAACGATCCAATCTGGACAGAATCTTAAATAATTTGATGGGCAAGAATGGAATGATGAAATGGGCTGAGTTTTGGTGGACAAAGATAACTTAACCATATGAACAATTATGCAAAATTTCAACTCAAGGGGAACAAGGAATCAAGCACTTCCTTTGCAAACGGAAGATCTGGACATAATTTGCAAAGGGATATTGTGCTCAATTTTTGAGCCGAGGAACTTGATATTTTGATGGAAATGATGATTATATGGATATGAGAAGCTTCACAAATTATTTGGGATTTTTCCTAGCTACCAAAATGGTAGTTCCTTTGGAAAGGCCCCAAAATGCTATATTGGCATAAAATAGGAAAATGCAATTTTCCTTTATTCTATGATGGCCAATATTTTATAGGAGCTCAATAGGGTCACAAAGAATACTTCTACAAGATTTCATGAGCATTGGAGATGGATAGCTATTTTCCAAGATTTAATTCCTTAGACAAGCAGAAGCATGAATTAATTCCAAAGGGGAAATATTGCATATGACCTGGCAATATTTTTGCACATCTGGGGTCTATGAGGGAATGATGATCTCTAGGCAGAATTGGAGGATCAACAAATAAATAGAAATGATGGCTCCTTTGAAAACACAAGGACAGAATTCCCAGATCCAATATTTCGGAGCTAGGGTTTCCAAGAGGTTCGGAGTTATCTCAGCAGGGAAAAACTGGCACAAGGACATGGGAAAAGCACGAAGAGCTTGAGGATGAACTGGATTCACCTGGTCATTTGCCAAATTCCAGAGGAAAAAATCCGGGAGAGAAAAGCTAGGAAGGAATAACAACACAAAAACCGATATCCCGATTTTTGGTGTGTTGCAAACCTTCCCCCTTAGAAGAATATCGTCCTCGAGATTCCCAAAGTTAGCTTAGCACTACAACTATTACTACTACGCCTCCTAGAAAAACTTCTAGGTTCTGCCTTAACCCTGTGGTAAAAAACAACCGAGTTAAGAACACCAAAGCTGGTATACCCAGAGAGATACACAACTATGGCAGGGTCTACTCTATACACGGAGATCTCTGGGTAGCCCTATCATTTTTAGAAAAAGCAAAATTTCCTTTTTCCAAAAATGCTTGGGGTACCCTGATGAACAGTGGCCTCCTCTCGCTGGCGAGTGGGGCGAGGGTCCACTGGCGGCCTTCTTCTTCTATCTCCGACCGACGGCTCTCACTCTCTCTCGCTCCTGCGCCGCTCGGAGTGCGGCTAGGCACTGCGCACTCCTAGCTCCTAGGGCATAAAGCACCCTACAACGGTAGTGTGCGGCGTACACGAGGCCGACGCAGAGAGCACTCCCATCGCGGGCCAACGCCGGTCGGCACTGCTCTCGGACTCCCTCCTAGACGCTGGGAATCGAGCAACACGTGGCGTCTTGGACCTCACTCATGCTGGGGAACGTCGCATGGGAAACAAAAATTTTCCTACGCGCACGAAGACCTATCATGGTGATG
The DNA here is from genome assembly GCF_904849725.1 of Hordeum vulgare subsp. vulgare. Classification (NCBI taxonomy): domain Eukaryota; kingdom Viridiplantae; phylum Streptophyta; class Magnoliopsida; order Poales; family Poaceae; genus Hordeum; species Hordeum vulgare. Next base: position 190,327,261 of record NC_058521.1, read on the forward strand.
TCCATCTACGAGAGGGGATGAGTAATCTACGTACCCTTGTAGATCGTACAGCAGAAGCGTTAGTGAACGCGGTTGATGTAGTGGAACGTCCTCACGTCCCTCGATCCGCCCCGCGAACAATCCCGCGATCAGTCCCACGATCTAGTACCGAACGGACGGCACCTCCGCGTTCAGCACACGTACAGCTCGACGATGATCTCGGCCTTCTTGATCCAGCAAGAGAGATGGAGAGGTAGAAGAGTTCTCCGGCAGCGTGATGGCGCTTCGGAGGTTGGTGATGACCTTGTCTCAGCAGGGCTCCGCCCGAGCTCCGCAGAAACGCAATCTAGAGGAAAAACCGTGGAGGTATGTGGTCGGGCTGCCGTGGAAAAGTCGTCTCAAATCAGCCCCAATACCTCCGTATATGTAGGTGGGAGGGAGGGGACCCTGCCTTGGGGCTCAAGGAGCCCCAAGGGGGTCGGCCGACTCCAAGGGGGGAAGGCTCCCCCCCAAACCGAGTTTGACTTGGTTTGGTGGGTGGGAGTCCTTCCCTTCCTTCCCACCTCCCTTTTTTTTCTTTCTCTTTTATTTTTCTTTGTATGGCGCATAGGGCCCTTTTGGGCTGTCCCACCAGCCCACTAAGGTCTCGTGCGCCACCCTTATGGCCTATGGGCTTCCCTGAGGTGGGTTGCCCCCCCGGTGAACTCCCGGAACCCATTCGTCATTACCGGTACATTCCCGGTAACTCCGAAAACCTTCCGGTAATCAAATGAGGTCATCCTATGTATCAATCTTCGTTTCCGGACTATTTCGGAAACCCTCGTGACGTCCGTGATCTCATCCGGGACTCTGAACAACATTCGATAACCAACCATATAACTCAAATACGCATAAAACAATGTCGAACCTTAAGTGTGCAGAACCTGCGGGTTCGAGAACTATGTACACATGACCCGAGAGACTCCTCGGTCAATATCCAATAGCGGGACCTGGATGCCCATATTGGATCCTACATATTCTACGAAGATCTTATCGTTTGAACCTTAGTGCCAAGGATTCATATAATCCCGTATGTCATTCCCTTTATCCTTCGGTATGTTACTTGCCCGAGATTCGATCGTCAGTATCCGCATACCTATTTCAATCTCGTTCACCGGCAAGTCTCTTTACTCGTTCCGTAATACAAGATCCCGCAACTTACACTAAGTTACATTGCTTGCAAGGCTTGTGTGTGATGTTGTATTACCGAGTGGGCCCCGAGATACCTCTCCGTCACACGGAGTGACAAATCCCAGTCTTGATCCATACTAACTCAACTAACACCTTCGGAGATACCTGTAGAGCATCTTTATAGTCACCCAGTTACGTTGCGACCTTTGATACACACAAAGCATTCCTCCGGTGTCAGTGAGTTATATGATCTCATGGTCATAGGAATAAATACTTGACACGCAGAAAACAGTAGCAACAAAATGACACGATCAACATGCTACGTCTATTAGTTTGGGTCTAGTCCATCACGTGATTCTCCTAATGACGTGATCCAGTTATCAAGCAACAACACCTTGTTCATAATCAGAAGACACTGACTATCTTTGATCAACTGTCTTGCCAACTAGAGGCTTGCTAGGGACGGTGTTTTGTCTATGTATCCACACATGTAAATGAGTCTTCATTCAATACAATTATAGCATGGATAATAAACGATTATCTTGATACAGGAATTATAATAATAACTATATTTATTATTGCCTCTAGGGCATAACTCCAACAGTCTCCCACTTGCACTAGAGTCAATAATCTAGCCCTCACATCATCATGTGAATTACATTGTAATAAATCTAACACCCATACAGTTCTGGTGTTGATCATGCTTTGGCCGTGGAAGAGGTTTAGTTAGAGGGTTTGCTACATTCAGATCCGTGTGCACTTTGCATATATTTACGTCCTCTCCCTCGACGTAGTCGCGGATGAGGTTGAAGCGTCGTTTGATGTGTCTGGTCTTCTTGTGAAACCGTGGTTCCTTTGCTAAGGCAATGGCACCCGTGTTATCACAGAACAAGGTTATTGGATTCAGTGCGCTTGGCACCACTCCAAGATCCGTCATGAACTACTTCATCCAGACACCCTCCTTAGCCGCCTCCGAGGCAGCCATGTACTCCGCTTCACATGTAGAATCTGCTACGACGCTTTGCTTGGAACTGCACCAGCTTACCGCACCCCCATTAAGAATAAATACGTATCCGGTTTGCGACTTAGAGTCGTCCGGATCTGCGTCAAAGCTTGCATCGACGTAACCTTTTACGGCGAGCTCTTCATCACCTCCATACACGAGAAACATCTCCTTAGTCCTTTTCAGGTACTTCAGGATATTCTTGACTGCTGTCCAGTGATCCACTCCTGGATTACTCTGGAACCTACCTGCCATACTTATGGCCAGGCTAACATCCGGTCTAGTGCACAGCATCGCATACATGATAGAACCTATGGCTGAAGCATAGGGGACGGAGCGCATATGCTCTCTATCTTCATCAGTTGCTGGGCACTGAGTCTTACTCAATCTCGTACCTTGTTGAACTGGCAAGAACCCTTTCTTGGACTGTTCCATTTTGAACCTCTTCAAAACTTTATCAAGGTATGTGCTTTGTGAAAGTCCTATCAGGCGTTTTGATCTATCCCTATAGATCTTAATGCCTAGAATGTAAGCAGCTTCTCCTAGGTCCTTCATAGAGAAACTTTTATTCAAGTAACCTTTTATGCTCTCCAAAAACTCTACGTTGTTTCCAATCAACAATATGTCATCCACATATAATATTAGAAACGCCACAGAGCTCCCACTCACTTTCTTGTAAATACAAGATTGTCCAACCACTTGTATAAACCCAAATGCTTTGATCACCTCATCAAAACGTTTGTTCCAACTCCGAGATGCTTGCACCAGTCCATAAATGGATCGCTGGAGCTTGCACACCTTGTTAGCATTTTTAGGATCGACAAAACCTTCGGGTTGTATCATATACAACTCTTCCTTAAGGAAACCGTTAAGGAACGCCGTTTTGACATCCATTTGCCAGATTTCATAATCGAAAAATGCAGCTATTGCTAACATGATTCTAACGGACTTAAGCATCGCTACGGGTGAGAAAGTCTCATCGTAGTCAACTCCTTGAACTTGTGAAAAACCCGTTGCTACCAGTCGAGCTTTATAAACGGTCACATTGCCGTCAGCGTCCGTCTTCCTCTTAAAGATCCATTTGTTCTGAATGGCCTTGCGACCCTCAGGTAGTACCTCCAAAGTCCACACTTTGTTCTCATACACGGATCCTATCTCGGATTTCATGGCCTCTAGCCATTTGTTGGAATCTGGGCCCACCATTGCTTCTTCATAATTTGCAGGTTCATTGTTGTCTAGCAACATGATTGATAAGACGGTATTACCGTACCACTCCGGAGCAGCACGTGGTCTCGTCGACCTGCGTGGTTCGACAGAAACTTGAACTGGAGTTTCATGATCATCATCATTAACTTCCTCCTCAACCGGCGTCGCAATGACAGAGGTTTCCCCTTGCCCTGCGCCACCATCCAGAGGGATGAGAGGTTCGACAACCTCGTCAAGTTCTATCTTCCTCCCACTCAATTCTCTCGAGAGAAACTCCTTCTCGAGAAAAGCTCCGTTTTTAGCAACAAACACTTTGCCCTCGGATTTGAGATAGAAGGTGTACCAACTGTCTCTTTTGGGTAACCTATGAAGACACACTTTTCCGCTTTGGGTTCCAGCTTTTCAGGCTGAAGCTTTTTGACATAAGCATCACATCCCCAAACTTTAAGAAACGACAACTTTGGCCTTTTGCCATACCACAGTTCGTATGGTGTCGTCTCAACGGATTTTGATGGTGCCCTATTTAAAGTGAATGCAGCTGTTTCTAATGCATAACCCCAAAACGATAACGGCAAATCAGTAAGAGACATCATAGATCGCACCATCTCTAATAGAGTACGATTATGACGTTCGGACACACCATTACGCTGTGGTGTTCCAGGCGGTGTTAACTGTGAAACAATTCCACATTGTCTTAAGTGAGTACCAAACTCGAAACTCAGATATTCACCCCCACGATCAGACCGTAGGAACTTGATCTTCTTGTTACGATGATTTTCCACTTCACTCTGAAATTGCTTGAACTTTTCAAATGTTTCAGACTTGTGCTTCATCAAGTAGACATAACCATATCTACTTAAATCATCAGTGAAGGTGAGAAAATAACGATATCCGCCGCGTGCCTCCACGCTCATCGGACCACACACATCGGTATGTATGATTTCCAACAAGTCACTTGCACGCTCCATTTTTCCGGAGAACAGAGTCTTAGTCATCTTGCCCATGAGGCATGGTTCGCACTTGTCAAGTGAATCAAAGTCAAGTGACTCCAAAAGTCCATCAGCATGGAGTTTCTTCATGCGCTTTACACCAATATGACTTGAACGGCAGTGCCACAAAAATATGGCGCTATCATTGTTAACTCTAACTCTTTTGGTCTCAGTGTTATGTATATGCGTATCGCTATCAAGATTCAATATGAACAATCCTCTCACATTCGGTGCATGACCATAAAAGATGTTACTCATAGAAATAGAACAACCATTATTCTCTGACTTAAAAGAGTAACCGTCTCGCAATAAACAAGATCCAGATATAATGTTCATGCTCAACGCAGGCACTAAATAACAATGATTTAAGTTCATCACCTATCCTGACGGTAACTGAAGTGACACTGTGCCGACGGCGATTGCATCAACCTTGGAACCATTTCCTATGCGCATCGTCACTTCATCTTTCCCCAGCCTTCGTCTATTCCGTAGTTCCTGTTTCGAGTTGCAAATATGAGCAACAGAACCGGTATCGAATACCCAGGCACTACTACAAGAGCCGGTTAAGTACACATCAATAACATGTATATCAAATATATCTGATTTTTCTTTGGTCGCCTTCTTATCTGCCAGATACTTGGGGCAATTGCGCTTCCAGTGACCCATACCCTTGCAATAGTAACACTCCGTTTCAGGCTTAGGTCTAGCTTTGGGTTTCTTCGTCGGATTGGCAACAGGCTTGCCGCTCTTCTTCAAATTGCCCTTCTTGCCTTTGCCGTTTCTCTTGAAACTAGTGGTCTTATTCACCATCAACACTTGATGCTCTTTACGGAGTTCATACTCTGCAACTTTCAGCATCTCAAACAACTCGCCGGGAGACTTGTTCATCCCTTGCATGTTGTAGTTCAACACAAAGCCTTTATAACTTGGCGGCAGTGATTGAAGGATTCTGTCAGTGATAGCTTCTTGCGGGAGTTCAATCCCCAGCTCAGCTAGACGGTTTGAGTACCCAGACATTTTGAGCACATGTTCACTGACAGATGAGTTTTCCTCCATTTTGCAAGCATAGAATTTATCAGAGGTCTCATACCTCTCGATCCGGGCATTCTTCTGAAAGATAAACTTCAACTCCTGGAACATCTCAAATGCTCCATGACGCTCAAAGCGACGTTGAAGTCCCGGTTCTAAGCCATACAAGACTGCACATTGAACTATTGAGTAGTCCTCCTTACGTGCTAACCAAGCGTTCTTAACATCCTGATCAGCCGTAGCGGGTGGTTCATCTCCTAACGCAGCATTAAGGACATAATCCTTCTTCCCAGCTTGTAATATTAGCTTAAGATTATGAGCCCAGTCTACAAAGTTGCTTCCATCATCTTTCAACTTAGCTTTCTCTAGGAACATATTAAAATTCAGATGACTGTCGCGTGAGCCATGATCTACAACACAAATATATTCAAAGTGTACTTAGACTATGTTCAAGATAATCAGAGTTTAACTTAATCATATTATTCGCTAAACTCCCACTCAAAAAGTACATCTCTCTAGTCATTTGAGTGGTTCATGATCCACTTACACTAGCTCAAGTCCGATCATCACGTGAGTTGAGTATAGTTTCAGTGGTAAGCATCCCTATGCTAATCATATCATCTATATGATTCATGATCGACCTTTCGGTCTCATGTGTTCCGAGGCCATGTCTGCACATGCTAGGCTCGTCAAGCTTAACCCGAGTGTTCCGCGTGCGCAACTGTTTTGCACCCGTTGTATGTGAACGTTGAGTCTATCACACCCGATCATCACGTGGTGTCTTGAAATGACGAACTGTATCAACGGTGCACAGTCGGGGAGAACACAATTTTGTCTTGAAATTTTAGTGAGAGATCACCTCATAATGCTACCGTCGTTCTAAGCAAAATAAGGTGCATAAAAGGATTAACATCACATGCAATTCATAAGTGACATGATATGGCCATCATCACGTGCTTCTTGATCTTCATCACCAAAGCACCGGCACGACCTTCTTGTCACCGGCGCCACGCCATGATCTCCATCAACGTGTTGCCATCGGGGTTGTCGTGCTACTCATGCTATTACTACTAAAGCTACATCATAGCAAAATAGTAAACGCATCTACAAGCACAAACGTTAGTATAAAGACAACCCTATGGCTCCTGCCGGTTGCCGTACCATCGACGTGCACGTCGATATTTCTATTACAACATGATCATCTCATACATCCAGTATATCACATCACATCGTTGGCCATATCACATCACAAGCATATCCTGCAAAAACAAGTTAGACGTCCTCTAATTTTGTTGTTGCATGTTTTACGTGGTGACCAAGGGTATCTAGTAGGATCGCATCTTACTTACGCAAACACCACAACGGAGATATATGAGTTGCTATTTAACCTCATCCAAGGACCTCCTCGGTCAAATCCGATTCAACTAAAGTTGGAGAAACCGACACTTGCCAGTCATCTTTGAGCAACGGAGTTACTCGTAACGATGAAACCAGTCTCTCGTAAGCGTACGAGTAATGTCGGTCCAAGCCGCTTCAATCCAACAATACCGCGGAATCAAGAAAAGACTAAGGAGGGCAGCAAGACGCACATCACCGCCCACAAAAACTTTTGTGTTCTACTCGAGAAGACATCTACGCATGTACCTAGCTCATGATGCCACTATTGGGGAACATCGCATGGGAAACAAAAATTTTCCTACGCGCACGAAGACCTATCATGGTGCTGTCCATCTACGAGAGGGGATGAGTGATCTACGTACCCTTGTAGATCGTACAGCAGAAGCGTTAGTGAACACAGTTGATGTAGTGGAACGTCCTCACGTCCCTCGATCCGCCCCGCGAACAATCCCGCGATCAGTCCCACGATCTAGTACCGAACGGACGGCACCTCCACGTTCAGCACACGTACAGCTCGACGATGATCTCGGCCTTCTTGATCCAGCAAGAGAGACGGAGAGGTAGAAGAGTTCTCCGGCAGCGTGACGGTGCTCCGGAGGTTGGTGATGACCTTGTCTCAGCAGGGCTCCGCCCGAGCTCCGCAGAAACGCGATCTAGAGGAAAAACTGTGGAGGTATGTGGTCGGGCTGCCGTGGAAAAGTCGTCTCAAATCAGCCCCAATACCTCCGTATATATAGGTGGGAGGGAGGGGACCTTGCCTTGGGGCTCAAGGAGCCCCAAGGGGGTCGGCCGAGTCCAAGGGGGGAAGGCTCCCCCCCCCAAACCGAGTTGGACTTGGTTTGGTGGGTGGGAGTCCTTCCCTTCCTTCCCACCTCCCTTTTTTTTCTTTCTCTTTGATTTTTCTTTGTATGGCGCATAGGTACCTTTTGGGCTGTCCCACCAGACCACTAAGGGCTGTTGCACCACCCTTATGGCCTATGGGCTTCCCCGGGGTGGGTTGCCCCCCCCGGTGAACTCCCGGAACCCATTCGTCATTCCCGGTACATTCTCGGTAACTCCGAAAACCTTCCGGTAATCAAATGAGGTCATCCTATATATCAATCTTCGTTTTCGGACTATTCCGGAAACTCTCGTGACGTCCGTGATCTCATCCGGGACTCCGAACAACATTCGGTAACCAACCATATAACTCAAATACGCATAAAACAACGTCGAACCTTAAGTGTGCAGACCCTGCGGGTTCGAGAACTATGTAGACATGACCCGAGAGACTCCTCGGTCAATATCCAATAGCGGGACCTGGATGCCCATATTGGATCCTACATATTCTATGAAGATCTTATCGTTTGAACCTTAGTGCCAAGGATTCATATAATCCCGTATGTCATTCCCTTTATCCTTCGGTATGTTACTTGCCCGAGATTCGATCGTCAGTATCCGCATACCTATTTCAATCTCGTTCACCGGCAAGTCTCTTTAATCGTTCCGTAATACAAGATCCCGCAACTTACACTAAGTTACATTGCTTGCAAGGCTTGTGTGTGATGTTGTATTACCGAGTGGGCCCCGAGATACCTCTCCGTCACACGGAGTGACAAATCCCAGTCTTGATCCATACTAACTCAACTAACACCTTCGGAGATACCTGTAGAGCATCTTTATAGTCACCCAGTTACGTTGCGACGTTTGATACACACAAAGCATTCCTCCGGTGTCAGTGAGTTATATGATCTCATGGTCATAGGAATAAATACTTGACACGCAGAAAACAGTAGCAACAAAATGACACGATCAACATGCTACGTCTATTAGTTTGGGTCTAGTCCATCACGTGATTCTCCTAATGACGTGATCCAGTTATCAAGCAACAACACCTTGTTCATAATCAGAAGACACTGACTATCTTTGATCAACTGGCTAGCCAACTAGAGGCTTGCTAGGGACGGTGTTTTGTCTATGTATCCACACATGTAAATGAGTCTTCATTCAATACAATTATAGCATGGATAATAAACGATTATCTTGATACAGGAATTATAATAATAACTATATTTATTATTGCCTCTAGGGCATAATTCCAACAACTCACCATACGCCAGACCGGGGCTATAAAAGCGACCTCGGTGCCTCTCTCTTCTACCTCACATCTTGCCTCACTACTTCCTCCTCTTCTCCTACTCTTCCCGGTTGTAGGAGCACGAGGCAAGGCGCTAATGGCGGGCGTGGGGTCGGAGCTGCTCACAATCCTAATGGCTGGTCTACTAGCGACGCTGGTCGGCGGCTCGGTTCTACTATGCGCGACGATCCTCGATGATCGTCGCGATGCCGTGGCTAAAGAGATAGCTGAGGGTCAACTACGCCATCTCAAGCAGGCGAAATAAGAGCTAGCGGGGCGGCAAAGGCGGCTTGTCAACATCGCACCAGATGATGACAGACGCGATGCTGGGTCTGGGGCAGCGGGTGCACGCAGCCGAGCTCTATCAATGTGGAGACCACGCTGTTGGTTAATCCTGGCTGAACATCATCCACAACTAGTGGGTACTAGGGGTAGAACTACGGTCTAGGCCTTGGTCTGGAAAGGGTTGTAACGGTCTACGCTGCAATAAAATCTCCCAGAATCTCTCCGAGATTGCAACACTGCTCACACGATGCGCAAGCAATATATTTAGACTAATATGCAAGCAGATGCAGAATGCACATGACGGCAAAATGTAGGCAAAGAAACAGTCACACCAACCCGATTACACTAAGGTGTTTTAATGTTAGTGGGTGTATGCACTCCTGGCATACATACACCTGCACCAACTCGCATTTTATTAGGGACTCTGGGCGAGTCCAAGTTTAGTAGGTGTAAGTGTGCTACTTACTAGGATCTACCGATCAAAATCTTGTTAAGAAGTCTAATGCCAGCTCTGCTAAACATTTCTGCTTAACAAGGTGACAAATGATTCCAAGCACACACAGGAAAGAGGCATAAATATCATTACAACAGCACACAGGTACAAGCAAGCAGTACAACAACACATTGCCCTACTAGGCGGCTACTAACAATGCACTCCAAACAACAGCGTCCTAACCCTATGTGTGGGCGAAGAAACAGTCTTCGCAGGACACCTACGCGTGGCATCTTCTTGCTTCGTTCACTATCGAAGCCACCAATGGGCTTACTCCTGCTGGGGCTCTCCTGGGGGACGAAGTCTGAGCCAACTCTTGTCTAGGTATTTGGGCACTTCTATGGGTTGGGGCTCAACTGCCGGGGCTGCAAAGGGGGCTTAATGGAACACATCCCGATAACGAAGTCGCCTGATCGCTCCCAGGATGGAGTTCCGGTGGATGTCTCCGGGCTGATATGGGTCCACGGGTTACGAGGGAAGTACCAGCTGTGAAGGTGGCACTAAGCCTGGCAATAGGGACTGGGTTGACTGGGGCTCCACTTGACGGGCCGCACGGTATGCTTCCGCAACAACCCGCGTGGCGTCCTGATCCACGGCCTTGAGCTCTTTGAGAATGGTGAAGAGCAATAATCCCTGGGCAGCAGCAAACTAGATCAGCCAAGCTATTGCTGGGTCTGCATCTTTGACTGTGCCGGAGGAATTGCAGCGTGTGTCTGATGCAGGGGGACAATAGCGAAGTTCATGCATCTCTGCCACTTGCAGAAATTGAAGCCGAAGACGGGTGATTGCTTCCGAAGCGGCTATCTGGACAGCCAACTCAAGTGTGGGCATGGGATGGCCACGAATATTCGTGGGTTTCCCATCTGCCGCTGGCCGTGGGTTGATATGCACCTTTGCACAGAACCGGCAAATAGGGGGGACAGGTTGCGACTGGAACACCAAATACACTGGGGGCTTACTAAGGCCAAAGGCTCGGGAGAGCATACTAGAAAGGATGGGCGGGAAGCCAGCATAACCTTTGGCTAGGGTTCGGCTGTGGAAAGTGGGTGTCTTGCAAGAACTGGCCATGGCTGCTGGTCTGGAGATACTGGTCTAGGTTCTCATGCAAGGCTCTGGCTTACTGGGTGGTGAGAGCTACGACTCATAAGTGGGAAGGGTTTAGATAGGCAGTCTGGCTAGATCACACCAAAATGGCGTAGATCCTTATCGTGCCGGGTAGAAGATACACTGGCACGGCCGACAACTGGGTAGGGTCACAGTCCAATCTAGAGTGGCCGGGTGGGCGGACAACTGGGTAGGGATACGTCCATTCCGACTTCGTCATCTATTTGTCAATAGTGGCCATGTCGAATGCCAAAGACGGGTCAAATCTATCGGGCTCACTACTGGTCGATCCTAAGGTGGTCTGGATGCTAGGGTAACCATAGCCACCCTAGCTCTGATATCACCTGTTGTGGCACCCCGATAGAGGGCGACACACGTCCGTCCCCAGGATATGATCGGTCGCCCGTCAAGAGCATGATACAGAAATCCCAGGCAACTATGGCTTTATTAACATGATGGAGTGTTACAATATTGTTGCTTACAACAATATTACATGACTCCAAGGCTAACTAAATGGCAGCAGAGGTCTTGATATAGCGGCAACGACGTCCCTAGCTGGGCTCCATAACTCGCAGGACAGGCTTGGTTACGATCTAGCACGAAGAGTCTTCTCCTGCAACTGGCCACGTCCAAGGCCAGTTGAGTACTTTGAATGTACTCGCAAGACAACCAAATACATGGCATCTAAACAAGCAGATAACAAAGCAAGCACAAAGGTTATATAATAGCTATTTTAAGCATGGCATGGCATTAACAGGAAAGATATAAATCAAGCATAGCATGACATGGACTAAACATGTAATCTACCTCACTAGCATGGCAAAGATCACAACAATTACTTAACCAGCTTACTGCTACCGAATATCAACTTACTCTCTTCTGGGTTGTACTACAAACCTTGAGATACTCGTAATCCAATCTGAACGGATTCAACCTGCATCACATGGTCATCTGACCAGTCATCATGTAGCCTTCTCTTGGATAACACATCATGTTATCAACATCCTCTGATGTTCACACGTGACAAGTTCTTCCATCATTACTAACACTTATATGGTTGACCATCTCCGGAGGTCTGATCGGGCTGTCCATTACCATGGACTCACCTATTTGAATAGGTTTTTCACTCTGCAGAGGTTGCACACTTTACCCACACTCTTGAGCACTGACCTCGCGATCCCACTCGGGTGGACCACCATTGCTCCAACGAAACTTTCCCGACCCGTGACTCTCTCAACGTACCACCGGCAATCACTCCCTTCCGGAGTCCTGCCCTGGGTGGCCCTGTGTCCTCATAACACCTGTGTCCTCATGACACCTGCCACCATCATGGCCAAATAAAACTATCCCAACTCGGACGGGTACCCAACTCAACTTAACTAGGCTCACATGATTATCACCGCCTACCTGATCAGGGTCAGCGCGCGTGCATAATCCTCCCTCTTTGGGGGTACCGATGAGAGATCACGCGATCAACTCAAGTCACGGCCGTCCCATATCGGCAAGAGGTGGTTGTAGGGATGGGCCTGGACAGGTGACTCTGATCAACCAACTAGGTATCTTATCCTGAATATTATCTGTCATAGCTGACGCTAGGACGCCACCGCAATCCGATAATTAATAAGATTAAGCCAGTATTGTTAAACTACATTCATAAACTGTTAGATAAAACACGAAGTAATCATAGACAGTAATCTCAACAGTATAATATAAATAGCAAACTATTACTTTATAGATTATAACTACAGGTGGGACCTTCGGAACCCTTGCATAAAATCAGCTAATAAATCGGTAGCCACCAGATTGGTCTTTACAACACAAATCTAGGACGTTACCAGAATAACTCAACCCCGGCTCAAGATGGCTGGAAAGCAGCTCAGAGCTTGAGACAGTGTTGATAAGAACAAAGTAGCAGTTCCCTAAGACGACCGAAGGACAGCTCAGAGCATAGGGTCACCGCTATGAAGAGAAATACAATAGTTGCCCGTGACGGCAAAAAGCAGCTCAGAACACGGGACAACTGTTGGCAAGAGAAATATAACATTGACATCCACCCCGGACGGCTGGAAACAGCACAGACTCAGGCATGGTGCCAGTATTGAAGAAAATGCGAGCACATCACCATACACTTGGACATAAGCATTATAAATTTAATATGTAAAAGCAACGTCTGAGGGCGAATGTTGGATGAAAAGTAGTTCTAGGAACTACTACTCACCATATTCTAGGAAAATGCGAGCACATCACCATACACTTGGACATAAGCATTATAAATTTAATATGTAAAAGCAACGTCTGAGGGCGAATGTTGGATGAAAAGTAGTTCTAGGAACTACTACTCACGTCATGACAATTATATGCAAAGGCAGGTTAACCGATGATACAGATGAACACACAAAGTGCAAGAAAAGTTATCATGCAAGTCCGGAGCTCATGGTAAGAGGTTGGCTTGCCTTGGGGTCGACGAATACTCCGGGAAAAGGCGCAATAACACACCGGAAAGATTTGTCGGAGAGGGTTTCCGTCTCTGAAGACTCAAACAAAGGCAAGGGACAAATGGTCATTTCTACTGTGAAAACATATCATTCAAATGATACTATCAAAATGGGCTCGACGAGACGAAGGTGTGGTCGCTGCTTTTACCTCAATCGGAGCTACGGTTGCGGAGATACGTTCGTTAGAGCACCAGGGACCAATTTGTAAAAAGAATAACTACAAATGAGTCCCTGGTGCTGAAGTAGATAGCGGCTTTCGTCACAATACGTTTTCCCAACAGGAAAACGTATTTTTCGGAAATGCGTCTCTAGTTACTCGCGCGGGCCCGGGTTTTTTTGACTTAACTCTCACTTACGGGTGGGGGCCACCCTATCTCTCCTCTCTCTTTTTGTGACGACTCGGGCCCGCCCCATTCTCTCTCTCTCCTCTCCTCTCCTGCCCGACTCCTTCTTCTTCCTCTCGCCGCCGGGGCAGAGGAGATCGGCCGCTGGTCAGCCGGCGACTGGCGGCTGCGGGAGCACCTGCCGGCGGGCTGAGGGGGTCGGGCGCCCCTCGCCGCGCCCGAGGGTGGTCTGAGGGTGGCCGGAGGCGACCCATAGCACCACGATGGCGGGAGGAGTCGCGGTGGCCGACGGGCGCTAGTGGCACCGGTGCCTCGGGGCTTCCTCGAAGTAATGGAGGACGCTGGCGGCTTCACCACTGCTAGGAGGGGCTCTGACCGAAGAGAGGGGAGAGGGGGGAGCACTCTGGAGGTGGAATCGCCACGAGGACCTGATGGGAGCTCTCGGCCATCGGAGGGGTAGGGAGGTCCTGGAGCTCAATTAGGAGGGGGAATGGGACTGCGGGAACACGATGGTCGATAGGGGGACTCGGGACACGCCTAAATTTTGGTGGACAAAGATGATTTAACATGATGAACCACTCTGCAAAATTTGAACTCAAGGGGAACAAGGAATCAATCACTTCCTTTGCAAACAGAAGATCTAGACAGAATTTGCAAAGGGATATTGTGCTCAATTTTTGAACTGGGGAACTTGATCTTTTGATGGAAATGATGATCATATTGATATGAGAAGCTTTACCAATTATTTGGGATTTTTCCTAGCTACAAAAATGGTAGATCCTTTGGAAAGGCCCCAAAATGCTATATTGGCATAAAATAGGTAAAATGCAATTTCCCTTTATTCTATGATGGCCAATATTTTATAGGAGCTCAGCAGGATCACAAAGAATACTCCTACAAGATTTCATGAGCATTGGAGATGGATAGCTATTTTCCAAGATTTAATTCCTGAGACAAGCAGCAGGGGGAATTAATTCCAAAGGGGAAATATTGCATAAGTCCTGTCAATATTTTTGCACATGCGGGGTCTATGAGGGAATGATGATCTCTGGGAAGACTTGGAGGGTCAACAGAGAAATGGAAATGATGGCTCCTTTGAAAACACAAAGACAGGATTCCCAGTTCCAATATTTCGGAGCTAGGGTTTCCAAGAGGTTCGGAGTTTTCTCAGCAGGGACAAACTGGCACAAGGACATGGGAAAAGCACGAAGAGCTTGAGGATGTACTGGATTCACCTGGTCATTTGCCAAATTCCAGAGGAAAAAAATCTGGGAGAGAAAAGGTAGGAAGGAATAACAGCACAAAAATCGATAACCCGATTTTTGGGGTGTTACAAAAAGGCTTCAAACCTGGTTCACTTGATCCAACTCTTTTCACAAAATCCTATGACAATGAACTATTTGTGTGCCAAATATATCTCGATGAAATCATATTTGGTTGTACTGACAAACGATACAGTGATGAATTTGTTTACATGATAAGTGAAGAATATCACATGTATATGATGGGGGAGCTGAAATTCTTCTTAGGTCTTCAAATTCGTCAACAACGCAATGGCATCTTCATATCACAGGGGAAATACCTCAAGGATGTTGTGAGGAAATTTGACATGCATGAATGCAAAGGCGCCAAGACTCCCATGCCTACCAACGACCACCTCTGCACTGACGAAAATTGTAAAGACTTCGATCAGCAGGTATATCACTTGATGATTGGCTCTTTATTGTATCTATGTGCATCTAGGGCAGATATAATGTTTAGTGTTTGCATGTGTGCCTATTTTCAAGAAAAATTGAAGGAATCACACCATAAGGCTATGAAGCATATTCTTCGATACTTAGCTCACACACCAACACTAGGATTATGGTACCCCAAGGGCTCAAATCTTCATCTCGTGGGATATTCTTATTCTGACTATGTTGGTGACCGTGTGGATCGCAAGTCAACTTCTCGCACTTGTCATTTCCTCGGAAGATCAATAGTCTGTTGGTCCTCAAAGAAGGAGAACTGCTTTTCTCTCTCCACAGCCGAAGCTGAGTACATAGCTGCTGGCTCATGCTATGCTCAATTGCTATGGATGAAGCAAACCCTCAAGGACTACGACATCAACATGAAGAATGTGCCTCTCTACTACGACAATGAGAATGCAATCAAGATTGAATACAACCCAGTACAGCACTCGAAGACTAAGCACATCCAGATTCGTCATCATTTTCTTCAGGACCATGTCCTCAAGGGCAATATCATCATCGAACCTGTGAAGACTGACGATCAACAAGCAGATATTTTCACTAAGCCCTTGGATGAGAAAATGTTTTGCAAGTTGAGGTGTGAGCTAAATATCTTAGAGTCTTCAAATATTTTGTGAAAACAAGCACACATCCTAACACTTATGAAAAATTGATGACTTAGATGTGCAACACACGAAGAATCGATTTTCTTCAATCAATGAAGAATATCACTCTTAGTGTGAGGAAATTAAATGAAGAATTTGGTTCTCAGGGCCCCATGATACTTGTATGCGGCGCCTGAAATCATCATTTTATACGGTGGGTCACGCCACCACCCAACTTTGAAAACTTTCAAGCTGCTTTTCTTCAACGTTGAAATTCATCAACCTTACGCTTTGTCTCAAAATCCTCAAGTTTTTCAAAATCTTCAAAACACTTGATGATTTTCATTTTCCTATATATATATATATATATATATATATATATATATATATAGACTGTGATTTCAAAGTCCTCAACAACATTCACTTATAGCTATATCTTCAATTTCATATTTCATCTAAGTGAATATGATCGGACCCGACTCCCCTCTATGCTATACTCACCGAGTCTATTCAATTCTTCATGTGCGTTCTACTTGAAACTTGTTCAAAATCCTCACTGTGTCCTTGTCAGCTGAGGAGTTTGCAACGAAATCCCCAAATCTTCAAAATGAATTTTATAATGTTACACAGTAACTGAACCCCACTTCCCATCATCAGATAAGCACGATCTCCACCTCTTTAATCTCAAGCTCCACACGCCATGTGGATACGAACATTAAAGGGCAGTTCGGTCCGAAGGATTCGCTCGAACAGTTTTCCACCTGAGCTGTAAATAGGTCTTTACCCCCTCAGTTACAACTCTTCGACCTCTCTTAATCTCTCCGCTCAAGCTCAAACCTAGCGCCACCGCTAGAAATCTCGTCGACGATGAAGAACAGCTTCACTACCTCGCCCTCGCCCTTGCCGAACTCACACCGGAAGCGGAATATCTTCCTCCTCCGCCGCCGTAGCTGTCTTCTGCTGCCAAGTTAGGGCGCAGCAGACCGAAACCAAAGAGCTTCTCACTTTTACTGCCTCTATTCTTCGTGTTCGTCATTTAGGGTAATTGAAATATTATTTTACTGCCCCTGTTGATCTTCGATTTCACTTTAGATTCGCGAAACCTGTTTTTCCTCAATGTCTGCCAGCCTCGCACACTCAACTCCTCAAACACTTGATGACTTTCACTAAGCCACTAAAATTCTTCATGAGATTCCTCAATTGTGTAAATTCTCGAATCTTCACAACTCCGGAACCCAAGATCAGATTGCTTAGTCAAATTCCTCAACCTACTGGTCAAATTCCTCAACTTCTAAAATTTTCAATTTCTTCAAATTTGAGAACGCATATGACCTCTCCAAATTCCTTGCACCCATATTCTGTTCACAGGTACAAAATGTCAGCTGATGAATCACTAGGTTCTCATCAACTAAACTCATTTGCAGTGTTCCTCGAAGAAACTTTACTAGGGTCATCAGAATCTTCAAGACTGAAAATTCCTCAGCAAAAGCATCAGTTGAAGAAAATGGAAGATGACAGAAAGAAAAAAGGAGGAATGAAACTTGAACAGAACACTGCAGTTGATATTGCTGATGACATATACGTTGACTACTGGACACCTGATGAAGAAATATATGGCAAAGAACCCATGCCGAAGCGCAAAATAAGGCTTCCGAAAAAGAGCGCAAGTGGACTAAGGAGTGGAAGGAATATCGCTCTATCACTCCAAAGTATGCGAAGAAATTCGCCCTCAAGCCACCTTGCAAGAGGCCTCCTCTTGGTAATCAACATGTTGCACATCCCTCAAGCGTCAAAACAGTTGAGGATTATTCTATGGAGAAAGACAAACACTTGTCTAAACTGCAGAGGATAGCAGAAGCTGCAGTGAATAAATTCAATGAGGAATCTGCTGCTACCACTACAGCCGCATCTTCTGCTGCTGAAGCTTCCAGTACAACTATTCCTCAAATGAAGATCGTGCCAAAGAGATCAAAGGCCTCAGTGCCTAAAGAGCAATTGCTTCAGAAGGTTACACCAGCACCAAAACCTTCAACAGCACCACAGGCCTCAAAGCCTGAACAAAAGCAGATAGTCAAGCATCAGCCTGCTCATTCTAGCTCCTCTGTGCCTTCTGCCACGAGCTATGCGACAAAGTCTTCACCAAATCTTTTGAAGACTAAAATGACTGCTGGAAGACGCATCAGGCCCAGCCCAAGCAAAGTCATCAACATCCCTTCTGCATCAGAAGGGAGTGACGAATTTGATGATGAAACTCTTCAAGCAATCATCAGAAACAAGCAGGAACGAGTTGCACAAGCCTCAGGCAGCTCTTTTCCTCTTGCCATGGACCCCAAGGTTCTGCAGGACTTCATCAATGTTTGGTAAGAAGACACAAACACTCTCATTGATGATTTCAAGTTTCCCCCTGGTCTCAGTCACATGGTTTCCACATTCATCAATGAGGCAAAATGGAAAGAGCAACAAGCCAAGCAAGCAAAGGCTGCAAAACTGAAGAAGGAGAAATTCCTCAGGAAGAATCTCCTCAATCTAATGCCTGAAGCTCTGGTGTCCACCCAGGTTGAACTGAAGACTTTGACAAACAAGTAAACGAACCTATCTAATCGTCAAAGTCTCAAGGTGAATTTCATCATATTTGCAACTGATGAAGTTGATGAATACAACAAGAAGGTTGCTCCTCCTGTGCAGCAAAAGCTACCTGTGTCCAGCTATTCGGTTCAGCTGACCGAAGAAGATGAAGCTAATGAACCTGTTGTTGAGGAAATGGCACAAGAAACTCCAACTGATGAATCTGCTCCAGCTGATGAAAATGCTCCAGCTGAAGAAAATGCTTCAGCTAAGGAAACTGCGAGGACTAAGACTACACCAGCTCTTGAAGAAAGAATTCCTTCACCACAACTCTCAAAGGTGAAGAAGATGGTTCCGTATGCATTAGACATGAAGAAGAGCAAGGCTACTAAGAAAGAAGCAAATAAACGAAAAGCTTCAATGACCTCGGAATAATCAGAGGTCAAGCGCCCAAAGGTCACTCAGACAGTGTCTTCAACTGCCCATTGGATGGTACGCCTCTGAGTGTAGCTCCATCCTACGCACTTGTTCCCTTCGGAATTGACTATGTCATTCCTGAAGAAGATGAGGAAATGAAAGATGTTAAATCTGAAGAAATCATGGATGAGGAAATACAAATTGCTTATATTCCTCAATCCTCCATTCCTCAAAAGACATATGATGATATTGATTGCACCACTTCATTTTCCGTGATGACTTCTGAAAGTGTGTTATATCGGCTAGAGGGGGGGGTGAATAGGAGGTTTTTTGAATTTCATCACTGAGGAAATTTCTTTTCAGGAAATTCCTCACTGATGACTAACTTACAGCGGAAACAACAAAGGATCAAGAGTGCAAAGTTTCACTACATAAGTTTTTCAGGATGAAGAATATGAAAACAGTTTGCACAGTAAGCACGCACGCAGAAAACAGATGAGGATTAACTTGCGTGAAGAATTTTGGGTTGAGGAATTTCACAGAAAGTCTTCAGCAAATTCTTCAAACAGTGACAGTGAAAATCATCAACACATAATCTGAGGAATATAAAGAGTTGAGGAATTAGAACCCGTTTCACAGCGAAGACAATAGTTGATGACCCAGTTCGAACTGCTGTGACGGTTGTACATCTGGTTTGGAGCGGCTTGGTATTGAAACCAAAAGACACACAGTCCCTACCGTATTCTCCTTGGGCTAAGAACACACAGTCCTCGCCCAACACTCATGGTAAGTCTTCAGGGCAGACTTCCAAACCCTCACAAACTTGGTCACCCGGCGATCCACAATTGACTGCTGGATTGCTCTAGACCATGACGCCTAACCGTCTAGAGGATGCACAATGCTCAAAGGTAAAAGGCTTTAGTCCCACACAGGAACACCTTCTTCAGTGATTCTCAATCACTTGGTTTTCGGTTTGTGGTTTGGTGTTTGGGGTATTTCCTCACTCATGAATTACTCTCGAAGACTCTGAGGAATTTGGGTTGCTCTTATGACAAGTGTCAGTTTCCAACGGAGCATCCAACCCGCTAATGGTTGTGGGGGCGGCTTTTTATAGCCTGGGAGCATCCCGACATGATTTGACATTAATGCCCTTAACTAATATGGCCGTTGGTGTGGATAAGACCAATGATGTGGCGTGGCTATCAAAATAGTCGGGACCCTCAACTGTGATAGTCCTCATGTCACTCATATTAATCACTTGAGGCTTTTGGTAGGATTAGGCTTGGGTTGAGCATCATGAGGAAATTCATTCCAATGTGTTACCTCGACCCCCTTTAACAGTACGGTGTTCATATTACTCAAGTGTGAAGAAAACAAAACAAAAAGAATAAATCTTCATGCTTCAAAGTCTTCAGAATGATTTTCTTCAGGACACACCGAATTCCTCAATTTCAATATCTTCATGAGGAATATCAATTTCATCGCAAATTCTTTGCGATTCAAATCTTCAGCTTCAGACCAATTTCTTCAACCGAAGATATACATTTTTAGGGGTCGATATTCATCGAATATTTCAAACTCCTCAGCGACTTATAGATCCTTTGTACACTTATGAACACATTAGATACTTAACCTATAAGTATTCGAACCACCAAAATCACTAATGGGCACTAGATGCACTTACAATCTCCCCCTTTTTGGTGGTTGATGACAATTAGGTAAAGTCTTCAACGGGGATAAAAATATGAAGTGTAAATACTCATTTGAGGAATTTGAAATCAAGATTCAGAGAGACTCCCCCTGAAGATGTGCATATCTTGAGGATTTTTCTTTTTACAGCAAATGCACATTGATGATTTATATCATGGAGATCCCCCCCTGAGTCTTGTAAATCATGCATACATACGACATATAGTATGAAGAAATTGAGGATGCATGATGAAAAATGGTATCTGACGAATTCCAGCATGCGTGCATTAGAATTTTGAGGAATAAGCATGCGAAGAAAAACATTCAAAAGCATCAGAGTACCATCGGGCTTAAGTTACAACTCATTACATAAACACTTCAGAAGAGCCAAGAGTTTGTAACTTAAATATAGTTCATAAGCCCCAAAATATCCCGCGTGAAGACTAACTCTCAAGTTTCTCCCGCTTTGTCATCAAGTGACAAAAAGGGACAAACTGAGGACTAACGCCCATGAAGACTTTCACTCCTTGGCAGTTGATGAAGACGCGTGAGGATTCTTGGGAGCAGTCTTCTTCCTTGGACCTGTGGCAGTGTCTTGTTGTTCTTCATCAGATTCAGCAGTGCGGAATGAAGAAAAAGAACTATCCTCAAGGTCTAGAACTGGAATTGCCCTGAATTTCTTCTTTGGTGGCCACGACCAGTCAAAGTCTCGCACAAACTCCAATTCTTCAAGTTCTGCCGGAGTCTTTAGATGAGCAAGTGTGGCCCAGGTGCGATAAAAAACCTCATGAAGATAATGATGGGTAAGCTTCAAAACATTCTGCGTTTCATTGAGGGTTTTCACAATGGCGCCGAACTGGCGTTTGACCCACTGGTGATTCCGATCCACCTTCTGGTGAAGACTGAGAAGAAGCTGTGTGGTATTGAGCACCCGAGGAGCAACAGGACTTGGAGGATAAGTCTCAGTGTCATCCCATGAAGAATAAGCTTCGGGGTCTCTGAACTGGCCATCAAGAGGCCTACGGCCTTCATCAATGACAGACTTGCCTTTTCCTTCAACGGGCTCGAAAGTCTTCTTGTTGACCCTGATAGGAGGCATATAACCAACATGGTTGTTGAAATCAGCGTGATAGTTGATGCCTGACCTTGTTTTG
The DNA here is from genome assembly GCF_904849725.1 of Hordeum vulgare subsp. vulgare. Classification (NCBI taxonomy): domain Eukaryota; kingdom Viridiplantae; phylum Streptophyta; class Magnoliopsida; order Poales; family Poaceae; genus Hordeum; species Hordeum vulgare. Next base: position 190,349,032 of record NC_058521.1, read on the forward strand.
ATGAATCTCATGATCCATGGAGCATATATCTTGTGGTCAAAAGGACACATTGCATTGTCTACCAAAGTACTCAAGAAGAAATCATGGATGTTGATAGGAATACCACGGATGATGTTGAAGAGGATATTCTTCATGATGCCTACGACATCTTCTTCATCATCATGGCCCTTGATCGGCAGAAGAACGCTGCACAGGATTCTGTAAACTGTCCTTGGTTCATATTTGAGCTCATGGATGAGGAAGGTTGTTCTTGGTGGTTTCCCCTTAGCCAAAGGCTTCATGAGGACTTCCATCATCTTGTTAGGCAGCTCACGCTCATCATCAAACTTCACGGCCTGCTTTGAGGGAATTGACACTGGTAGTTCACGCAGTAGCTTAATGGCAGGAGCCTTGTAGTGTGTTGTTTGCGTCATCCAGTCAACAACTATGTGTTGATATCTGTTGGATCTCCTGATATGTGAAGAGTTGCATAAAATTGAAGAATAAGCTCACTGTTCCAATCACAGATATTCGAGCACATTGGGAGGAGTCCAGCTTCATGAAGGACGTTGAGGACTGGAGCAAGGCATGGTATTTCTTCAAGCTCAACATGAGGAATATGCGTGTGCTGGAAAATCTTGTTCCTTCCACACAGCATAGAGGCATAATAATTGAGTTGTGTCCTTGTCCAAAACTTCAGATGCCTGATGCGAGGCTTATCATAGAGATTTTCTCCGATGAAGAACATGCGTTCTTCAAAGAAGGACTCCTTTTGAAACTTTGGCTGCTTGGAGAATGGCTGACGCTGCATGGGCTGAAGGTTTTGCTGTTGGACCTGAGGGGAGACAACTATTGCAGACTCTGGGTTGAGGACGACGAAGGCATTGTCTGGGTCTGGTGCATTTTCCTCAGCTTGGTCCTCGGTGTGAGGAATTTCATCAGCTGGTTCTTCAATCAGAGGCTGAGGAGTTTGTACTGGAGGGGCAGCCTTCTTGTTGTAGTTATCAACAGCTTCAGTGGCAAGTTTGATGAAACTGCTTTTGAGACTTTGACGGTCAGAAAGCTTGGAGTACTTATCTGTAGAAGTCTTCAACTCAGCCTGTGTTGACACCAGTGCATCAAGCGTCAGGTTGAGGAGATTCTGCCTGAGGAATTTCTCCTTTTTGAGCTTAGCAACCTTGGCATGTTTGGCTTGCTGCTCCTTCCACTTGGCCTCGTTGACGAATGTGGCCACCATGTGGCTGATACCTGGGGGAAGTTTCAAATCATCAAATGGAGTGTTGGGGTCCTCATACCAGATGTTGATGTTGTCGAGGAGGACTTTTGGGTCCATCACTACTGAAATTCATAAATTTGCCGTCTGCCAAAGCGGACGGCAAAGGGTGCAACCACGGACAGCAAAGGCTTTGCCGTTGGTTAGCAGACGGCAAAGTAGATGGTAAAAAAATCCGGTGAAGAGGTTCTTTGCCGTCAGCTTTCCCAAAGCGGACGACAAAGAATCTTTGCCATGAGTGGGCTGACGGCATATTAGCTGGGACGGCAAAGGGTGCAACGTCCCCGTTAAGTGTTAACGGCAGGCTGTCTGCCTTTGCCGTGCGTGGGAAGACGGCAAAGAGGGGAGAGAGAGGGGCAGATTCCCCCCTTTGCCGTCTGCCTCCACCCCTTTGCCATGCGGGGGCAGACGGCAAAGAGGGGAGAGAGAGGGGCAGATTCCCCCCTTTGCCGTCTGCCTCTACCCCTTTGCCATGCGGGGGCAGACGGCAAAGAGGGGAGAGAGAGGGGGCAGATTCCCCCCTTTGCCGTCTGCCTCCCCCCCTTTGCCATGTGGGGGCAGACGACAAAGAGGGGAACCAGCCCCTTTTTTATTTATTTTTTGTTATATCCAGCATTTTTAACAATAATCAGGATATATATATATATATTTGACATAAATAAATTTCTTTCCGTACTCATAACCATATTAAAATAACCAGTTTCATCCATGTGCATACAAAGTTTCATATATTACACCAGTTTCATCCACGTGCATACAAAGTTTCATATATTCATATACTACAATCGTTTCAATACAACCCATGTTACAAGAAATCATCTTCAGCATTCCATCAATATTTGCCAAGCTTCCCGTGAAGTGAAGGTAATCTGCAAAATGACAAATAAGAAAGTTAGAAGAATAATAGTAGATGAAGTAGTGTATATATAGGTTATTTCAGAGAGAAATTAGCTAAGTATAGACCATTTAGGAGCTAACTAAGCTAATTATGTCATTTAGGTGGAACCCTAGCTAACTATAGGTCGTTTCAGAGCTAACTTGGGTAAAATAGGTCATTCTCGAGCAAACTATGCTTGTTAAGCCATTTTTGATCTAGCTAGGCTAATTATAGGCCATTTAATACCTAAGTTAGGCGGAATAGGTCATGTTGCAGCTACGTAAGCCTTATTATGTCATTTCGAGGATAATTAGCTAAGTATAGGTCATTTTTTATTAAATAGACGATTTAGGAGCTAACTAATCTAATTATGTCATTTAGATGGATAATTAGCCAATTTAGGCTTTGTTGGATGAGTCTAATATAGCTACGTAGAATAAGAGAAAGAGAAGAAGAAGTAAAAGAAGGAGGAGGAGGAGGAGGAGAAGGAGACGGAAGAGGAGAAGAAGAAGAAAAGAAGAAGGAGAAGGAGAAGGAGGAAGAAGGAGAAGGAGGAGCTCCTTCTCCTTCTTCTCCTCCTTCTTCTTATCCTCCTCCCTCTCCTTCTCCTTCTTCTCCTCTTCTTCTTCTTCCTTCCTTTCATTTTTCCTCTTTCTTCTCCTCCCGTCTCCTTCTTCGGGCTAAATTGGCTAAGAATGCCTTTTTGGAGCTAATTATGTCATTTCGAGGATAATTAGCTAAGTATAGGTCACTTTTTATTAAATAGACCATTTAGGAGCTAACTAAGCTAATTATGTCATTTAGATGGATAATTAGCCAATTTAGGCTTTGTTGGATGAGTCTAATATAGCTACGTAGAATAAGAGAAAGAGAAGAAGAAGTAAAAGAAGGAGGAGGAGGAGGAGGAGGAGAAGGAGACGAAAGAGGAGAAGAAGAAGAAAAGAAGAAGGAGAAGGAGAAGGAGGAAGAAGGAGGAAGAAGGAGAAGGAGGAGCTCCTTCTCCTTCTTCTCCTCCTACTTATCCTCCTCCCTCTCCTTCTCCTTCTTCTCCTCCTCTTCTTCTTCCTTCCTTTCATTTTTCCTCTTTCTTCTCCTCTCGTCTCTTTCTTCGGGCTAAATTGGCTAAGAATGCCTTTTTGGAGCTAATTATGTCATTTCGAGGATAATTAGCTAAGTATAGGTCATTTTTTTTATTAAATAGACCATTTAGGAGCTAACTAAGCTAATTATGTCATTTAGATGGATAATTAGCCAATTTAGGCTTTGTTGGATGAGTCTAATTAAGCTACGTAGAATAAGAGAAAGAGAAGAAGAAGTAAAAGAAGGACCAGGAGGAGGAGGAGGAGGAGAAGGAGACGGAAGAGGAGAAGAAGAAGAAAAGAAGAAGGAGAAGGAGAAGGAGGAAGAAGGAGGAAGAAGGAGAAGGAGGAGCCTCCTTGTCCTTCTTCTCCTCCTTCTCCTCCTTCCTCTTATCCTCCTCCCTCTCCTTCTTCTTCTTCTCCTCTTCTTCTTCTTCCTTCGTTTCATTTTTCCTCTTTCTTCTCCTCTCGTCTCCTTCTTTGGGCTAAATTGGCTAAGAATGCCTTTTTGGAGCAAATTCTGTCATTTCGAGGATAATTAGCTAAGTATAGGTCATTTTTTATTAAATAGACCATTTAGGTGCTAACTAAGCAAATTATGTCATTTAGATGGATAATTAGCCAATTTAGGCTTTGTTGGATGAGTCTAATTAAGCTACGTAGAATAAGAGAAAGAGAAGATGAAGTAAAAGAAGGAGGAGGAGGAGGAGGAGGAGGAGGAGGAGGAGACGAAAGAGGAGAAGAAGAAGAAAATAAGAAGGAGAAGGAGAAGGAGGAAGAAGGAGGAAGAAGGAGAAGGAGGAGCTCCTTCTCCTTCTTCTCCTCCTTCTGCTTATCCTCCTCCCTCTCCTTCTCCTTCTTCTCCTCTTCTTCTTCTTCCTTCATTTCATTTTTCCTCTTTCTTCTCCTCTCGTCTCCTTCTTCGGGCTAAATTGGCTAAGAATGCCTTTTTGGAGCTAATTATGTCATTTCGAGGATAATTAGCTAAGTATAGGTCATTTTTTATTAAATAGACCATTTAGGAGCTAACTAACATAATTATGTCATTTAGATGGATAATTAGCCAATTTAGGCTTTGTTGTATGAGTCTAATTAAGCTACGTAGAATAAGAGAAAGAGAAGAAGAAGTAAAAGAAGGAGGAGGAGGAGAAGGAGGAGGAGGAGAAGGAGACGGAAGAGGAGAAGAAGAAGAAAAGAAGAAGGAGAAGGAGAAGGAGGAAGAAGTAGGAAGAAGGAGAAGGAGGAGCTCCTTCTCCTTCTTCTCCTCCTACTGCTTCTCCTCCTCCCTCTCCTTCTCCTTCTTCTCCTCTTCTTCTTCCTTCCTTTCGTTTTTCCTCTTTCTTCTCCTCTTGTCTCCTTCTTCGGGCTAAATTGGCTAAGAATGCCTTTTTGGAGCTAATTATGTCATTTCGAGGATAATTAGCTAAGTATAGGTCATTTTTTATTAAATAGACCATTTAGGAGCTAACTAAGCTAATTATGTCATTTAGATGGATAATTAGCCAATTTAGGCTTTGTTGGATGAGTCTAATTAAGCTACGTAGAATAAGAGAAAGAGAAGAAGAAGTAAAAGGAGGAGGAGGAGGAGAAGGAGACGGAAGAGGAGAAGAAGAAGAAAAGAACAAGGAGAAGGAGAAGGAGGAAGAAGGAGGAAGAAGGAGAAGGAGGAGCTCCTTCTCCTTCTTCTCCACCTTCTCCTCCTTCTCCTTATCCTCCTCCCTCTCCTTCTCCTTCTTCTCCTCTTCTTTTTCTTCCTTCCTTTCATTTTTCCTCTTTCTTCTCCTCTCGTCTACTTCTTCGGGCTAAATTGGCTAAGAATGCCTTTTTGGAGCTAATTATGTTATTTAAAGGATAATTAGCTAATTATAGGTCATTTTTTATTAAATAGACCATTTAGGATCTAACTAAGCTAATTATGTCATTTAGATGCATAATTAGCCAATTTAGGCTTTGTTGGATGAGTCTAATTAAGCTACGTAGAATAAGAAAAAGAGAAGAAGAAGTAAAAGAAGAAGGAGGAGGAGGAGGAGGAGGAGAAGGAGACGGAAGAGGAGAAGAAGAAGAAAAGAAGAAGGAGGAAGAAGGAGGAATAAGGAGAAGGAGAAGCTCCTTCTCCTTCTTCTCCTCCTTCTCCTCCTTCTTCTTATCCTCCTCCCTCTCCTTCTCCTTCTTCTCCTCTTCTTCTTCTTCCTTCCTTTCATTTTTCCTCTTTCATCTCCTCTCGTCTCCTTCTTCGGGCTAAATTGGCTAAGAATGCCTTTTTGGAGCTAATTATGTCATTTTGAGGATAATTAGCTAAGTATAGGTCATTTTTTATTAAATAGACCATTTAGGAGCTAACTAAGCTAATTATGTCATTTAGATGGATAATTAGCCAATTTAGGCTTTGGTGGATGAGTCTAATTAAGCTACGTAGAATAAGAGAAAGAGAAGAAGAAGTAAAAGAAGAAGGAGGAGGAGGAGAAGGAGACGGAAGAGGAGAAGAAGAAGAGAAGAAGAAAGAGAAGGAGACGGAGGAAGAAGGAGGAAGAAGGAGAAGGAGGAGCTCCTTCTCCTTCTTCTCCTCCTTCTCCTCCTTCTTCTTATCCTCCTCTCTCTCCTTCTTCTTCTTCTCCTCTTCTTCTTCTTCCTTCCTTTCATTTTTCCTCTTTCTTCTCCTCTCGTCTGCTTCTTCGGGCTAAATTGGCTAAGAATGCCTTTTTGGAGCTAATTATGTCATTTCGAGGGTAATTAGCTAAGTATAGGTCATTTTTTATTAAATAGACCATTTAGGAGCTAAGTAAGCTAATTATGTCATTTAGATGGATAATTAGCCAATTTAGGCTTTGTTGGAAGAAGAAGGAGAAGGAGGAGCTAAGTAAGCTAACTAAGCTAATTAAGCTAACTAAGCTAACTAAACTAACTAAGCTAATTAAGCTAACTAAGCTAACTAAGCTAACTAAGCTAACTATGTCATCTAGCTATATTTTATTAAATAGGTGTTTTTGGAGCTAACTAAGCTAATTATGTCATCTAGCTATCTTTTATTAAAACACTAGAAATAACATACCTAAGTTATGGTCAAGCACGGTGGCTCTGGCTTGTTTCACGTGGAGAAGGCTGCCCTGGAGAAGGCTCGATTGTAGAAGGGTCGTGAGATGCGTTTCGGGACATATTCTGCACCAAACATCGTTTGCAATGTGTAGTTAGCATGAGGACACTCTTAAGATCACTCCACTGAAATGAAACTCACCGTCCCCGCCACATTAACGACTGGCATCGGCGGAGGGACTTGGCCGTTCTTCTCGCACATAGACTGAACATTTGGTTTCGACAAGTCAAACTTTTTATTTATTAATGAAACGGACATTCAAATGCAAGATTTGAAATAACATGAAGAAGAAACTTACCACGAAGAGCTCGTATATGGCCCTGGTAGACGCATCATTCCGTGCCCTCTCCGCCTCCACCAATGGAGTCGTCCTCTCCTCCAGCTCCCTAATTTCCTTATCCTTCTCCGCCATAGCCGCCTGCATTGCCTCTCTCTCTTTCTGAATAGCAGCCTACAACACAACTCATTGTTAGCATATTGGTTCCAACGCACAACATAATGCGGAAAGATATTTGAGTCCATTAAACTAACCTCGATGGCGAGCTCGACTGGCCGTGCACGACGTGTTATCTCCGGACAAGAGCTCGTTTGGCGTGCCTTTATCTGCCGGAGAGAGCTAGGACAACGTATAAGGCCGTCTCCAATGGCGATCGAGCCATGGGGCCTCCTGTTGCCAGCTATCATCACCAGCTCTGGATCAATAGGCCCCTCGCTCGGGTTAAAGTCCTCCCCTTTCCTCGCCTTCCCGTGATCTCTGTACTTCACGAGCTTGTCGTGGGAGGAGATGTTGGTGAAGTTTTCTGGATGCTCGAGGTCAGACTCAGAGAATGCCTTGACCTTCTTGTACGAGGCAGTATGGGCCATCGCATACAGGTCGTACATCTGTGGTGCCTCCGTCTTATTGTGACGCGCCTAAGAGAGAGAGAGAGAGAGGAAAATTGTATTGGTAAAGGAGAAGGAAAATTGAATTGCATGAGGCATGAAGCAAACCACATACCCAGTTCTCGCCAAATTGGATTAAGTTGACGCTCCCTTGATGGTGTGGCACGCCAACCATTTTGCCACACCTCTCCTTGGCGTTGTTGTGGCTGGCCTCCCACGTTTCGGAGCACCACTGATCCACCAAGGCCTCCCAACAATCCATCTTATCCACAAACCATCTCGGGGGCACCTAAGTTAATAAAGAGAAATTTGAGCGCGTAAGAACCAAATCAAGGAAACTAACTACAAAGCCTTAATAATATGTAATTACCTTCATGTAATGCTCCTTCTCCATCTTAGCATCACAGCAATTCGCCTTGTCAAGCCTAATACGCCGCGTGGCATAGTAGTCTCGAACAGCGTGCACCCGAGCCTCGTGCCGAAAGTTTTGAAGTAGGCGGCGACATTCGGTTTCGATAACCTTTGCCGCATCCTCCTCGTGTCCCTCCTCACACCTGTAGTAGGTCTGCAAACGAGACAACACCGATTAGTACAATAAATAGCTATGGTTGATTTATAATTGTGTAAAAGAGAAATTACCCAGAACTTTCGGATCACCATGTCCTCCCTCGTGTCACACAAAACACCGTCGATCTCCACCTCCGGCGGGGCCGGGGCACCCAAGTAGTGCTCCCAGGTCATTCCTACCTCCCGCTCCCGGCCGGGCAACGTAACAAACCCTGGGAAGTTTTGACGGCAAAGAACACCAAGGACGCTGTTGGGCTTGCGGACACCCTTGGGAACAATCCAACCCCTACAATATGACAAATTAAAGCCAAAACATTAGATATTTGAGAAAACCCGAAGGCAAAAGGTTAAATAAGAGTAAATTAACTTAATTTTCCTCATTTGGCCTAATCGACCATCTCTGCTCGGGGGTCGCTGGGACGAGCGGAGCCCCGAACTACCACGCTGGTACAAGGTAGGCCCCTCACCCAACTCCTCATCGCTACCAGCATGGCCACTTGCCTCAGGCCAGGTATCCCACTGGGTCTCTTGGGACGTACCCTCATCCCTGCCTTGCTCCGGAGTCGCCTGGAAGGAAGCCTCTGGGAGAGGAGTCTCGTGGGTCGAAGGCTCGTCGACCTGAGGCTCGTCGACCCGAGGCTCGTGAACCGGAGACCGTGTAGCCTCCACCTCAGACGAATCCACCCTAGAAGTCCTATGCTTGGGTGAATCAGCTTGGGGTGGTGGCGGAGACCATGTAGCCCTACCTCTCCCGCAGCCACGTGTACCTTTAGTACAACATAAATACCAACATGAGTAATAAAATGTATATGAATACCAACATGCATACAACATGAGTACAACATAAATACCATCATGAATACAACGTGTACCTTTAGTGCCTCTCGGCTTCGCGGGGAGTCGACCTTCTCTCACGGGGGCCGCTCCTTGCAAAGTAGAGAGCAACACTCTCCGAAGAGGCGAGGCAGGAATGGAAGTACCCATCCCATCACCCGCTGACGAAGAAGCAGCCGCGGAGTGCTTTCGACCCTTTCCCACCATGTTTCAACACCTGTCATGACAAAGAGTAAATGAAATTAGTACAACATAAATACAAACAGGAGTAATGAAATGTATATAATTTAAGTGTATCATCGTCATAAATACCAACATGACTAATAAAAATTGAATACCTAACATGAACTCAAAATTTATATATAGTATAATAGTTGAATACCTGACATGAACTAATAACAATCGTCCTTGTCTATATATGCTTCAGGGTCAATAAATGCAACATGATCATCACTATAATCAATAAATGCATCATCATCATCACTATCACGAAGAACATGTGGAAGGCCACCATTGTGTAATCGGTCAAGAAGTGACAGGTCATCCGCAGCAGTAACCTCTTCTTCTTCCAGCTCTTCCTGTTCGGGCTTAGGGGTTAAGACGGATTCACTATCGCTGTCTACTTCAACGTTCTGGGGTGAAGTAGAGCGGTTCTTGAAACGTTTCTTGGACAAACGTGTTTCTTGGAAGAATTCTCCTTCATATGTGTCTGGGTTAATGTGAGGTTCGTAATCCTCTTCATTGAGGGTAGGTGGTCTAAAATGTGGTGGCACTTCATAAACGACATCCCAACCTTTGAGATTTGGATCAGTTTGGCTGGCCCACGGTAGATAGAAAACTTGTGTCGCCTGTTGAGCCGTAATATAGACATCGGGAACATCTACGTGGGTGTTTTGGTTGATTTCGACTAGTCCTATATGTCCATGAGTCCTTCTAGTCTCCCTCGGCTCAAACCAATAACATTTGAAGACTACGACGGTCGGTGGGTTTTCACCATAGAATAGAAGTTCATAAATTGCTTCAACTCTTCCATAATACTCGGTGTCTCCTTCGCCGATAGCAGAGACATAACAATGTGTAGTCTTTAGGTCGGGCATAGATAGCTCTTTGCCAAAGGTACGAAAGTGATACCCGTTGATGTTGTATTTGTCAAATGAACAGACCTTATAGTCAAAACCATTAGCGACTTGTCTCAACTCGGCGTCCATAGACTCTGCATCAGCCTACAAGTTTAATACGAAAGAATGGATGAATTAGCCGCAAATTAGACCAATAAATCAAATGGGCCCTTAATGGTAATAAATTACCCTTTGTTTGAAGCAAGAGATGAAACGGGCATACTTGCCTCCATGCTTTGCGAGAAGCTCATACTCTTCGACGGAATCCTTTTCGATGACCGCTCCATCCGAGCATTCGGCGACGTATCGACTATATCAAATATCCGGGAATAAAAGTAGTTGAAAGCAATTAGAAGTTGCGGAACAATAAATTACCGAGAACTTACTCGATGTACGGCCGCACTTCTGTTAGGTTGTTGAAGATATACAATGAAATGGTCCGCCATTCTTTGACATCCAACGATTTCCCTTTCGAAGCACCGGATGGTGCGAGCTTACCTTTGAATAGGCTGAGGTTGGATCGAACTTTTTCTCGAGCGCCATCACTGTACCGAGGCTTCAGGTTATGCAAATGATGATTTTTGGCTTCGTAGTGTGTTGTCACGAAGTTTGCCGCCTCCTCAGTAATGAATGCCTCGGCCATCGATGCTTCAATTCTACGTTTATTTTTACACTTAGTTCGAAGCGTCTTCTGCATCCTCTCAGTTGAGTAGCACCATCGATTTTGAACGGGGCCCCCCATTCTTGCCTCGGTCGGGAGATGCAAAATCAAATGTTGCATTGGATTAAAGAAGCCCGGTGGAAAGATCTTTTCTAATTTGCAGATCAACTCCGGCGCCAATTCTTCCATTTCATCTAGCACGCGAGGCGATAGTTCTTTCGCACAAAGAGAACGGAAGAAATAGCTCAGCTCTGCCAGTAATAGCCATTCATCCTCACGGATAAAGCTACGCAACATCACCGGCATTACCCGCTCAATCCATATGTGCCAATCATGACTCTTGAGCCCAAATATTTTCAATTTCTCAAGACTCGCTCCCCTCTTTAGATTCGCAGCATACCCATCGGGGAACATCAACCGCATTTTCACCCACAATAGCATTTCCCTCATAGCTGGCCTTTCAAGATTGAACCATGCCTTTGGCTTCGCTATGCTTTGCTTTCCTTTCCTTTGTCGCAAGTTTTGCAACGGTCTATCACATAGAGCCTCCAGGTCGATTCTAGCCTTAGGATTATCTTTTGACTTACCCTCTATGCCGAACAATGTACCAAAATGGCCTCTGCAATATTTTTTTCAGTGTGCATCACGTCAATGTTGTGTGGGCAAAGGAGGTCCTTGAAGTAAGGGAGATCCCATAAGCATGACTTGTGAGTCCAGGCGTGTTTCGTATTATACCCTTTGAAGTATCCTGGACGCAAAGGATCAGGCTCGAGAGCGTTTAACTGATCAAGGGTTTGTTGGCCTGTCAACGCAGCTGCTGCAGTGTTTTTGACAACTCTACATTTGATGAAATTCTTGTTGTCTTTTCCAAACTTATGGTCAGGATCCAGGAATTGTCTATGCATGTCGAAGCAAGAATACTTGCGACCAGCCTGCAGCCAACGGAACTGAAGAGCTGCCTTGCATGTGGTGCACGGGAACCTTCCATGCACACACCAGCCAGCGAATAGCGCAAACGCCGGATAATCATGTGTCGAGTACATGTACCACACATGCATTTTGAAATTTGTTTTCGTAGCCGCGTCTTAGGTCTTGATCCCATTATCCCAGGCTTCTTGCAACTCATCCTTAAGCGGCTGCATGTACACATTCATATTCTTCCCCGGATAGTTGGGCCCTGGAATTATCAACGTCAGGAATATGTTCTTTCTTTTCATAATCTCTCCGGGTGGCAAATTTAGTGGAATGACAAATACAGGCCAACAACTGTATTGTGCTGCCATCATACCATACACATTGAACCCATCCGTGCTGATGGCAACTCTAGGTTGCCTTGGATCTTCCGATTTATCCTTATGTAATGCATCGAAGTGCCTCCACGCAAAACCATCTGAAGTGTGTACCAGCATCTTGTTCCCATCCGCATCTAGTTCGGTTCTTTTGCCCAATTTGTGCCATGTCATCTGTCTGGCCGTCTCTTCGACCATGAAAAGACGTTGAAGTCTTGGTACGATTGGCACATACCGAAGAACACTAATGGGGATTTTGGTCTGATTCTTCTCACCCATGCCGTTGTCTACCACAATATAACTGGAAGAATTGCAAATGGGGCAATAGTTCAAGGCCGCATACTCAAGCCTAAATAAGGCACATCCATTCTCACAGGCATGTATCTTCTCATAGGGCATCTTAAGTACACGGAGGATTTTCTCTGACTGGTACAGGTTTGCAGGCAGTACATGGCCTTTGGGTAGAAAGCGTCCAAATATCGTCATCATCGCATCGTAGCATTCTCTGCCTATGTTGAATTGAGCCTTCAGAGCCATTACTTGTGTGATGGCATCGAGCTGACAAAGCTCAGTCTGCTCGTGGAGAGGACGTTTCGAAGACTCCAGCATTTCATAGAAGGCCTTTGAAGATTCCTCCATCTCATCGTCCGAATCACAAGCATCATCAAAGTCTTGCACCATGTCTTCAATCCCGGTACCATGCTCGTCGGTGCAACGACGAATCACCTCAGCTCTGGCACGTTGGTCAGACTCACCATGAAAAGTCCACACCATATAATTAGGCGTAAAACCCCACTTCTGCAGGTGTTTACCCATTTCAAACTCTGTCTGCTTTTTCCAGTTGTCGCAGTTGGGACAGGGGCACCATGTTTTATGCTGGCCATTTGCAAATGCGGCTCTCACAAACCCCCTGGTTTTTGTTAACCATTCATGGGTCATGTCTTTCTGACTAGGGTGACCAGTGTACATCAAAGCACGATCACTCATGTTGCCTTGCTACCTATGGGGGCACAAGAAATAAATATATAATTCATCATCTATATTCATACGCTAATCAAGTTTGTCAGTTTTATTATCCATGCAACCTACATGCTAATAGGTAAAGATAGGTCCTAATCCCACCCGAGTATGTGTAGAGTGGGTTCGTTTTCCCATGCTCTACTCCAGATGCGACGCAGAATTTCGGCAGCACCTCCCCGCTGTTCTCCTGATACACGTCTCGGCAATAAGCAGAGAGGATGTGTACCCGAAGAACAACAGGGGAGGCACTGACGAAATTCTGCATCGGATCCGGAGCACAACATACGGGAAAACAAACCCAATCTACACATACTCGGGCTGTCCATGGATAATGTTGGACAATTCAAAAGGATGGCGGTTATAAATATGCAAAGAAATGCATATTTATAGATGTCGCCCTTTCGAACGGGAGACACATACTGGTCACGCATACTCATGATTGAAGAAACCTATAGCTAGCAAGTTTCATCGGCACGAAGACCGGGACAGAGCAAATTAAGGGGTAGGAGGAGAAGTCATTTGTGCTCACCAACAAACGCAAGGGCGGAGCTCGTCCAACGCACGTGGAGGTCGTCGAACAACTACACATTGAAATTCACACGATCAACACAAATATGATGTTTTTATAATTAACATAATCGGAGAATATGTGACCTAACTCATAATTTACAAAACTATGACCTCGTGGGCCTCTGGAAGGCCGAAAAGCACCTTCTCGTTCAAAAGAAGGCAGAAGAGGTGTCGGGGGTCGGGGCTTAGTGGCCTCGGGAGTCAGTGCCGTTGAGGGTCGGTGGTGTCGGGTGTTGGTGGCATCGGGGTCGGGGGGTTAGTGGCGTCGGTTCTGGGGGGTCAGTGGTGTCGGGGGTCCAGGGTCAGTGACGTCGGGTGTCAGTGGCGTTGGGGGTCGGGGGTTGGTGGCGTCCAGCGTCGGGGGTCGGGAGTCGTGGGACAAGGGTCTGGGTCGGGGTCGGGCACCCCTCCTCCTCCTCCTCTTCTTCTTCTTCTTCTTCTTCTTCTTTTTTCTCCTCCTCCTCCTCCTGTTCTTCTTCTTCTTCTCCTTCTTATTTTCTTTCTTCTTCTAATTATTTTCTTCTTTTCCTTTTTCTTTTTCATTTTTTTCCTTCTGCTTTTCCTCTTTTTTTCTTCTAACCTAACTAACTAACCTAATTAGCCTAATAATCTAACCAAATAAACAAACTAAATTACCCTATATATAATAAAAAACTAACCTAATAAACTAACTAAAGTAATTAACTTTTTTAAAAAGAAAAAGAAGAAGAACTCAACTCACCATGGTGGACGACGGCAGGGGGCAGCGACGGCGGTGGACGACGGCAGGCGGGCAGGGGGCGCGCGGCAGGCGGCCGGCGGGCGGGGAGGAGGGGTGCCGCGGGCGGGAGGGCAGGCGGCCGGCGTGCGGGGAGGAGGGGTGCCACGGGCGGGAGGGCAGTCGGCCGGCGGGCGGGGAGGAGGGGTGCCGCGGGCGGGAGGGCAGGCGGCCGGCGGGTGGGGAGGAGGGGTGCCGCGGGTGGGAGGGGAGGCGGCCGGTGGGCGGGGAGGAGGGGTGCTGCTGGCGGGCGCGGGGAGGAGGGCGCGGGGAGGAGGCCGCAAGGAGGAGGCGGCGGGAGGGGAGGTGGTCGACGGGCGGGGAGGAGGGGTGCCGCGGGAGGGGAGGAGGGGGTGGGGGAGGAGGCGGCTGACGGGAGGGGAGGCAGCCGGCGGGCGGGGGTCGAGCGGCTGAGAGTAAGGAGGAGATGGATGAGAGTGAGAGGGAGAGGGAGACGGCCGGTGAGTTTTTCTTCTTCTTCTTCTTCTTCTTCTTCTTCTTCTTCTTCTTGTTCTTCTTCTTCTTTCTCCTCCTCCTCCTCCTATTCCTCTTCTTCTTCTTCTTCTTCTTCTTCTTTTTTTCTCCTCCTCCTCCTCGTCCTCTTCTTCTTCTTCTTCTTCTTCTTCTCCTTGTTCTTTTCGTTCTTCTTCTAATTATTTTCTTCTTTTCGTTTTTTCTTTTTCATTTTTTTCCTTCTACTTTTCCTCTTTTTTCTTCTAACCTAACTAACTAACCTAATTAGCCTAATAATCTAACCAATTAAACTAACTAAATTACCATATATATAGTAAAAAAACTAACCTAATAAACTAACTAAAGTAATTAACTTATGAAAAAAGAAAAAGAAGAAGAACTCACCGGCGGGGTGGTGTGGGCGGCGGTGGACGACGGCAGGGGGTGGCAGCGGCGACGGTGGACGACAGCAGGGGCGGCGACGGCGGCGGTGGACGACGGCACGGGGGCAGGGGCGCGCGGCACGGGGCGCGCGGCAGGCGGCTCGCGGCAGGGGGAGGCAGTGCCGCGCGGTAGGGGGCGCGCGGCAGGGGGGTAGGGGCGTGCGCCGGGGGGCGGCAGGGGGCGCGCGGCAGTGGTGGGACGGCTCCGACGGCGGCGGCGGGGGGCGGCAGGGGGCGCGCGGCAGGGGCGGGACGGCTCTGACGGCGACGGCGGAAGGCGGGCACGCGAGAGAGAGAAGCCGTTAGGGGAGGGGGTGGGGGGCTACGCGCCGTTTGAGAGGGAGCCCCCTTTGCCGTCTGCAAAGGCTGGGTGGCAGACGACAAAGGGGTGGGTGGGGTGGGGAGGCCTCCGGCCGCTAGGGTGGCGCCCCCTTTGCCGTCTGCCAACCTTTGCCGTCCGCCTGTGCTTCCTTTGCCGTCCGCTGGCCGACGGCAAAGGGAAGGCCGACGGCAAAGAAAACTTTTGCCTTAGGTGTTGTCTTTGTCGTCTGCTTTGTGCCAGTTGACGGCAAAGAAGCTCTTTGCCATGTGTCAGCAGACGGCTAAGGAAAGCCAGACGGCAAATTTCTGAATTCCAGTAGTGATGCATGGCCAGAGGAATGGAGCTGCCAGAATCTTGAGCTACCCTCTCTTGCTTGTTTCTGATGAAGGCCTGCAGAGTGTCATCATCAAATTCATCACTACCTTCTGATGCAAAATGGACCGTGATGATTTTGCTTGGGCTGGGTCTTGTTCCTCCCACAGCAGTCACCTTAGTCTTCAGAGGAGTTGGTGAAGACATTGCCTCCGAGCTTGTTGCAGATGGGAGTGAGGACTGGAGGCAGCGGGTAGTGGCTTCACTACCGGCTTCTGTTCAGGCTTTGAAGCCTGTGGTGGTGCTGAGGGTTTTGGTGCTGATGCTGGAGCTGATTTCTCTTGAGGCTTTGAAGCCTTTGGTTTTGGTGGCACAGACTTCAGTTGAGGAATGGCCGTACCAGAGGTCTCAGCAGCAGAGGAAGTAGCGGTAGTTGAAGTAGCAGCAGCTGATTCGTTAAATTTCCTCACATCAGCCTCTACCTGCTTGTTGAGCTTTGTCAAGTGTTTTGCCTTTTCATCACGATAATCATCAAGTGTTTTAAGGCTTGAGGGATCTGCTGCTTGAAAGTCCTCAAGAGGAGCCCGTTTGCTAGGAGGCTTCAGAGCGAATTTCTTCGCATATTTGGGAGTGACGAATCTGTACTCCTTCCACTCCTTAGCCCATCGGCGTTCTATCGTCTGAAGCCTGATTTTTCTCTTGGGCATAGTTTCATTTTCATGAGGAGTGCAGTAATCCAGGTATATATCCTCAGGGATATCTGCGACAGTGTTTTGCTCAAGTTTCTTGCCTCCCTTTTGCTTCCTTTCATCCTCCATTTTCTTCAGCTGAGGATTTTGTTGATGAGATTGAACTCTTGAGGATTCTGATAAGACTTGAAGATTTTCTTCAAGAAACGCTTCAAATGAGTTAATTTGATGAGAACCGAGAGATTCATCTGCTGACATGTGTGTACCTGTGAACAAAGTATAATTGCGAGGAATTTGGAGAGGTCATATGCGCTCTCAGATTTGAAAAAAAATGAAAAATTTGACAGTTGAGGAATTTGACCAGTGGTTGAGGAATTTGTCTAAGCATACTGTTCTTGGGTTCCAGAGTTGTACAGATCCGAAAATTCACACAACTGAGGAATCTCGTGAAAATCTTAGATGTTTAGTGAAGTTCATCAATAGTTTGGTGATAGGCAGTGTTTGAGGAAAAGAAACGGATGGATTCTTGAGGAAAAACAGATTTCACATCTCAGAGGTAAAATAGTAGATCAAACTTGCTATAAAAATAGGATTTTTATTTACCCTAGATGGCGCGCACGAAGAACAGAGAAGAGTAGCAGTAGAAGCTCTTTCGGTGCGTGTCCAATGCGCCCTAACTTGGCAGCACAGGACGTCTACGGCGGCGGCGGACGAGGATGGTCCGACTCCGGCATGGTTTCGGCGACGGAAATGTCGAGGTTGTGAAGCTCTTCTTCGCCGGCGTCGAGACTTCCAGCGGTGGCGCTAGGGTTCGGAGCTTTGCTGTAGCAGGAGGGCGATGGAACGAAGAAGATTTTACCGAGGGAGATGTGGACATATGTATAGCCATGTGGTAATTGTTGGCGCGAAAATATCGGACCAAATAGCCCCTGCCTCTACGACTCCGCAGGACACGTGTAGCTCAAGAGAGAAGCGGTGGAGATCATGGAGATCGTGGTTATCCAAACGAGGAAAGTGGGTTCAGTTACTGTGCATTAAAAACATTTTTGAAGATTTGAAGATTTTGTTACAAAATCATCAGCTGACAAGGATGTAGTGAGGATTTTGAACAAAGTTTCAAGTAGAACGCATATGAACAATTGCATAGACTGGGTGAGAGCAGAGGGAAAGTAGGGTCCGATCACATTCACTTAGATGAAATATCAAATTGAAGAAATAGCTATAAGTGAATGCTGTTGAGCACTTGAACTCACAGTCTATCTAGGTAAACGAAAATCATCAAGAGTTTTTGAAGATCTGTATAACTTGAGGATTTTGCGATAAATCGTCACTATGATGAATTTCAGTTTTGAAGAAAAACGATTTTGTAGAACAACTGTTTTGAAGAAATTTTGAAGAAAATCAATTTTGAAGAATTGAATCTTTGAAGAAATTCAACTTGAGGAATTTCACGTTGGGCGGTGGCGTGACCCACCATATAAGAATGTTGATTATACACGCCGCGTACAAGTGTCGCAGGGCCCTGAGAATCAATTTCTTCGTTGATTTCTTCACACTCAGAGTGATATTCTTCATTAGTTGAAGAAAATCGATTCATCGTGTGTTGCACATCAAAGTCATCAATTTTGCATAAGTGTTAGGATGTGTGCATGTTTTGACAAAACATTTGATGATTCTAAGATATTAAGCTCACACTGCAACTTGCAAAACCTTTTCTCGTCCAAGGGCTTAGTGAAGATATCTGCCAGTTGATCATCAGTCTTCACATGGTCGATGAGGATATTACCCTTGAGAACATGGTCCCGAAGAAAATGATGACGAATCTGGATGTGCTTGGTCTTCGAGTGTTGTACTGGGTTGTATGCAATCTTGATTGCACTCTCATTGTCATAGTAGAGAGGCACATTCTTCATGTTGATGCCGTAGTCCTTGAGGGTTTGCTTCATCCACAACAATTGAGCACAGCATGAGCCAACAGCAAGGTACTCAGCTTCGGCAGTGGAGAGTGATACGCAGTTCTGCTTCTTTGAGAAACCAGCAAACTAGTGATCTTCCGAGGAAATGGCATGTGCCAGATGTTGACTTGCGATCCACACGGTCACCAGCATAATTAAAATTAGAATACCCTACCAGATGAAGATTTGAGCCCTTGGGGTACCATAATCGTAGTGTCGGTGTGTGAGCTAAGTATCGAAGAATATGCTTCACAGCCTTGTGGTGTGATTCCTTCGGTTTTGCTTGAAAACATGCACACATGCAAACACTAAGCATTATATCTGGCCTAGATGCACATAAATACAATAAAGAGCCAATCATAGAGCGATATACCTGCTGATCGAATTCTTTACCATTTTCGTCAGTGCCGAGTTGGCCGTTGTTGGTAGGCATTGGAGTCTTGGCACCTTTGCATTCATGCATGTCGAGTTTCCTCAGAACATCGTTGAGGTATTTCTCCTGTGATATGAAGATTCCATTGCGTTGTTGACGAATTTGAAGACCTAAGAAGAATTTCAGCTCCCCCATCATAGACATCTGATATTCTTCACTCATCATGTAAGCAAATACATCACTTTATCGTTTCTCAGTACAGCCAAATATAATGTCATCGACATATATCTCGCACACAAATAGCTCATTATCATAGGATTTAGTGAAAAGAGTTGGATCGAGTGAACCAGGTTTGAAGCCTTTCTTCATGAGGAATTCCTTCAATGTATAATACCATGCCCGTGGGGCTTGTTCGAGACCATAGAGTGCCTTTTTGAGTCTGAAGACTTAGTCGGATTCTTTGGATCCTCAAAACCTGGGGTTGAGCAACATATACTTCTTCCTCAAGCTTACCATTGAGGAATGCACTTTTCACATCCATTTGATATAATATGATGTTATGATGATTAGCATAAGCAAGTAGTATTCGAATAGCTTCAAGTCTAGCAACAGGTGCAAAATTTTCATTGAAATCTATGCCTTCAACCTGTGTGTAGTCTTGGGCTACAAGTCGTGCCTTATTCCTCACCACTTGACCATCCTCATCTTGCTTGTTTGGGAAAATCCACTTGGTTCCGATGATATTGTGGTTGCGAGGATCTGGTGGTTTGACTAGCTCCCATACATCATTCAGCTTGAATTGAAGAAGTTCGTCTTGCATAGCTTGGATCCACTCCGGTTCCAGGAAAGCCTCGGCAACTTTTGAAGGTTCTGTGATAGATACAAAAGAGAAATGACCAGAAAAGTAAACTAAGTGTGAAGCTTTTGAGCGAGTGAGAGGACCTGGCGCGTTTATGTCATTGAGGATTTTGTCAAGTTCCACTTCATTTCAATGCTCGGATGAGCAAGTTGAGGATTTCGTCTGGGCTGAGGAATTGGTTCTAGAGCAATTTCCTCAGGAGCACCTTCTTGATTTTCATCAGTGATGGGAATGATTTCTTCATCAATTTCCCCAGTGGGAACAATGTCTTCAGTAGGTTTGAGCTTTATTGCTTCCTCAAGAGACTGCATATCTGGGTCAGAAGGCAATTGCTCTCTTTGCGAGCCATTAGTTTCATCCAACCACACATCTACAGTCTCACCAACTTTTTTGTGATAGTTGTTGAAGAGTTTGTTGGTGTGCGAGTCCTTTCCATAACCGAGCATAAAACCCTCATGTGCCTTAGGTGCAAACTTTGAGCTATGGTGAGGATCTCTAATCCAACATTTTGCACCGAAGACATTGAAATAACTTACATTGGGTTTCTTGTCAGTGAGGAGTTAGTATGAGGTTTTCTTGAGGAATTTGTGAAGATATACCCTATTGATGATATGACATGCAGTGTTCATTGCTTCAGGACAAAAGCGACGAGGAGTATGATATTTTTGAAGCATGGTTCTTGCCATCTCAACCAGATTCCTGTTCCTCCTTTCGACGACACCATTCTGTTGAGGAGTATAAGGAGCAGATAATTCATGACTAATACCAAGTTCATCAAGATAATTATCAAGACCAGTGTTTTTGAACTCTGTTCCATTATCACTCCTAATATGTTTGATCTTGATGCCGAAGTTCGTCGTGGCCCTTGAAGAAAATCGTTTGAAGATTTCCTGCACTTCAGTTTTATATAAGATGATATGCACCCATGTATATCTGGAATAATCATCAACTATGACGAAGCCTTATAAAGATGCTACATTTGTTAGTGTGGCATAGTGAGTAGGTCCAAATAGATCCATGTGAAGCAATTCGAATGGACGAGTAGTGGTCATGATAGTCTTCGAGGGATGCTTGGATCTGGTCATTTTCCCAGATTCACATGCACCGCAGAGATGATCCTCGAGGAATTTGACTGATACGATGCCGATGACATGCTTCTTCTTCGCGAGCGTGTGCAGATTCCTCATGCCTGCATGACCGAGTCTTCGATGCCAGAACCACCCTTGTGAGGTTTTTTCTAGTAAGCAAGTGGCTGGTTGAGGACCTGTAGAGAAATCAACAATGCACAAATCCCCTTTTCTGACACCTTCGAAGACTTTGGATTTGTCAGATTCCATGATGACAACACATCTATATCTACCAAATACAACAATCATATCAAGATCACAAAGCATCGAGACTGACATGAGGTTAAATCCAAGGGATTCAACAAGCATCACTTTTTCCATATGCCTATCCTTGGAAATAGCCACTTTGCCAAGTCCCAATACCTTGCTTTTACCTTTGTCAGCATATGTGATTTGCTTCAGAGGTGATGGAGTTAGTGGTATATTCATCAACAAGCTTTTATCACTAGTCATGTGATGTGTGCAGCCACTATCTAGAACCCACTCAGTATTCTTAGGTTTGTCATCCTGTAGATGAATTAGTACAGCTTACCATCTCATATGCTTCAGATTTGAAGAATATGATATCAATTTCATCAGATAGGAATTTCATCATAACAGAATTATAAGGACGTGTGAAATATTTCTATTTCATCAATCTTAGCTTGCGTCCTATCAAGCATTTCCTCAGGTCTCCAGCAAATTCTTCAGATGATGATTTTCATGTGGAGACCTGACCTGCAGAAGTGATTAGTTCAATTTCTTCACCACCCACATCTGAAGGGGTGGTAAAGCATTCATCATCCTGCGAGCACCATATGAGAAAGGGGGCATTGAAGCTAATGCACTTCTCTTAGCAGTAGGGGGGTTAAAGTACTCATATGAATATGCAGAGAACTGGTTTGAGGATTTATGTATATAATGATTTGAAGAGTAACGCTCATATTCATATTCCTTGTAGTTTCCCTGCATGTTAGAAGCATTAGCACGGGTACGAGCATAATTTTGACCAGTTGAGGATTTGGTCCTCCCGAGGAATTTGATCTAGGGTTCGAATTCTTCATCGGTTGTGTCATGAGGACGTTCACCTGAAGATTTTCAAGACTACTTTTGGGAACCCAGATTTTCCTCAAGGGAGGACCATTCCTGCTGTTAGTTCCAACATATCTAGCAAATACTTCACCAGATTGATTTTTGAACAGTTTATAGTTGGCGTCAATTGACTCATCTGAGGAATAGGATAATTCAAATGAAAAGCTAGTTAGATTGGATGGATCAAAAGGAGGCCATGTAGCAGCAACCTATGAGGTTTTGGGATACTGCTCAGGTTTCCAATAAGATCCATCAGCATTCAATTTCCTCTCAAAGGAAATTCCTTCTTTCCTCGGGTTCTTGTTCAAGATCTGCTTTTTGAGCACATCACAAAGGGTTTGATGTCCTTTGAGGCTTTTGTATATGCCTGTCACATACAATTCCTTCAGCCCTGCATTTTCATGAGTGACATTTGTGTTTTCCTCATGTGAGGAATTTGACACTACAGGAGCAGTTGAAGAATTTGTAGCAATTGAAGCATTTGATAATTCTGCTGAAGAATTAGAAGTTTCACATTCAATGCATTTAAGACATGGAGGAATGAATTCAGCTTGAGCAGCGCTGATCTGTTGTGCTAGTAATGAATCATTTTCCATTCGAAGATCATCATGAGAAATCCTCAACTTCTCTAGATCAAGCTTCCTTTGAAGAAATTCATAGGAAAGTTTCTCATGATCAGCGAGGAGTGTAACATGACAATCTTGAAGATTATCAAATTTAGACTGAAGACTTTTCATGTCATCAGTGAGCATTTGGGTAATATTCATTTCATCATTCAACAGATCATCGCTTCTATCTAGCAATTTCTGAAGTTTTTCCAGGGCAGTTTCTTGTTTAGTGGCAATGATAGCAAGTTTACTGTAACTGGGTTTTTTATAATCATCAGGTTCACAGTCACTTGAATCAGAGGAGGAAGCATCATTCGGTACCTTTGAACCTTTTGCCATGAAGCAATAGGTTGGAGCGAAGTCATCAGCATAGTCATCAGTGTGGATGGTGTTATCATCTTCTTCAAGGTTGAAGATTGACTTGCTGACGAAAGTGGTTGCAAGTGCAAGACTAGGCTGTCCGGATTCTGAGTCTTCATCCGAACCCACCTCTTCATCACATACCTCTGATTCTACCTCGGAATCCATTTCCTTGCCAATAAGTACCCGAGCCTTTCTGAAACTAGTCTTCTTGTGTGATGAGGACTTTGAAGATTTATTCTTCTTCTTCGAGTCATCAGAACTGTCATCCTTGTATTTCTTCTTCTTTGATTCCTTTCCCCAACGGGGACAATCAGCAATGTAGTGACATGATTTCTTGCATTTGTGGCAGGTTCTTTTCTTGTAGTCCTCAAATGAAGATTCTGATTTCCTCATATCTCTTCTTGAAGATTTACCGAACTGGCCATGTCGTGTAAACCTCTGGAATTTCCTTACGAGCATTGCAAGGTCCTGTCCAAATTCTTCAGGATCACCATTGCTATCATCCGAGTCTTCTTCAGATGAGGAAATTGCTCTAGCCTTTAGTGCACGTGGTCTAGAATAGCTTGGTCCATACAGATCTCTCTTTTCTTCTTGTTGGAATTCATGAGTATTGAGTCTTTCGAGTATATCAGCTGGAGCAAGCATCTTGTAGTCTGGTCTTTCTTGAATCATCAGAACTAAAGTATCAAGTGAAGAATCCAAAGATCTTAGCAGTTTCTTCACAACTTCGTGATCAGTACTGTCTCGAGCTCCCAGTGCTTGAAGTTCATTTGATATGTTAGTGAGGCGATCAAAGGTATCTTGGCAGCTTTCATTGTCAACCCTCTCGAAGCGATTGAAGAGATTGCGAAGAACATTAACACGAGAAAAAGGCAGGGTTGATACTCCTTCATTAACTTTGGACAGTCTTTGCCAGATAAGTTTCGCTGAGCCCAAAGCACTCACTCTGCCAAACTGGCCTTTGCTCAGATGGCCACTGATGATATTCTTCGCTTGAGAATCAAGTTGCTTGAATTTCTTCACATCAACAGCAGAGATACTAGCAGAGATGATGGGGACGCCATGTTCCACAATATACCAGAGATCATTGTCAATAGCTTGTAGGTGCATGTGCATCTTGGTCTTGCAGAAGGGAAAGTTCTTTCCTTCGAAAGTAGGACATGTTTTAGTAACCTTAATCATGCCTGCAATCGACATAACTAAAACTCCAGGTGGTTAAACCAAAATCACACAGAACAAGGGAGTACATTGCTCTGATACCAATTGAAAGTGCGTTATATCGACTAGAGGGGGTGAATAGGAGATTTTTAGAATTTCATCACTGAGGATATTCCTTTTGAGGAAATTCCTCACTGATGACTAACTTACAGCGGAAACAACAAAGGATCAAGACTGCAAAGTTTCACTACAGAAGTTTTTCAGGATGAAGGTTATGAAAACAGTTTGCACAGTAAGCAGACACGCAGAAAACAGATGAGGATTAACTTGCGTCAAGAAATTGGGGTTGAGGAATTTCAGAGAAAGTCTTCAGCAAATTCTTCAAACAGTGACAGTGAAAGTCATCAACACATAATCTGAGGAATATAAAGAGTTGAGGAATTAGAACCCGTATCACAGCGAAGACAGTAGTAGATGACCCAGTTCCAACTGCTATGACAGTTGTACATCTGGTTTGGAGTGGCTTGGTATTGAAACCAAAAGACACACAGTCCCTACCGTATTCTCCTTGGTCTAAGAACACGCAGTCCTCGCCTAACACTCGTGGTAAGTCTTCAGGGGAGACTTCCAAACCCTCACAAACTTGGTCACCCGGTGATCCACAATTGACTGCTGGATTGCTCTAGACCATGACGCCTAACCGTCTGGAGGATGCATAGTCCTCAGAGGTAAATGGCTTCAGTCCCACACAGGAACAACTTCTTCACTGATGCTCAATCACTTGGTTTTCGGTTTGTGGTTTGGTGTTTGGGGTATTTCCTCACTGATGAATTACTCTCGAAGACTCTGAGGAATTTGGGTTGCTCTTATGACAAGTGTCAGTTTCTAATGGAGCATCCAACCCGCTAATGGTTGTGAGTCCTCATGTCACTCATATTCCTCACTTGAGGCTTTTGGTAGGATTAGGCTTGGGTTGAGCATCATGAGGAAATTCATTCCAATGTGTTACCCCGACCCCCTTTAATAGTATGGTGTTCCTATTACTCAAGTGTGAAGAAAACAAAACAGAAAGAATAAATCTTCATGCTTCAAAGTCTTCAGAATGATTTTCTTCAGGACACACCGAATTCCTCAATTTCAATATCTTCATGAGGAATATCAATTTCATCGCAAATTCTTTGCGATCCAAATCTTCATCTCCAGACCAATTTCTTCAACCGAAGATATATATTTTTAGGGGTCGATATTCATCGAATATTTCAAACTCCTCAGGGACTTATAGATCCTGTGTACACTCATGAACACATTAGATACTTAACCTATAAGTCTTCAAACCACCAAAATCACTAAGGGGCACTAGATGCACTTACAACTTCTGGGAAGAAACTCATCACTCACCAAGGTCAACCCAGATCCCTCCTATTCCTGGTGCAACAGAAATCCTCACAAGATCGAATGGGAAGACCGTCTGTGATGAATCTGCTCAAGGATCAGCATCATAAGCTGATGATTTTGCCTCCTCCACCAAGCAAATTCTTCAAGCTGAGGAAAATCCTCAACCTGAGGAAAAAGGTCAAAATGAAGAAAATGCTCCTGCACCTAACACTAAAACTGCTATTAATTGTTGTGGTCAACCCAGAAACAAGAACGATAGTAGCTCCTCTTCAAGAACAACAGCATAATCTTCAACCGCGGCAAAATCAGCCTTTGTCAAGGAGGCCAAAGTTTCAAAACGAAGCTTTCTATGAAGAATGGATGTACTTCACAGGCGCAAATCCATATGATAAGCTTCACATCAGGCACCGGAAATTCTGGATGAGGACTCAACTCAACTACTATGCCTCTGTGCTCTGTGGGAGGAACAAAATATTTCAGCACAATCATATTCCTCATGTTGATATGGAAGAAATTCCTTGCTTCATTCCAGTCCTCAATGTTCTTCATGCAGCTGGACTGCTTCCTCTCTGCACTGACATAGGTGACTAGAACAGCGACATATTCTTTAGTTTTACGCTACTTTGCATATCTTTGATGACCCGAAGGATGTCAACACTTGGGTGTTGGACTGGATGACTCAGCACACACACTACAAAGCACCAGCGATTGAATTGTTTCGTGCGCTTCTAGTCTCAATTCCTTCAGAAAATGCAGTGCTAATGTATGATGAATGGGAGTTGCCCATCAGACTGATGGAAGTGCTCATGAAGCCTTTGGCCAAGGATCAACCTCCAAGGACTAGCTTTCTGGCTCAAGACTTGAAGTATGAACCACGAACCGTCTACCGAATCTTGTGCAATGTCATCGCCCCGATCAAAGGCCATGATGATGAAGAAGATGTCGTAGGCATCATGAAGCATATCCTCTTCAACTTCATCCATGGCATACCAATAAACCTTCATGACTTCTTCCTGAGGACTTTGGCTGATAATGCTATGTCGCCCTTCGACATGAAGATTTATGCTCCTTGGATCATGAGATTCATCAGAAGCAGGTCAGGCATCAACTACCTTGCTGATTTTCCTAAACACACTGGGTATATGCCGCCTGTCAAAGTCATCAAGAAGACATTTGAGCCAGTTGAAGGAAAAGGAAAATCTATCATTGATGAAGGAAAAAGGCCCCTTGATGGCCAGTTCCGTAAAGTAGAGTCATATTCTTCATATGATGACGCTGCTACCTAAGATCCACCAAGTCCTATTGCCCCGAGAGATATGAAATGGGTAAACGTCAATTCAGTACCATTGTGAAAACCCTCAACGAGACTAAGAATGGAGTGAGGAAAAATCACTATTATCTTCATGAGGCGTTTGATCGTACCTGGGCCACCTTGGCTCATCTGAAGACTCAAGAGGAACTTGATGAATTGGAGTTTACTCTGGACTTTGAATGGTCGTGGCCTCCCAAAAAGAAATTCAAGCCAATTCCAGTTCCTGACCTTGAGTACAGTTCTTTTTCTTCATTCTGCACTGCACAGTCTGATGACGAACCAGAAGACACTGCTACTGGACCAATGAAGAAGCCGGTCACCAAGAATCCTCACGCCTCTTCACCAGCCAAGAAGTGAAAGTCTTCATGGGGCGTTAGTCCTCAGTTCCATTCCTTTTCGTCACTTGGTGACAAAGGGGTGAAATCTGAGTTAGTCTTCACGCGGGATATATTTTGGGGCTTACAAACTTTATGAAGTTACAAACTCTTGGTTCTCCTGAAGTGTTTTATGTAATAAGTTGTAACTTAAGCCCGATGGTACTCTGACGCTTTTGAACGTTTTTCTTCGCATGCTTATTCCACAAGATAATAATAGACGCATGCTGAGATTTGTCAGATACCATTTGTCATCATGCATTCTCAAATTCCACATTTTAAATGACAAATGTATGCATGATTTACAAGATACACGGGAGATCTCCATGATATAAATCATCAATGTGCATGTGCTGTGGAAAGCAATTTCCTCAAAATATGCACATCTTCACGGGGAGTCTCTTAGCATCTTGATTTAAAATTCCTCAAACTGAGGATTTACACTTCCTGTTGAAAACTTAACCTAATTGTCATCAACCACCAAAAAGGAGGAGATTGTAAGTGCATCTAGTGCCCTTAGTGATTTTGGTGGTTTGAAGACTTATAGGTTACGTAACTAATGTGTTTATAAGTGTACACATGCTCTATAAGTCGCTGATGAGTTTGAATTATAGGATAAATATCGACCCGTAAAAATGTATATCTTTGGTTGAATAAATTGGTCTTATGCTGAAGATTTTGATCGCGAAGAAATTGCGATGAAATTGATATTACTCATCAAGATATTGAAGATGAGGAATTCGGTGTGTCCTGAAGAAAATAAATCCGAAGACTTTGAAGCGTGAAGATTTATTCTTTTTGTTTTGTTTTATTCACTCTTGAATCATATGATCACTTTACTGTTAAAGGGGGTCGAGGAAATACTGCGGAATAAATTTCCTCATGATGCTCAACCCAAGCCTAATCCTATAAAAGCATCAAGTGAGGAATATGAGAGACATGAGGACTCTCACAGTTGAGGGTCCTGATCGTTGCCGCGATTCGCGCCATCTCACCGATCTTATCCACACCAACGGTCATAATATTTAACGGCATTTATGTCAAATCATGTCGGGATGCTCCCATGCTATAAATAGCTTCCCCCCACAACCATTAGTTGGTTGGCTGTTCCATGAGAAATTAACACTAGTCATTTAGAGAAACTCAAATTCCTTAGATTCTACGAGAGTAAATCATCAGTGAGGAAATACCCCAAACACCAAACCACAAACCAAAACCAAGTGGTTGAGCATCACTGAAGAATTTGTTCCTGTGTGGAACTGAAGCCTTTTACCTTTGAGGACTATGCATCCTCCAGACGGTTAGGCGTCATGGTCTAGAGCAATCCAGCAGTCAATTGTGGATCGCCGGGTGACCGAGTTTGTGAGGGTTTGGAAGTCTACCCTGAAGACTTACCACGAGTGTTGGGGTAGGACTATCTGTCCTTAGCTCAAGGGGAATACCGTAGGTACTACGTGTCCCGGGACTGTGTGTCTTTGGTTTCAATACCAAGCGGCTCCAAACCAGACGTACGACTGTCACAGCAGTTGGAACTGAGTCATCAACAACTGTCTTCATTGTGATACTGGTTCTATTTCTTCAACTCTTTAAATTCCTCAATATTGTATGTTGAACACTTCCATTGTCTCTGTTTGAAGAATATGCTGAATATTTTCTCTGAATTTCCTCAACCCAAATTCTTCCCTCCCGTTAATCCTCCCGTACTTACTTTGTGCATGCGTAGTGTGCAAACTGTTTTCCATAATCCTCACCGAGAAAACTTCTGTTGTAGTCTTTGCACTTCTGATCCTTTGCTATTTCCGCTGCAAGTTATTCATTAGTGAGGAATTTCCTCAAAAGGAATTTCCTCAGTGATGAAATTCTAAAAGTCTCCTATTCACCTCCCCTCTAGTCGATATAACGCACTTTTAGCACCCACTCGGTGTAGTCCCCGAGGCTACCGTCGACTGTGTCAATCGACGGTAGTCCTTGTTTTTTCTTTGAATGTCGCACGAAGTCCTGTAGGGTGCGGAGCCCTTTTCATTTTTCCATCTTTCCAGTGGGGGCACGCTGAGCTCGCCCACTGGGTTTAGTCCCTGAGGCTACTGTCGACTGGAGCAGTCGATAATACTCTCAATTTATTTTTATTGATTTTATAGGCTGGTCAGGTACGGACCCCTTATCCTCTATCACTCTAGTGGGGGTGCTCTGAGCGCACCCACTCGGTGTAGTCTCCGAGGCTACCGTCGACTGAGGAAGTCGGCGGTAGTCTTAGAGTCGTGGCATAATGTTATGCCTTACTTGTATTTGTTGACTACAGACTGCTTGTAGGACCGTGGGCCACGATGATGCCATGGAGAAAGAGTTGCAGGAACTCCGACTGAGCCTCCATGTGGAGAAAGCCAAGAACAAGCGAGTGGAGCAGGAAAAGCGAACTACTGAAGGTATTTCCTTGCCAACCGATTGATGCTCTATTTGGTTATCTTTTCTTATCCGACTAGGCAATCTTGTCAAATTGCCTTTTTGAGAGGCGAAAGAATTCCATTTCTCTAGTGACCATGAAGGAAGCCCTCGAGAAGAGGGATCAAGAACTCGCATCCGCTTGGAAGGATGCCAAGCAGAAGACCCAGGCGGCTGAGGCCAAGCATAAGACGGTTGGTACTTTGGAGGAAGAGAATCGACTTCTAAAAGTCGGTGCGGAGAAGACCGCGGCGGAGCTTGCTGAGATGAAGAAGCATTATGCCGAGTGGGAAACCAACCTCGAGAAAGTGAGTGCGAAGAAAGCTGAGCTGCAGAAGTTCGTTGAGGACTTCAGCGTGGAACTGTGTGAGAACCTCAAAGGTATGTCGAGCGTCTGAATACTTTCCCACGATCATTATAAAATTTCCGATGATGTTTCTCATCCTCTGTTTTCTGTTGAGTGTAGTGTTTCCTGCCGATGTTGAAGAAGAGACAACGCGAATAGAGAAGGAGCTTGATCCCAAGAGACGGCTTCTAAAGGACAACGCAGCTTTGTATCTCCTGAGGCTGGAGGATCACGTCGATTATGTACTCGCTTGCTTCAAGCTGCTTCAGTGGGCCGTTGGGGAGATTGACCAGGAGAAATCGTCTGAAGATGCTCCTGTGAAGGATGCCCGGTCCAGTGTAAATCGTGTGAAGGCCATTCCCAATGAACTCAAGTCGTGGAAGAACTCGTCGGCAAGGGACGGAGCAGACATTGCCCTTTGCTCATCTACATCCATTTCAAGGGGGTGATTGAAGAGAAGGTGAAGAATCTTTGGGTTGTCAACCGCAAAAGCGCCAAGTTTGAAGATTTCATGGAGATGTTCATGTTAGCTGCCACATGGATCGCAGAGAGAATCAGTCTTGACACCTTCGTATAAGCGGTGGAATCTTCGGCCTCCGAGTGATGCTCGGAGGAAAAACAATTAAGCTTTAATTTGCCTCGGGATGCCGGGTGATTTTATGTAACCCCAAACTTCGAGTGGGCTCTGGGCCCTCTCCTTTGCGTACCTTTAGCCGAACTTGATCCCATTTATCCGTATTTGATTTTGGATATTATTTTCATCTTTATTTGGGGTTGTTTATAATCGGTCGAAAACTGGTTCGCGTTTGAGTCCCTGAGTGTGGAAGTTGTCCTTAGTCTGGATTGTTTCCAATTTAGGCGAAACATGATTCACGACTAAGCCCTTGAGTGTGAACATTGTCTTCACTCGGTAATATTTATGACTTAGAGGAAAACCGGTTTGCATCTAAGCCCCCAAGTGTGGTCGTTGTCCTCACTCAGGATCGTTTGTGAATTAGGCAAAAACTGGTTCGCGGCTAAGCCCCCGAGTGTGGAGGTTGTCCTCACTTAGGATCATTTGTGACTTAGGCAAAAACTAGTTCCCGGCTAAGCCCCCAAGTGTAGAGGTTGTCCTCACTCGGGATTGTTTGTGACTTAGGCGAAAACTGGTTCGCAACTAAGCTCCCCGAGTGTGGAGATTGTCCACACTCGAGATTTTTCTCCCTAGGCGAAAGCGGAATCTCCACTAGGGATGATTGTCCTGTTCTTCTTGGCGTCCAGATGAAGATCTTTCCTTCATTTGGAACCACTTTAACTTAGGAGAAGATTGGTTCGCAGCTAAGCCCTCGAGTGTGGAGGCTGCCCTCACTCGGGAAAGGGTCTACCTTAGGCGAAATATGTTTGCTACCAAGAAATTTTTGATTTATTTATCTTGGCATTCGAATGAAGATCTTGCCTTCATTCGGAACCGCTTTAACTTAGGCAAAGGCTGGTTCGCGGCTAAGCCCCCGAGTGTGGAGGTTTCCACGCTAGGGAAGGGTCTATCTTATGCGAAACAGGTTCAGTACCACGAAATGTTTGTTTTATTCATCTTGGCGTTCGAATGAAGATCTTGCCTTCATTCAGAACCGCTTTAACCTAGGCAAAGGCTTGTTCACATCTAATCCCCCGAGTGTGGAGGTTTCCACGATCACTCGGGGAAGGGTCTACCGTAGGCGAAACGGGTTCGCTACCAAGATGGTTTTGTTCTTGCAAACATGTCTTAGGCGAAGGCTTGTTCGCAGCTAAGCCCCCAAGTGTGGACATTGTCCGCACTCGAGCCAGGTTTTACCTTAACCGAAAACAGGTTCCCAGTTAAGGATTTTCCACCCACTGGGGGTTTGTTTCACCAGAGTGAAGTGTGCGTGGGTAGTTGAAGAAAGTAAGCAAATTATTCTTCTAGTCATTCAGATTCATTACATGAATGAAAAAGGAAAGTTATATCTGTAGAACTTGCACAGCAGGTCCGCTTTCTAGGTTATAGGTTCCTCCACATTATTGTCGATGTTGTACAGCCGATAAGCTCCGTTGTGCAGGACTTTGGGGATGGAAAATGGCCCTTGCCAAGGGGGTGCCATCATGTGGGATTTCTGTTGGTCCAGTCGGAGGACTAGACCCACCTCTTGAAACGCTCGACCCTTGACTTGTTTGTCATGGTAGTGTTGAAGGTCTTGCTGGTAGGCCGTGAACCAAATGAGGGCTGGCTCCCTCTCTTCCTCCAGAAGATCCAAATTGTCTTGGCGTGCTGCTTCAGCTTCGGCTTCCTTGTACTGCTCCACTCGGGGAGAGTTGTGATGTAAGTCACTTGGCAGAACGACTTCCGATGCATACACTATGAAGAATGGAGTATGCCTGGTTGAACGATTCAGAGTCATTCGTGTACCCCACAGGACGGATGGTAATTCTTTGACCCAAGCTCTAGCAGCATATTTGAGGTCTATCATCAACCGAGGCTTCAGTCCTTAAGTATAATACCATTCGCACTTCCCCCTGCCCATTCAACTGCGGGTGCGCCACAGAGGCGTAGTTAACCTGAGTGCCTTGGGCGTGGCAGAACTCGTAGAACTTGTCTGAGTCGAAGTTGGTTTCGCTGCCAGTGATGATGTCACGAGGGACTCCGAATCTGAAGATAATCTGCTGAATGAAGCTGACGGGAGTCGCCGCGTCCAAGTTTTTAATGGGTTTAGCTTCGACCCACTTGGTGAACTTATCCACCGCAACTAGCTAGTGGGTGAATCAGCTCATCCTGGTGCGCAAAGGGCCGGCCATGTCGAGGCCGCATACGACAAATGTCCAAGTCAGCGAAATCGGTGGATGCATGCTTGTGTTATTGATTCTTGTAAAACTAGCACTCGACACAGAGGTCCACCAGGTCCCTTGCTACCTCATTGGCTCGGGCCAATATAAACCTACTCGGAAGGCCTTGACCACCAAGTTTAGAGAGGATGCATGGTATCCAGAGGTTTCCAAGTGGATCTCGTGCAGGATTTGTAGTCCTTCCTCCCAATAGATGCACTGTTGGTTGACTCCTGTAACGCTCTTCTTGTACAGTTTAACTCCGAGTACTTCAAAAGCTTTAGACTGCCGAACAATTTGGTGGGCTTCCTCTTTGTCCTCGGGATGCTCTTGGCGGATCAAGTAATCTAGATAAGGTTGTGTCCATTCGGGAGTGATGACAAACATCGTGTGGACGAGGTCAACCACGTATGGGACGTTGATCTCACTCAGATTAGACAGACCCATTGCTTGTGGGGGTTCTTCACTGAAGGGATCCTCCTAAACTAAGGGGGCGCGTAGGTGCTCGAGGAACACGCCCTTCGGAACGATCTTCCGAGTGGACCCGATCTTTGCCAAGTTGTCAGCCGCTTGGTTCTTGGGTCGGGGCACATGGTGAATTCCAACCCTTTGTAGTTTTTCTCTAGCTTTCTGACCGCGTTGCAGTAGACTTTCATTGCTGCGCTACGGATGTCCCATTCCTTCATTACTTTCTTGGCAACGAGATCCGAGTCGCCATAAACCATCAATCGCCGGATACCGAGCGAGATGGCCATGCGGAGCTCGTACAAGAGGGCCTCGTACTTGGCCACATTGTTGGATGAATCAAAGTGGAGTTGGAGCACGTAGCTCAATTTATCTCCCCTTGGGGAAACAAGGACCACTCCAGCCCCCGAGCCATGGAGCATTTTGGATCCATCGAAGAACATGGTCCAATGCTCGAGGAAGACTGGAGCTGGGTGCTCTTGCTCTACCCACTCGGCAAGAAAATCTGCCAGGGCGTGAGACTTGATTGCCTTCTTGGCTTTGAACTTGATCTCTATCGGTAGGAGCTCAATCGCCCATTTGTCCACTCGGCCAGTTGTATCCCGATTTCACAGAATTTCCAGGAGGGGGCATCACCGATGATAGTGATCGACTGATATTGAAAATAGTGGACCACCTTATTCACAGTCAGGTAGATCCCATAAACCAACTTCTTTTAGTGCGGATACCTTTGTTTTTAAGGGGTCAGCACTTCGTAAATGTTGTAGATGGGCCTTTGTACCTTGTATGGTTTGTCCACTTCTTCACGCTCTATGGTGAGTACGGTGCTAACCACTTGGCTAGTGGCAGCTATGTACATGAGCAAGTGCTCCCGGCTACCTGGAGCAGCCAACACCGGCTGGGTGCAAAGCAGAGCTTTAAGTTGGTCGAATGCGACCTACGCTTCATCAGTCCAATCAAATATGTTGGATTTGTTCAGCAGTCGGTAGAGAGGCAGATACTTCTCACCGAGTCTTGAGATGAAGCGACTCAGGGCTGCAAGTCAGCCCGTATGCCTCTGCACATCGTGGATGCGCTCCGACCGTCTCATGTGGATGATGTCTTCGATCTTGTCGGGATTGGAATCGATACCTCGTTTGAAAACAAGGAAACCGAGCAGCTTACCATCCGGTACACCAAAGGTGCATTTGGCTGGATTGAGATTAATCCCGAAGCATCGAAAGTTTGCGAAGGTTTCAGCAAGGTCGTCCAGGAGGTCGGAACCTTTCCTGGACTTGACCACGATGTCGTCCATGTACGCTTCGACATTCCAATTGATATCTTCGTACAGACATTTTTGAACCAAGCGCTGGAAGGTAGCTCCACCTTTTTTGAGACCGAATGGCATCATGATGTAACAAAAACACCCGAATGGGGTGATGAAGGCCATTTTTGTTTCGTCGGGTCCATACATTCAGATCTTTTGGTACTTGGAGTATGCATCCAGGAACGACGCACGTTCACATCCGGCAGTCGAATCTATGATTTGATCTATGCGGTGCAGAGGGAAGTGGTCCTTCGGGCAAGCCCGGTTGGGGTCCTTGAAGTCAATACACATTCGGAGTGAATTGTTCTTGTTTGGCACCAGGACTACGTTTGCCAACCACTTGGAGTGCTAGACCTCGTGGATGAACTCGACAGTTGGAGCCGAGCGATCTCCTCGCCAATTTCCCTACGCTTCTCCACGGAGGAGTGGCGCATGTGTTCCTTGACGGGCTTGACCTTCGGGTCCACTCAGAGGCGATGCTCAGCTAGCTCCATGGGAATCCCCGGCATGTCTAACGGCTTCCATGCGAAGATATCCCATTTCTCACGGAGGAAGTACATGGGATCGGCTTCCTATTTCATTCCAAGTGAGGTGGAGATATCGGTCGTAGAACTACTCAGATCGGTGGGGTGGACGTGGATCTGCTTCGTCTCACTAGCCGACTCAAAAGTAGATTCAGTAGCTGACCGCTTCAACTTGAGCAGATCTGCGGTGTCCACTGTCTTCTTGCATCGTTCATGCTCGGTTGCGACGACCTGCTCATTGGAGATCCTAGAGCCTTGTTGGAGGCACTCCTCGGCAACCTTCTAATTGCCAGTCACCATGATCACGCCTTTCGGCCCTGGCATCTTAATCTTAAGATACACGTAACATGGGCAGACCATCAAATGTGCGTAGGCGGGCCTACCCAGGATTGCGTGATAGGTGTTATGAAAGTCAACTGTTTCGAAGGTCAACCTATCCTTGCGTAAAATTTGCTCCCTGCCGAATACAACACTCAAAGTGATAGGGCTGAGTGATTCAGCCTTCTCCCCGGGGAGGACCCCGTGAAACTACATGTTACTCTTGCTCAGCCGGGACAATGGGATGTACATGGCGTTGAGAGTATCCACATAGATGATGCTGAGGCTGCTGCCACCGTCAAGGAGGACTTTCCACAGTCGGAACCTATTCACCGCGGGATCGACCACCAACGCCTGCCTCCAGGGGGTGGTTATGTTGTCCGGTTGATCCGACTGGTCGAATGTGACGGGTGTCTTTGCCCAATCGAGGTACTTTGTGACAGCCGAGGCTGCCATGTTCACCTGTCGATTGATAACCATCAATCGGCTCTTTCTCTCGACGTTAGAGAAGATCATGAGGGTCGCCTCAATGTTCGGATACCCGGAGGCGTCCGATCGGTCATCCTCATCTTCTTTGTCCCCGGAGAGCTCTCCGCCCATCTCCTTCTGGAGGAGCTAGCAGTCGCTAGCCGTGTACTTGGCGGGGATGGTCTCCCCTTCCTCATCTTTGTGAGAATGAATCGGACATGGCCGACCTAAAAGGTTGCTCTTGGACTCGGCCTTCTTTTTGCCAGCCCAGTCCTTCTTCTTTTTCTTGGATTTATTCTGGCTCTGCCCGGGGACAGGAGCGACTTCGGCCTTGCCTGACGGGTCACCTTTTCTCTTCTGCTTCTTCCCATCATTGCCCTACTGAGGAGTTTCGCTGGCTCGGCCTTTGTCGTTGTGGAGGCAGTCTTCCTCTTTGCCATTCATGTACAGATTGGCGATTTCCATGGCCCGACTAAGGGACAGGTCTCCCGATCAGCCAAAATTTAGAATCAACTCCTGATATTGAGTGCCTGCTTTGAAAGCACACACCACCTGGTGCTCAGTGACATTCTCAACAGTGTTGTGAAGTGTGGTCCACCAGTCAATGTACTCACTAAGAGTCTCATTGCTATACTGGACACAGTGCTGCAGTTCCGTCAGGCCTCCTAGGCACTTGTATGTGCCCTCGAAGGTCTTGATGAACAATCTGGACCAATCGCCCCATCTATGGATGCTGCTGCAGGGCAGCTAATTGATCCATGCCCTCGCGGACCCCTCCAACATGAGGGATAGATGCTTCATAGCGACATAATCATCATCATCGCCAATCTGGATGGCCATTCGGTATTCTTCCAGCCAGGTCTCTGGTTTCGACTCGCCATTGAACTTTTTGATCCCCGTGGACAACCGGTAGTTGGACGGGATTTCTCCCTCTTGGATGTGTCAGCCGAAACACTCGAGGCCGGACACTCCCCAGCCAGCTCAGGATTGATCAACCACGTGTAGCATGATTATCGATCGAGCGTTGAACCGCGGGGCCCGATAGTCATTGTCCTCATTACCCCGACGCCGATTGGGGCTTGGCATGCGGTCACAGGGGTCGCGACCGAGTGAGCCACTTCCCGGGGGAGGTGACCTGCTTCAGTCTCGGTGGCCTTACCTCGAGTCTCCATGCGGGCCTCTCGGAAGAGGAGGAGACCTTTGGCGCCATCTCTACACATGCCGGCTATGAGCCGACTGCATGGTGTCCTCCTGGACGGACTTTGTATGAATGAGATGTCGCGACTATGACACTGTGGAATTCTGTTGCATTGCAGTTTTCAACAGAGCCTAGATCTTTCGAGTGCGTTCCCAGGCCGTGCTATCACTTGGCTGAATTGAATCATCATTCCGAGTGTTTGCGGCCAAGTTCGGGAGAGGTGTCTGCTTCACCTCGATGTGACGCTGGCGATCGTACAGAAACAACTACTTGCAACTGAGGCTGGAGCTCGGCTAGTCCCTCGCGGCCCGAGCGTTGAGCGAACACTGGAGTCGCTCGAGTCGCTCGCACTCGGGCAGATTGTCCAGGAGCGCGTTCTCCAGCGCGATCTCCTCCGGGGTATTCCCGGTGACGGGGGTGCGGAGAACTTGATCGACCCTGCCCTGATGTTCCTCCCGCTGCTGCTCGGCGGGAGGCTGCGGAACGTGGCGGTTGTCATCGCTGTGGTGACGCTCTCCTCCATCACACATGGGAGAATTCTCCACAGCGGAACCTGTGTTGCCTCCCCTGTTGGTGCCGGCCATCAGGACCTCGGCAGCACCCCTGCTGCTTTCGCGGTCAGAGTCGCCGACTAACTCCTCGCTTGATGATCGGAAGAGGCTGACAGTGGGCTCATCAGAGATGAGCATAGCCACCTACCCAGAAATGGCATGATTAGCCATGGCGTGCTTGATGCACCGCTGCATCCGCGAGCGCCCAAAGCACTTGCGGCGAACAGCAACGGGGCATGGGGGCGTGAGTGATACGACACCGATGGCTACCGGATTAGGGCTCCATGCACGACTGCTCTAAAATGTGACGCACCTCGTGTAGGGAGGGCATCGGTGTGTAGTGGCGCATCCTGCAGCCACGCCAAGTTGTCGATGACGAAGATAAGGGAACCGAAGAGGATCTCTCCACAGAGTGTCATCATGTTGACGAAAAATCCGCTAAACCTCCAAGTGCGCTGGATTTGCTAGATGCGCAGCCGCATGGTGGGCGCCAACTGTCGTGGGAATGACCCTAACAATAGTATCTGGGGTACGAACGATGTGGCGAAGTCTAACTAGGTGCAGTGGATACATTCGGATATACGAGTTCAGGCCCCAATCGGAAGTGGTAACAACTCTATGTCTCGATCCCTGTAGCTGATGTTTTCTGATGGGCTATGAAAGATTACACGATGCTCAACCCTTGAGCTGGAGACCGGGAGTGGCTTATATAGTACATGCCACGACCGGCCGAGCTTCAATACAAGGTGAGTTAATGCTAATAAATAGGAAAGTTACTAGAAACGGCAGCTATAACTCTCAGCATTACTAGTAATGTGGGTCTTCACTGCACTTCATGTGATGGATTAAGTCCTTAGCCATTGAAGCCTCTTCGGTGCCTTCACCTTGTTGTGGTTCGAGTGCCAGGATGCATATGACTGATACAAGGTGATCCGAGTCACTCCAGGCAGGCTGAGTGATGGTATGTTGTACTGAGTGAGGTTGAGGCTACACTGGTGACTTTTGGGACATTGATGTCCGTAAAGGGTCCTAGGTGGGCCTAGGGAAGCAAGTCCGTAGGCCTACCCCTAATGTACAACCCCATCTGACGGTGTAGCAGTCCGCCTAACTCTCTCGCGGCCATGTCGTGTACTCTTCGTCTTCTTCCCTGCCCGACCTCCTCTCCCGGTGGGCAATGATGCCGATGAAGAAGCACCAACGGGTTTCCCCACACTATGTGCCGAGACTCTACGGAGAGATAGGGGTGGAATGGAAGTACCCCTCTTGCGTGCCACCCACGAAGAAGTACCCGCCGAGCGATCTGGACCCGTGCCCACCATCTTTCAACACCTTCCATAACAAATAGTAAAATAAATTAGTACAACATAAAAAAATTGAATACCTGACATGAATAATAATATGTACATATATAATTTAAGTTGGGTTGCACACAAACTAATATCAGTCTGGATCGTCTATATATGCTTCGGTATCAATAAATGCATAGTCATCATCACTATCGTACATGTCTTCATTAATGACTTGCTCATTGGGTTCACCGGCATCAACTTGTGGAAGGACTTTTTGTAATCGATCAAGAATTGACATGTCATCTGCAATAGTAACCTCTTCTAGTTCCGGCTCTGCCGCAATATTCACACTCCCAATAATAATCATGAGACATTTCATGTTTATTGTGGTAATTTAACTTATAATTCGTGGAACGTGTTTGTAAATGCATAAACAACAACCGAGACACTTTGTCTAAAGAATTTAACATGTATAAGGTTTTGCAGGAACGTCGATTCATTCCCGTTGCGGCCAATCCCGGGCACTAGATATGTCCTAGTTTGTAGCACAAGTCATGCCGAAATTAACGGAAAATTTCGGCATGACCTTTGCTAAAAAGTGGACAAATCGAGCACCCGAAATTTGCCGGAACGTAAATGAATCAGCATTTCGGCAAAACATAGGCCACTCGGCTTCATTCCCTAGAAACAACAATCGAACCACTTCAATGTTGCATATAACAGGACCACTTAAGAACATGTACATGAGCAACTACAAAGTAGATAGACATGAGCAAACACTATTGATTAATTTGCACAAGTCATACAAGGTGTAACGACAAACTGAAAGATAACCGAACTTATCACTAATACATCTTGAATATTATCATATAATATCACTAATACACATCCAGTTGACGTCTCACGACGCAGTCGGTGGCAACTCAACGATAAGGAACCATCACCAGATCATAGCTCGGGTGATATCCCTGAAGAACCTACCAGGTGTTGGAGAGCCTGGCATCCAATGCAGCCATGTCGCGACGGGCGTGCTCGTCCTCCTCCCTGACACGACGACGTACCACCTCCGTGGGGGCCGACTCCCTTGACACCGATAGTGGCCCATGCGACCGTCACCAAAGAAGCTCCGGGTCGACGACGAGACCCGGATTCCTCACCAAGGTGCGCGCCCCGAAAGGTAGCACCTCCCAGTGCCAGACCGGCGGACCCAGTCTCGGATGTGGCGCCTATAAAGCATGCTCTCACCGACCACTTAAAAACAAGGACGCGGGCTGGGCATCGTCGACGTCGAGACAAATTCCTATGAGAAAATTTTCTTATTGTTTAATATTTTACTTTCTAATTATCATTTGTACGACAATCTCATTTGAATTTAGCTAGCGCCCACTACATATTTTTCTCAACATGCAAGTATGACACCATATATACAATAATAAAACATAATATATATATATTTTGCAAATATTTCTGCAACAATGTTTGGGGCATCAGCTAGTCCCTAGCAAGAATCTTAGCAAGAACCCTAGGTCGGGGCAGGGGTCAAGGTCGCCGTGGTCGAGGTCGGGATGGGGGCCAGGGGCGAGGTCGGGGTCGG
Organism: Hordeum vulgare subsp. vulgare; assembly: GCF_904849725.1. Lineage (NCBI taxonomy): Eukaryota > Viridiplantae > Streptophyta > Magnoliopsida > Poales > Poaceae > Hordeum > Hordeum vulgare. The sequence continues at coordinate 190,389,155 of NC_058521.1, forward strand.
GGCCAGGGGCAAGGTCGTCGGGGAGGACCTGTGGCGGCAACGATGCAGAGTGGCGATGAGAGAGTGAGGAGGGTGAAAGGTAGGGAGTGAGGGGCGAGGCGACAACACAGAGTTGAGAGGGAGAGAGTGAGGAGGGGGAGAGGGAGGGAGTGTGAGGCGGGGCAGCGGCGTAGAATGGAGTGGTTAGGAGTGAGGGGCGGCGGCGGCGCAGAGTGTGGGGAGGGAGAGAGTGAGAGAGAGGGGCGTGCGGGGGCGACGAAGACGATAAGTGCACGCCCCACTTAGTAGTAGCTCGGGTCGGACAACTGCGCTACAACTATTTTTTAGTAGTAGCCCTGATATCTTGGGCGCGCTACTAGTATTCATTTAGCAGTAGCGCCTGCAACTGGGGCACACTACTACTAAATCTAGCATGTGGGAAACGGTGGGGCAATATTAGTAGTAGTGTGTTTCTTAAAACACCGCTACTACTAAGTATTTAGTAGTAGGGACCGTAGTAGACACACGCTACTGATATGTAGAAGTAGTGCCCTCTTTTATCCAACGCTACTGCTAATGTTGTGTGTATAAGGTTTTCCCTAGCAGTGTTAGGACGCCTTGGATCTGCCTCTTTATCTGGATGTAATGCATCGAATTGCTATCACGCTTCCCCATTCGGTGTGTGTATTTCTATCTTATTTCCATCTGCATATATTTCGGTTCTTTTTCCCAATTTGCACCATGTCATCTGTCTGGCCGTCTCTTCGACCATGAAAATACATTGAAGCCTTGGTATGATTGGCATATACCAAAGAACATTAACTGGGATTTGGGTTTGGCTCTTCTCACCCATACCGTTGTGTACCACAACATACCTGGAAGACATGGAAATGGGACAATAGTCCAAGTCCGCATACTCAAGCCTAAATAAGGCACATTCTTTCTCACACACATGTATCTTCTCATAGGGCATCTTAAGTACACGAAGTATTATGTCCGACTGGTACAGGTTTGCAGGCATGACATGGCCCTTGGTTAGAAAGCGTCCAAATAGTGTAATCATCGCGTCGTAGCATTCTCTTCCCAAGTTGAATTGAGCATTAACAGCCATTACATGTGCAATGGGATCCATGTGACAAAGCTCAGTGTGCTCGTGGACAGGACGTTTTGAAGACTCCAACATTTCATAGAAGGCCTTGGAAGATTTCTCCATCTCATCATCCGAATACCGAGGATCATCAAAGTCTTGCACCATGTCTTCGATACCGGTACCATGCTCATCGGTGCAACGATGAACCACCTCAGCTCTGGTGCGTTGGGCAGACTCACCATGAAATGTCCACCCATATAATCAGATTTAAACCCCTCCTCTGAAGGTGTTTAACCATTTCAGCCTCTGTCCCCTTTTTAAAGTTGTCGCACACACGATAGGGGCAACAGTTTGTTGTCTGGCCATTTGCAAATGCGGCTTTCACAAACTCCTTCGTTTTTGTAAACCATTCTTTTGTCATCGCTTTCTGTCTAGTGTGACGGGTGTACATCCACGCACGATTACTCATCTTGCCTGGTACTAAAGACACAAAAAAAAAATATATATATAAATATATATATATATATATACATATATAAAATTCAACATATATATTCATCAGTTAATCAAGTTTGTCAGTTTTATTACGTCCATGCATATTTATATGTGTACGTGGAGAATAATAGGGAGGCACTGACAAAATTTTGCATTGGATCCGGAGTAGAGAATATGGGAAAACGAACACAATTTACACATACTTGGGATTTCCACGGATAACGATGGACAATTCGAAAGAATCACGGTTATAAATATGCAAATGCATGCATATTTATAATAGTTATCCTTTCGAACGGGAGATGCATAGTGGTCATGCATACTGATGATTCAATCTACCTATAGCTAGCACGTTTCATCGGCACGAAGACCGAAAGAGAGCAAATGAAGGGGAAGGAGGATATGTCATTTGTGCTCATCCACAAACGCAAGGGAGGAGCTCGTCGAACACCAGACCCTCGCGGGGATGAAAAAAACTGCACATTTAAAACCAAAGATGAGTAATATATCATTATTTGTTTTCGTCAACCTAACGAAATATTCACAACAGGATGCCATCGCCAAGTTGTAAAAAAACAACTCACACTGCTCATTTCTTCCACGCGGAGGCACCCCTACCCAAAATATATGTCATTCAAGGTTCCATCAACATCGAGGCACCCCTAAGCTATATAGATGTCATTCAGGGTTTCATCGACGCCGAGGAACCCCCTAACCCACTCGTCCCTGGTGCCCTCAGGTATGGCGAAGCACAGTCGATGGGTCAGCATGCCATCTCTTCTAGTTCCGGGGACCTCTCCTTTCTGCCTCTCCTCTCCTCTCTAAGGATGCTCCTGATGAGGTTCGACGCTGTCCCGGACTGGGTGATTCTCTCCATGGGCGTCGGTCCCGGGACCCACCACTATACATTTATCTATCTATACTATCCACCCCACCATTTACTATGTATCTATATTATCTAGGGAAAATCTAACTAGAAACGTTTACACACACATCGGATCCCTGTTTGACGGTCGTGATCTAAATGTGAGAATCCTATTCGCTGCTCGCTACACACTTTTTTGATGGTACAACATGCAACAGTGTAACGTTACAGTGCACAAACAACGCTGTGCTACAATTTCATATGACCAATAGTGCATGCATCATGCATGCCATAGTGCGCCTAAAAGTAGTTCTTGTACCAGTTTTACCTCCACAGGTTGCTGCAACTCTACCTTATTTCTTGTCATTTGCATAGATCATGTTGGTCTTGAAAATAAATATGTTGGATGAAAAGTTGCAAGCTATAGAGACTACAATGATTTATGAGATAGCTTGTAATCTACTTTCTCCATTCTTAAATATAAGTCTTTCTAGAGATTTCACTATGGACTACATATAGAGAAAAATGTCGGGGTGTCGAGTCGTATCATGTTGTCGGGGTGTCGAGGTGTCGTTTTCTTCTTCTTCCTATTCTTCTTTTTTCCTCTTCTTCCTTTTCTTCTTCTTCCTCTTCTTCTTTTTCTTCTTCTTTCTCTTCTTCCTCATCTTCCTCATCTTCCTTTTCTTCTTCTACTTCCACTTCTTCCTTTTCTACCTTTACTTCTTCTTCTTCTTCTTCTTCTTCTTCTTCTTCTTCTTCTTCTCCTCCTCCTCCTCCACCACCACCTCCTCCTCTCCCTCTTCTTCTTATTTTCCTTTTTGCTCTTCTTCTTCTCCTCCTCTCCTTTTTTATTCTTCTTCTTCTTCTTATTATTATTATTTTTTCTTGTTCTCCTCCTCCTCCTCTTCTTCTTCTTGTTCTACTCCTCTTCTCTTCTTATTCTTTTCTTCTTCTTCTTGTTGTTGTTGTTGTTGTTGTTGTTGTTGTTGTTCTCTTCTTCTTCTTGTTCTTCTTCTTCTTCTTCCTTTTTTCCTTCATCCTCAGTTAATTATTCTTCTTTCTTCTATTTTTTGCACTAACCTAATTAACCTAAACTAACAATAACCTATTTAACACTAAAAGTGGCCTAAACAAACACTAAAAGTGTTCTAAACTAACCTAATTAACCTAAACTAACAAATGCAATGAAATGAAAAAAGAAAATAAATAAATAAAGAAAATAAATAAATAAAGAAGATGAACTCATCGGTACCAGAGGTGGGGCGCCGTCGAGGTGGAGGAGGACCACTGGGAGGGAGGCTCGCTTCAGGGAGGGAGGGTGTGGCATCGCTGGCTGACTCCGGCGGGGGGGGGGGGGGGGGGCGCTCGCTACGGGGAGGCGGGGCGCCGCAATGGGTGAAGGGGGTGGCTCCGACAGTAGGGAAAGGGGGGGTGCCGGCAGTGGAGAAGGGGAGTGGCGCAGTGGGATGTGGGGCGCCACGATGGGGGTAGGGGGTGGCGTCGTGGCGGTTGCGGTGTGAGGGGAGACAAAGAGGGGGGAGCGGCCACGGTGGGGGCTCACGATCCTTAGATAGGAAGGGCTTTGCTGTTTGTCAGCAGACGATGAAGACCCTAAAGGCGGAAGGAAAAGCTACAGCGGATGACATCCGTTGACCTAGCCAGTCCCACATTTTCAATGGGTCCCAGATGGCCTCTTTACCATCCGCCTTTAGGTGCTTTGTGTCGGTGCACTAGAGACTGGGGTCCCTTGTGGCCCAGACTTGTTCACGGGCACCGGCGACGAACCTAGCAGGAGTGAACAAGGAAGCATGGTAGGAAGGCAAGCCAAGACCCTCCCCTCTCTCCAAGGGCGTGGAGTACGAGAGCCGCAGATGCAAGGCCCCGACAAGCCCTCCTTGCCTGGAATATTCGCAAGGCCCCGACAAGCCCTCGTCGTCGGGAAGGCTCCCGAAGTCCCACAAGACCCCGACAAGCCCCCCTTGCCGGGATGACTCGCTAATGATGGCGAGGCCCCAGTCAAACCCTCCTTGCCGAGAAAGTGTTCAAGTCCCTTGGCAAGTCCTCCTTGCCAGGAAGAAGACCAAGTCATCCGACGGGGACGCCAGGCCAGCAAGCTCCTTCCGCTCGCCAGGTGTCCTCCTCCGTTCTCTACCACAATCCGACCACTCCAGCGCATCCTTCATATGCCAGCGCAAGACCCAGGTGTCGATTCACCTGGGCACATGTCGTGATCGCCTCGCTGCAGGTCAGGGGTCAGACAAGACATTTACTGCCCTGACACCACCGTATAAGAAATACGGTGAACACTGTTCACTATGCAACCCGTGAGCACACCGTTGGTGACCCCTTTGCCTATCAAAGGAGGCCCAAGGCTCATCCTCAAGGGGTTAGACTTTTTGGATTGGAGAATCCCTAACCACCGACTAAGTTACTGTAGAAAATCACCCTGCAGTAAGCACCCAATACAAGCTAAGCAGGAGTAGGGTTTTATGCGCCAAGCGGCCTGAATCTGGGTAAAGGACCTTGCCGGCGTGGATTGCTAGCTCCGCCCTCGACGCCACCTCTCTCTTCCCTACCGAACAATAAAGGGACTCTTCAAGCTTCCCGTAGGTGTCGATTTCCCCGATATATTTGGCGCGCCAGGTAGAGGGAGGTGATTGAGAGCTTTTTCGTGGATTCAATCAAGTTCCGTGCCAAATCTTGGGAAGTTGAACACACAACTGCGGTCCCTCAAAGCAAGGCACGGTGGTGGTCGCTCTACTTAGCTATGGCCCCCTAAGGCCTGCATGAGCACGGGCTAGGAAGACAGATACCCCGAGCTTGAAAGCATCATGTAGACGCGTCGCCGTTGAAGATGCGCTCGACGGCTCCGCTAGTATGGCCTGGCAAAACAGGAAAAGGAGTTATACTCCGGCAACCCCCTTCTATACAATAGTCAAGCACTATCGGCAAGGGCCTTGCGAGAAAGGAAGTTGCCGGGAAAGTGTAGCCTCCTGCTTGCCGGGGATCTGAGGCCCCGGCAAAGGACCCAAGCACCGCGGGGAGAAGTGCCGCGACAAGACAAATAAGTGATAGATATTCCAGATGAAATTTTAGAGTAGATAGGTTGTTTCCTTTCTGGAGATTCCAAACCTTGTTTGAGAAACTTGTGCATAGATGGAACCTTGTAAGGATCAGTGCACCTTGGTTCTGTTTCGAACAAGTTCAACGACCTGAATGGCCACAGAGCGCCTTCACATTTTTTCGAACCTGTTAAACAGACCAAGAGGCTACGCAACACCTTATTTCGCCTCGAGCCGCGCTCGACGATCTAACGGTTGCACTGAGTTCGGCAAGAAGCCTTGCCGGTAACGACCCCTGAAGCGAACTACTAAGGATCCGTTCCTCAAAGCAATAGCGATAGGACCAGTCACACTTGAAAGCTTCTGGAAAATTCAAATGGTGTATCATGCAAGGGGAAAGAACAGACAGAAAGGAAGCAACATTTCATTCATTTGTTTGAAACAAACTCAGACATATTACATGAATCATTTTTACTACTGTAACCTATAATACTGTCTTTTGGCGAGGGATACACTTGCCGGACAGAAGTTCAAGAAGATAAAAAGCAGGACAGCCCCCGACGCAACCCAGGCTGGTTTCTCCTGGACCAACACTTCACTGAGGAGAACGGACACGGAGGACAGGGCGACCGGAAGGGATGAAGAAGCTGGAGCCGGCAATCGTGCCTCTTCAAAGATGAAATGTCGATGCCGGCTCCGGGCAGGTAGCCACACCAGGAGGGGGATATGCGTGAGCGGGTCTCGGCGGCAGGGCCCGCAGTCAGTCGTAGCTCGGGGAGTCTTACTCCCACTTGACCCCCCGAGATCCTGCCCTGCCAAGAGCACCACTGCCGCCGATGTCCTCCTCGTTGCTATCGCTCAAAGAGTTACATTCGGCGCCGGTCGGGCTCACTTCGCAGCAGCCGAGACGCACACCTTAGCGCCCATAAAACTTGACGGATAGCATATTATCCTCCGCTAGATTAAAGCGAAGGACATGCCCATCCTCAAGGCTGTGGGCGCGGGCGAAGGCTTTCCAGCTCCGCCCGAGCAACATGGAGCGGCATTTCGGTTACTCCATGTGCACCTGCATAGCGCCGTGGGAGCAACCGTACGCTTGCAACCACAAAACGGGAGGCTTGGCGGCCTCCATCGCCCTAGCAAAAGGGCGAGGGAGGTGCAGATGGTCCCGAGGGACGTCGTGCAGTTGCACGACGAACTCCAGTGCCGTCCCGTCCAAGTGCCCGCCCCACGGAGGAGAAGCCTGTTCTGGCAGAGAAGTCGGACGTGCTGTAGTAGCACTCCGCCTTCCCGGGCCACGGCCTCCGCGGCGACCGTGGCCCTTCGCCCCTCCGCCACCTCGGGCGCTCGTGCAGCCCTCTGCAGCTACGGCCCCTGAAGCGGTGGCATGATCCGAATGGGATCCCCTTACCGTCTTAGCGGCCATTGGTGGCCGCCCTCGTCCCCTAGCCATGATTAGGGGAAAGCGTCACCTCGAACTAGAGAAGACTCTGCATATGCTAGCGGGGAGTGCTGAATGTTTCAGGAGTGGATGGATGAGCAAAACCCCCTCACAAACTTCCTAATTTATAGGGCAAAGCGCGGGGGCTAGCTCTCCTCACTCTGGAAACTGCCGCCCTCTCGCCCAATCACCCATGATCACGGGCAAACAGGGAACCGTCGTGTTGCACCAATGCATGCGGGGGCAGGCCCTGCCACAACCGCGGCCTTTAAGGCCACGAACGCCACTTTCCTGACCGTTACTACGCATGCCTCACGTGTGGTAGTAATGCATCGGGAGGTGGGGTGGCCACTGTGTGCACACTTCTCCACCTCGCATGCTCTATGCGCGACGTTGGGAAAGGTCGTTTGCAACAGCTCCAAGACTACAAAGTCCCTTGCCATGGGAGCACGTGCACTACTTTGGGACTGGCCCAGCAACGCCCCCCACGCGTGCGTGGCCCAGGCAGGGGGGCTCCTATCGGTGCACTAGAGACAGTGGTCCCTTGTGCCCCAGACTTGTGCTCGGGCACCGGCGACGCACCTAGCAGGAGTGCACAAGGAAGCATGACAGGAAGGCAAGCCAAGACCCACCGAGGCCACGCCCTACCCTCTCCTCAAGGGCATGGAGTACGAGAGGCCCAGATGCAAGGCCCTGGCAGGCTCTCCTTGCTGGGAAGATTCACAAGGCCCAGGCAAGCCCTCCTTGCTGGGAAGGCTCCCGAAGACACACAAGACCCCGGCAAGCCCCCCTTGCCGGGAAGACTCGCTAAGGATGGCGAGGGCCCTGGCAAACCCTCCTTGCCGATAAAGTGTTCAAACCCCCCGGCAAGTCCTCCTTGTCGGGAAGATGACCAACTCATCCGACAGGGACGCCAGGCCAGCAAGCTCCTTCCGCTCGCCAGGTGTTCTCCCCCGTTTTCTACCACAATCCCACCGCTTCAGCGCATCTTCATGCGCCAGCGCAAGACCCAGGTGTCGTTTCACCTAGGTATGTGTCCCGATCACCTCACTACAGGTCAGGGGTCAGACAAGGCATATACTACCCTTGACACCACCGTAGAAGAAGAGCGGTGAACACTATTCACTATGCAACCCGTGAGCACACCGTTGGTGACCCCTTTGCCTATAAAAGGAGGCCCGGGGCTCATTCTCAAGGGTATAGACTTTTTGGGATTGGAGACTCCCTAATCACCGACTAAGTTACTATAGAAAATCACCCTGAAGTAAGCACCCAGTACAAGCTAAGCAAGAGTAGGGTTTTACCGCAACGAAAGGACTCATGGCAAAGAGTATATATTCCATCGGTCCTTTCTTTGCCGTCTATTTTGACAAAGCAGATGGCAAAGAAGTTCTTTGCCGTCAGCAAGCAGACGACAAATAGTTGAGCGACGACAAATTCTCTGATTCCAGTAGTGACTCAGATATCGAGGATACCTCGGGCTATCTCGAGGTTGAGGTTGTCTCTCGAGGGCAGCTTGTGATAGTTTGTGATGGACTAGTTGGAGCACCCGTGCAGGGTTAAATCTTTCGGAAAGTTATGCCCGCGGTTATGTGGCATCTTGGAAACTTTGTTTAACACATGGCCATAGCAAATTTGAAGTAAATTTAATTAAAGTATGCCAACTATGTGCGTGACCGTGATTATCTCTTCTCGTGAGCTCTGTATATGAGAGAGGACACGGTGGGGTTATGTTTGACTCGTAAGTAGGTGTTCAGGATCAATTCTTAAGCATTATTAGTTCATGCCCGTTTATGTGTAGATCACCCCCCCCCATATTCTTGTACTCGTAAGTTATCCGCTCAAATAAATGCTTAGTTGATTGTTGCAGCCTCACCACTTAACCATACCTCACCCATTAAGCTTTGCTAGTCTTGATACCTTTCGAAATGAGATTGTCAAGTCCGCGTGGCTTATAGATTACTACAACAACAGTTGCAGCTACAACAATACTTTAAATGAGAGTGATGATTGTTGGAGTTCTTCTTCTTCCTCATTGATTTAGGATTGGTTCCAGGACGGCAATGTAGGATAGCAAGGATGGACGTCATTTTTATCATTTGATATCATCCGTAGTCGAACCCTGCTTTTCTGAATGGTGATTGAATGTACGTTTGTATTGAGATGTTCATGTTGTAGCTTGTGGCGAGTGTAAGCTAATTCCATATACTTATCTCTTCTTTACATGTACTTGGGACGATATCCATGCTTGCAAAACGACAAGATGCGCTTCTACCCCTGTCGAGGCCCTTGAGGCAAAATAAGGATAGGATCGCATCTTGGGTGTTACAAGTTGGTATGAGAGCCGTACCGACCTAGGAGCCCCCTTGATTGATCGAACTTGGATGAGTCGAGTGTAGTGAAAAACTACTTTGATTCTAGT